>NC_030815.1:85433249-85736280 GCF_001704415.2 Capra hircus
CACCTCCACTAGCTTTGTTCATAGTGATGCTTTCTAAGGCCCACTTGACTTCACATTCCAGGATGTCTGGGTCTAGGTGAGTGATCATACCATCATGATTATCTTGGTCGTGAAGATCTTTTTTGTACAATTCTTCTGTGTCTTCTTGCCACCTCTTAATATCTTCTGCTTCCGTTAGGTGCATACCATTTCTGTCCTTTATTGACCCATCTTTACATGAAATGTTCCCTTGGTATCACTAATTTTCTTGAAGTGATCTCAATTCTTTCCCATTCTGTTGTTTTCCTCTATATCTTTCCATTGATCGCTGAGGAAGGCTTTATTATCTCTCCTTGCTATTCTTTGGAACTCTCCATTCAGATGTTTATATCTTTCCTTTTATTCTTTGCTTTTTGCTTCTCTTTTATTCACAGCTATTTGTAAGGCCACGCCAGACAGCCATTTTGCTTTTTTGCATTTCTTTACCATGGGGATGGTCTTGATTCCTGTCTCTTGTACAATGTCACGAACCTCCGTCCATAGTTCATCAGGTACTCTGTCTATCAGATCTAGTCCCTTAAATCTATTTCTCACTTTCACTGTATAATCATAAGGGCCATCATGGTCAACGAAAGAGTCTGAAATGCAGTACTTGGATGCAATCTCAAAAACAACAGAATGACCTCTGTTCATTTCCAAGGCAAACCATTCAATATCATAGTAATCCAAGCCTATGCCTCAACCAGTAATGCTGAAGAAGCTGAAGTTGAATGGTTCTATGAAGACCTATAAGACCTTGCAGAACTAACACCCAAAAAAGATGTCCTTTTCATTATAGGGGACTGGAATGCAAAAGTAGGAAGTCAAGAAACACATGGAGTAATGGACAAATTTGGCCATGGGGTATGGAATGAAGCAGGGAAAGACTAATAGAGTTTTGCCAAGAAAATACACTGGTCATAGCAAACACCCTCTTCCAACAACACAAGAGAAGACTCTACACATGGACATCACCAGATGGTCAACACCGAAAACAGATTGATTATATTCTTTGCAGCCAAAGATGGAGAAGTTCTATACAGTCAACAAAAACAAGACCAGGAGCTGACTGTGGCTCAGATCATTAACTCCTTATTTCCAAATTCAGACTGAAATTGAAGAAAGTAGGGAAAACCACTAGACCATTCAGGCATGACCTAAATCAAATCCCTTATGATTATACAGTGGAAGTGGGAAATAGATTTAAGGGACTAGATCTGATAGACAGTGTCTGATGAACTGGTCCTGTCACTTCATGGCAAATAGATAGGGAAACAGTGGAAACAGTGGCTGACTTTACTTTTTTGGGCTCCAAAATCACTGCAGATGGTGACTGCAGCCATGAAATTAAAAGACGCTTGCTCCTTGGAAGAAAAGTTGTGACCAAACTTGACATCATTTTAAAAAGCAGAGACATTACTTTGCCAACAGAGGTCCGTCTAGTCAAAGCTATGATTTTCCAGTAGTCATGTATGGATATGAGAGTTGGACTATAAAGAAAGCTGAGCACTGAAGAATTGATGCTTTTGAACTGCGGTGTTGGAGAAGACTCTTGAGAGTCTCTTTACTGCAAGGAAATCCAACCAGTCCATCTTAAAAGAAATCAGTGGAATATTCACTGGAAGGACTGATGCTGAAGCTGAAACTCCAATACTTTGGCCACCTGGTATGAAGAGGTGACTCATTTGAAAAGACCTTGATGGTGGGAAAGACTGAAGGCAGGAGGAGAAGCGGACGACAGAGGATGAGATGGCTGGATGGCATCACCAACTCAACGGACGTGAGTTTGAGTGATCTTCAGGAGTTGGTGATGGACCAGGAGGCCTGGTGTGCTGCAAGTCCATGGGGTCGCAAAGAGTTGGACACGACTGAGTGACTGATCTGAACTGAACTGAAGAAGGTTGCTTCCAAGCTTGGGCAGTTTAATAAAGTTTCTAAATATATCCATGTACAGCATTTTGTGTGGAGATAAGTTTTCATTTCTTTTGAATAATATCAAGGTACATGATTCCAAGACTGTATTGAAAGTGTTTAATTTTGTAAGAAGTGGCTAAACTCTCTTCCAAAGTAGCTGAACCATTTTGCACTCGCACCAGCAATGAATGAGAGTTCCTATTGCTCTACATTTTGCCAGCACTTGATGTTGTCCGTGTCCCAGATTTTGATGTGTAGAGGCATCTCATCGTTTTAACTTGCATTTTCTGATGACATATATACAGACATTTTTTCCTGTGTTTATATGCAATCTATGTATCTTCTTTTTATTGAGGTCTCTGTTTAGTCTTTGACCCATTTTTAATCAAGTTTTTTGTTTTCTTATGAGTTTTTTCTTGAGTTTTAACAGTTTTTGTATATTTTGGATGACAGTTTTTTAAAAATCATATGTGGCTTTTTATTTTCTCCCTGTCTGTGGCTAGTCTTTTTAGTCTCTTTTACAGAGCAAAAGTTTTTAATTTTAATGAAGTGCAACTTATCAAAAATTTATTTTGTGGCTCTTACTTTTGATTTTATATTTAAGAAGTTATTATATAATGCAAGTTTGCTGAGACTTTCACCTATGTTGTATGTAGGCTTATGATCCGAAGTCATTATCTAATGCAAGGTTTCTGCGACTTTCACCTATGTTGTAGTTCTGCATTTTAAATATAGGCTTATGATCCATTTTGAATTAATTTTTTGAAGAGTGTAAGGTCTGTGTCTAAGGTTTATATTTTTTGCATGTGCAAGTCCAGTTCTTCAAGCACCATTTGTTGAAGAGACTATCTTTGTTCCTCTGTATGGTTCTGGGGATTTTGTTATATTTCAGTGGTCTATTTGTCCATTCTTTGCCATAAAAACAATTGAAATTCTGGCACACATGATAACATGGATGAACTATGAAGATACTATGCCAAGTGAAATTAGCCAGACAAAAAGGGGCAAATATTATACAACTCTACTTATATAAAATATATAAAATAGGCAAATTCATAGAGATGCAAAGTAGATGAGAGTTTACCAGGGACCAAATGGAAAGGAAATGTCAAATTATGGTTTAATGAGGATAAAACTTCTGTTTGTGGAGATGGAAAATTTTCAGAAATAAATCCTGTAATAGTTACATTTGCAGAACACTGTGAAAGTAATTTATTCCACTGAACTCTACACTTAAAAATGAATAAATGGAATATTTTATGTTATGCCAATTTTGTTGTTGTTTTTCACTAAGTTGTGTCCAACTCTTTTGTGACCCCACGGACTATGCCTGCCAAGCTCTATCCATGGGACTTCCCAGGCATAAATACCAGAGCGGGTTGTCATTTTCTTCTCCAGGAGATCTTTTGGACCCAGAGACTGAACTCATGTCTCCTGAATTGGCAGGCAAATTCTTTACCACTGAGCCACCTGGGAAGCCCTTATGTATATTTTCAGTTCAGTTACTCAGTCGTGTCCAACTCTGCAACCCCATGGACTGCAGCACGCCAGGCTTCCCTGTCCATCACCAACTCCTGAAGCTTGCTCAGACTCATGTCCATTGAGTCAGTGATGCTGTGCAACCATCTCATCCTCTGTAGCCCCCTTCTCTTCCTGCCTTCAATCTTTCCCAGCATCAGATTCTTTTCCAATGAGTCAGGTCTTTGCATCAGGTGGCCATAGTATTAGAGCTTCAGCTTCAGCATCAGTCCTTCCAATGAATATTCAGGACTGATTTACTTTAAGATTGACTGGTTTGATCTCCTTGCAGTCCAAGGGACTTGCAAGAGTCTTCTTGAACACCACAGTTCAAAAGCATGTATATTTTACAACCAAATAAGTAAGTAAATAACTAAATGAAGCTGGTATATGATAGAAGTGATGTTACAAATTATTAGGAGTTGATAGACTAGTCAATGAATTGGGCCTGGGACAACTAACTATCATGGTATCATGGTGGCAAAAGTCAGATTGCTACTTCAGAGCAAACAAAGATATAATTTCCTGTTGATTTAAGGACCTAAATGCAAAAAGCAAAACTTTAAATCTTTTTGGCACTTCGAGGACCGAAGAATAGGATAGAAATGGAATTCTTAGAAAACAATTAAAAACCTCAAGCAGTAAAAGGAGATATATTTTACTAATAGAATGAAAAACCTCTACATGACAAAATGAAAGCAATAATTAGATACTATTTCATACCTGTCAGAATTACAAAATTTCAGTGGTCTAGTAGTGGCAAGTGTCAACATAGGTATAAGGAAATTAGAACTCTTATATGCTGCTAAGTTACAGTAGAAATTGGTTTTTAAAAACTCTATTCCCAGCAAGGTGAGATGAGTGTGCACATGGAGGGTAATCTAAGATAGCGACACAGAGGCCATGCACTGTGAGAAGTAATGAGGTAGCCTGCAATGTGGGAGACCCGGGTTTGGTTCCTGGGTCAGGAAGATCCCCTGTAGAAGGAAATGGCAATCCACTCCAGCACTTGCCTGGAAAATCCCATGGGTGGAGGAGCCTGATAGGCTACAGTCCATGGGGTTGCAAAGAGTCAGACATGACGGAACGACTTCACTTCACTTCACTGAGAGTATAAAGAGGCAAGTTTCTCACCATCACAGAAGGAAGTTACCAATATAGAAAAGGAGAAAACTAGGATGAAACCTATAATGTTGGTTTGGAATTAGAGGTATAAATGTGTGTATGAACTCATAGATTTTATAGGTAAGTAGTTAGATAAGTAGGTAGGTGAGTAGGAGAGTAGAGATGATAAATGAACAGATAGATGACAGATACACAGATATATAGATTTCTACATAGAGACTGATACATAAATATATTTTTCTCTATCTCTATCCAACAAGCATTCTGGAATAGCGACATCCCATAGCAACAAGCATACCTAACACCCAGATCTTCTAAATACCATTTTCCACTGAAAGCAATCAGTGCTCCTTGGAGAGATGGCTAAATCCATGGCTGGCAAAATACAAGATGAGCTATACAACCATTTGAATACTAGAATAAATTATGACTATAATTGGATTGTAAACAATGAAATAAAATGAAAAACTATGTGTCCATACAGACACAAGTAAATTGCAAATAGTTAAGAAATGTGGTACTTACTGCTTCAAAGTACCTCTATACAAAATACTTATTAATTACAAAGGAAAAAAAGTAATTTCACAGTGGACAGGCCTGGAAATTCTCACCTTAGTGCAGAGGTCAAGTAAGCATGATCAGCAATGGAATATATCAAAATCATGAACCACCTGATTAGCATACAAGGAGAAGACCACAGTATCACTTCTGTGATATTTTTGACGAACATGCATAACCTGAATCAAGTCACGAGAAAGCCTTTGTAACATGAGGGATATTCTATTCTAAACCAGCGTGTGATTTTTGAGAGTATCAAGTTAATGAAGTCAAAGAAAGACTTTAGCAAGAGACTAATATGGCAAGAGACTTCCATATGGCAAGAAACTAATGAGAGATGACAACCAAGAGCAAAGATCATTTTCAACTGCTTTTTATTTTTTATTTTTTTTGCAATGACGGACACGAGGGGGCAGTTGGTGACACCTGAAGGGGTCTGAGAATTAGACAGTCGATAGTGATGCATCAATGTTAGTGATGATGGTTGTACTCTATATGTATAAGATGTAGGAGAACCTTCTTATTTGTAAGAAGTACAAGATTAAGTATTCAAGGTGATGGAAAATCAAATGACAACTTTCAAATAGTCTAGGAAAAATAAATATATACCGCACTTATAGTATTTCTGTAAAATGTGTGACTGTTTCAAAAAATTAAAACAGTTGGCAAAATTATGCATTGAAAATATGCATTTCTACTAGCTAGTAGTTAACAAATTCTCCCATACGTACATAGCCAAACAGGTCCCAACAGGCTCTTTGTAATACAGAAATTGTAATAAGGAAAAAAGACATCAATACATAAAAAGGAACATAATTATATAAATCATGCTGCTGCTGCTGCTGCTGCTAAGCCGCTTCAGTCGTGTCTGACTCTGTGCGACCCCAGAGACAGAAGCCCACCAGGCTCCCCTGTCCCTCGGATTTTCCAGGCAAGAACACTGGGTTGCCATTTCCTTCTCCAATGCATGAAAGTCAAAAGTGAAAGGGAAGTCACTCGGTCGTGTCTGACTCTTCGTGACCCTATGGACTGCAGCCTACCAGGCTCCTCCGTCCGTGGGATGTTTCAGGCAAGAGTGCTGGAGTGGGGTGCCATTGCCTTCATGGTTATGTAGAAATAAGTATATTTATAATCTAGAATACTACACAGCAGTTAAAGATGAACTGTCTTGACATGAATAAATACTGTGAAAATAGTAGATTATTTTCACAATAGGGATATTATTTGTGTATTTTGAGCAGACCAAGCAATCCTTTGAAATTGAAGAACACATGTCTAGGATATAAAATATAAGAGGGTGGACAGAAGAATGCACACTATTTCAAACTATCCGATCACCTCCCAGGACAAAAGAATGCAGTTAGATGGGCTCAACTGTTCTGTATCATTCCAATTTTCTTTTTATCTGAACAAAAATGGAAAACTGTTTTCTTAATTTGTGGATAATAGGTGTACGAGCTTGTGATAGATTATTCCTTGTACCTTCTTCCTCCATGAGAGAGATATTATTAAAATTTTAAAACAATAAAATAAAATTGTTATCAAAATTTTAAATGCTCTGAGCAGAATTTGAAAACAATGTCTGACCTGGTTATAAACCACAATGGATTTTCCAAACTAAACCATGTATCTCTAGGAAAACTTGCCTCCTAGTCCCCAGGATTCCAAAGTGGGTAGCAAGAAACCCTACCCAGATTACCCAGAGTGAGTGAGATGCAGAGGAGGGAAACAGCATTTCTGAAGATGGAAAATATGAGCTGGAAGACACCAAACCCTTTGATTTCTGGAGGAAACATTTGCAGAGAGTCATGTTCTCTGATTATCGTAAAGGGCCACAAAGAGCTATTTTGTGTGCCATTATGTGAGACATGAAATTATCTTACATTTTAGTAAGAACAGTAGCAAAACATTTTTGTCTTGTTTTGTTGGTGGGGTTTTCTTGTTGTTGTTGCATGATGGATAGCCTCAGGAGGACTATTTGCAGTTTTGTTTTAATTTAATGTTAGAATATAATGATTTATGGGTTTCCCTGGTAACTCAGCTGATATAGAATCTGCCTGCAGTGCAGGAGACCCCAGCTTGACTCCCGGGTTGGGAAGATCCCCTGGAGAAGGGATAGGCTACGCACTCCAGTATTTTTGGGCTTCCATGGTGCCTCAGATGGTAAAGAATCTCCTGAAATGCAGGAGACCTGGGTTGGACCCCCAGGCTGGGAAGATCCCCTGGAGGAGGGCATGGCAACCCACTCCAGTATTCCTGCCTGGAGAATCCCCATGGACAGAGGAGCCTCGTGGGCTACAGTTCATGTCATTGCAAAGGGTCGGACAAAACTGAGCGACTAAGCACAGCACAGCACATGTATTGTTAATCCCAAATCCTAGTTTATCCCTCTCTTCCCTGCCCAAGTTTCCCTTTGGTAACCATAAGTTTGTTTTCAAAGTTTGTGAGTCTGTTTAGCAAATGTATTTTTATGCCTTACCTATTATCAGATTTTATGTTGTGATAAGATTATGTAAAATATTCCTGTTACAGCCTAACTCCTTGATGTTAATTAAAGCAATGCAAATAATGAGAGCTCTCTCCCTGCCAGACCTGTTCCCTCATGGACATGGTTATCAGTTAAACTTAATATTAACTATCACCTGATAAACTTAGTATTCTCTATAGACTGTTCCTATCTAAGCAATGCATCTGATTAGAGAGAAAGGGCACTGTTTCTGAACAGGATTCAGTCTCCTTTTGTTTGGTACAAGTGAAAAGTTCTGAAGCAAATCTACCCCAGAGAGGTACCTTCACTGTGTCTGCTTCGTCTCCACTATATGAAGACGGAGATGTGGACCTGGAACTGATGTAAAACTTGATCTTTAGATTCTGTTCAAATATATTGTCAACTGGATCGCCCTAGAAAACCAAGTTAAGGAAAACAAAAATTCAAGAGATCACTGTATAGAATTCGGCACTCTTAACATAAGTCATGAGCATAACACTACTTTCCAATAATGGGTGATAAAACTGTAACTTTAGTATTTTTGAAAGAAGTATGTCAACACTCAAAACTGTAGCCATGATCTTTCAGTGGTGGACACAGCTGCTCCTACTGCACCTCTGAGCACTGCTCTTATGTGCTGTTTCACATCCATCATTCCATTCCATGTGGAAGTACCATGACATAAAAAAAAAAAAAAGAGCAGGTGGATTCCACTCACAGTGGGTTATAGAGAAATGGATCAGAAACTACAGATAAGAACTCTGTCACTGAGGGCACCTAGTGAAGAGGATCAGAATATGTCACCCCCAAGCATGTCACTTTGGCATATTGATTACTTGAATTAAAGTACTTGAGAAACAGCCATGCAAGGCTACTCTGCCCTCCTTTGTTCTTCTGAAGGAAGAAGGATACAAATCTTCCCTGCGAAAATCACCGTTCCTGTGCCAGGAGGAGGGAAAAACTTTATCACCAGAAACATGGAATTCAAGGCTAGGAAGGCTGCACAAACAAAGATATGATTGTTAAACGACCCATATTTTCCTTGTTACTTCACCATTTGTGACTCATAACCCAAACCCCTTTGTCTTGTTGTTTCTTCACAAATATATTGTACCTTTGCCTAAAAAAGTATAAAATCTTCCTTCCTCTGGTTACTTAAAGTCTTCTTTCTCTTGGGAAGGCTCCCATGTACATGTAAAAAATTAATAAGATGTGTATGCTTTTCTCCTGTTATTCTGTCTTATGACCAATAGAAAGAAGACAAGAATTTTTCCCACCCACAGTGAATTAGGCATTAAATGAAAGTAAATGAAACTGATCATGGTTGTATGACTAACGGCACCAATGTAAACCCCTGCTTATTTAATAGCATAGAAATACTGGCACACAGGGGTCAACATCTATTATCATCAGAATTTTTGTGACTTTACTTTGGAAGATCATGTAGTGCATAATTTAGTGATTTCCAAAGTTATAAAGTTTCTTAAAATGCAGAGGCAGCTCCAGGATTTTTATATAAGTGAGGCTCAATCAGAAGATGAGGTGAAGCTATAGGTCAGCCTTCCTGGGGTTGCATACACACAGTGAGTGTTTCACATGGTACTAAAGAGTATTTTGCTGTTTTCTTTACACATAATGTTTAATATCCATGAGATGATGGTGGTGGTGGTTGTGATGGTAATAGCAGTAGTAACTGGGATTTAGGGGTAGGAGAGCTGGTAGAAATTATTGAAAGGCCAACCTGCCTGAGCACCCCCCTTAGTCTCAAGAGCCACAATTGTCAAAATGTCCTATGCATTTGTATGAGCATGTTTTGGGGGTAACAGAACAAACTCTCTTCAGAAAATAAAGCCAAATAATAAAGAGCATAAATAACTGACAATGTGCAAAGCAAAGAGCTTTGTTTAGTAAATTACATCTTAAGCTTGATTTCAGTTCAAGGCAAATTCAGACACGTGGCTTAAATCCCCAACAGGTTGGATACAGTATCTTCCATTGTTAACTCATGTGACCACTATGGTGAAATATGAATTATTTTTGTATATTTTATTGATTTTTTTTTTTTTTGGTGTGGAGAATTTAAAAGTCTGTCTTTTGGATTGATTCCAGGTACAATTTTCTATGTGGCACAGTGGTAAAGCCACTTGTCAGTGCAGAAGACCCAAGAGATGTGAGTTTGATCCCTGGATCAGGAAGATTCCCTGGAGTAGGAAATGGCAACCCACTCCAGTATTCTTGCCTGGAAGATTCCATGTACAGAGGAGCCTGTCAGTTACAGACCATGGGGTCACAAAGAGTTGGCTACGATTGAGCAACAGAGCACACACGCACAGTTTTCTATGTGGTTAATATTTTAGAGATCAACAAGGCTCCCAACAAAATACTTGAGCCTAACACTATAAGTGTTAGTCGCTCTTTCCTGTCCAACTTTTTGCAACCTCGTGGACTGTAGCCCACCAGGCAACTCTGTCCATGGAATTCTCCAGGCAAGAATACTGGAGTAGGTAGCCATTCCTGTCTCCAGGGGATCTTCCTGACCTGGGGATCAAACCTCGGGTCTCCTGCACTGCAGGCAGATTCTTTACCATCTGAGGCACCAGGCTGGAAATTTAAAACCAGCAAGATTGGCTGTCATTTATTGCTAATAATATAATCAAGGCTATGGTCTTCCCAGTGGTCACATATGGTTGTGAGAGTTGGACCATAAAGAAGGCAGAGTGTTAGAGAATTGACACCTTTGAACTGCGGTGCTGGAGAAGACTCCTGAGAGTCCTTTGGACAGCAGGGAACTCAAACCAGTCAATCTTAGAGGAAATCAATCCTGAATACTCATTGGAAGGACTTATGCTGAAGCTGAAGCTCCAGTATTTTGGTCATCTGATGCAAAGAGTAGACTCATTGGAAGAGTCCCTGTTGCTGGGAAAGACTGAAGGCAGAAAGAGAAGAGGGCATCAGAAGATGAGATGGCTGGATGGCATCACCGATGCAATGGGTATGAACTTGGGCAAACTTTGGGAGATGGTGACGGACAGGGAAGCCTGGTGTGCTGCAGTCCATGGGGTTGCAAAGAGTTGGATACGACTGTGTGATTGAACAACATTGCTAATAGACTTGTTCCCTGGGAGGGCCATGACCATTACTGTGGGCATAAGCAAGCTAGCTACATGACACAGCTATCAGCAAAACAAGCAGATAAGGAGTTAATTTACTCCTACCAATGAAGATTCCCCTCCAAAAGTTCTCAGTAACCTAGGTAACTGACTACTGGAGAGACCCATCTGTCCTCTCCCATCCCCTGAATCTTACTTTTAAGCTTTAAATTAGGCAACATAGAGTGAAACCCTGAAACTCAAGACACCCCACCCTCTATGCTAGTAAAATCAGAGCTCTCAGTCTCCTTTCTCTCCCATTCTCTCTATCTGCCACCTTGTTGTGTGGCCCTTGGGTGTGCCATGTACCCGCCAGGGCCTGTGATTGATCAATCATGTTCCTCAAATTTCCCTTACAGTTTTTACTTAAGAGCATCCTGCTATCATGATAAGAATCACAAGGCTCGGGCCAGACACACAGTGGTCCCTGTGGTGATGGGGAGGATTGTGTGTGGCACTCACTACAAGTACTACGGCTCAGGTGAATGCCCTGGGCATTCCTAGCTAAGAGCATCACTACCAACCAGCTGAGACTACAAAACAGAGTTTAATCTTGCTCATAGTGTGTTGTCTTTTGTGCTTGACTTTTTTCACTCAACATTATGCTAATGAGATTCACTCATGGTGTTGTGTATAGCTGTAATTTATTCATTTTTATTGCTATAGTGTATTTCATTACATTAATATAGCCTAATTTCTTTATTCATTCATTTTGATGGACATTTGTGTTTTAGCTATTACAATCATTCTTCTACATACATCCTGGCATAAAATATGCAAGCATTCCTACAGGATATAGTTCTAGAACTGGAATTACACAATATGCAGATTCATATTTGTTCAAGTGCTCACCAACACTTGCTTTTGTAATCATTCTGTGTTAGCTATTTATTTTCACTAGTGGCATCTCATGAGGTTTAGAACTTTTAATATGTTCATTGTCTATTTGGATTTCCTCTTTTATGAGTAGTCTGTTAAATTTCTTGCCACTTTCCCATCAGATTCACTGCCTTTTTCTTATTGATTTATAAACTGCTTATATATTCTAGATATGAGCTTTTGTTATTTGTAGTGTTGTAAACATCTATTTCTACTCTTAAGGCTTGTGTTTGGATGATCATTTTTCACTGTTCTATAGTCCCAGTTTTATAATAAATTAAGTATTTCTAATACAAATTTTTCTGGGCACTGTCAAACACCACTGGTCTATGTATTTATGTTTTTGCAAATACCACACTGTTTTAATTTACAGATTGTAGTTTAATAATAAATCTTGAATTTCTGGGACTTCTCTGGCAGTCCAGTGGTTAAGACTTCACTTTCTAGTGCAAGAGGTGCCTAGTCCATCTCTGGCTGAGCAGCTAAGATCCCACAAGCCTTGTGGCCAAAAAACCAAAAACATAAAATAGAAGCAATATTGTAATAAATTCAGTAACGACTTTAAAAATGGTCCACATCAAAAACATCAGAGAACAATATGGATATTCCTTAACAAACTAGAAATAAAACTACCATATCACCCAGCAATCCCACTGTGGGCATATACTCTGAGAAAACCACAATTCAGAAAGACACATGTACCCCAGTGTTTACTGCAACACTATTTATAATAGCCAGGACATGGAAGCAACCTAGATGTCCATTGACAGATGAACGGATAAAGAACATGTGATACATATATGCATACATATATATATAATATATATAATGGACTATTTCTCAGCCATAAAAAGGAACAAATTTGAATCAGTTGTAGTGAGGTAGATGAACCCAGAGCCTGTTATACAGTGTGAAGTAAATCAGAAAGAGAAAAACAAATATAGTATGTTAATGCATATATATGGAATCTAGAAAAATAGTACTGATAAATCTATTTGCAGGGAAGGAATTGACATGCAGACGTAGAGAAGAGATGTGTGACCACGTTGCAAATTTCATGAAGAAAATAGAATTTAATCAGGATTATATTTAATCTCGGTATTTTATATTAAATCTTTATTTTTTTATATTAAATCTTTAATCTTGATGGAATCTTGATTGAACTGATATATTATCAGTAAACTCAAACAGGGGCTTTGTATCAACCTAGAAGGGTGGGGTGGGGAGGGAAATGGGAGGGAGGTTCAAAAGGGAGGGGATATATGTATATCTATGGCTGATTCATGTTGAGGCTTGACAGAAAATGACAAAATTCTGTAAAGCAATTATCCTTCAGTAAAAAATAAATTAATAAAAAATGAAGAATTAATATCTTTATAATATTGAGTCTTTCAATCTAGTGTTATAGCTATTTAACTTAGGCCTTTTAAAACATTCCTCTTTAAATTTTATCATATTTCTTCCTAGGAGCCTTCTAGCTATTGTTAGATTTGCTTCTAAATATTTGATTCCTTATGCTATTGTAAATGGTGTATGTTTAAAAAGGTAATTATTTAATATTCTAATATAATTACTTCATATTATTTAATATTCATATAGAGAGATGCATTTGATTTGAGTATATCACTGTGACATATATTTGTTTCTGTATATTGACATTGTAGTCAACATATTCTGTACATATAATATACTCTGTATATTGATTTTTATATACTAATATGGTAGTGAACCACCTTGCTAAACTATTAATAATTCTAATAATTTATTGAAAAGATCCTCAATTTCATAATGAATTTTATGCTCGTAAACATAAATATTTTAATTTTTTCATTTTTATACTTTTTTGCACTTCATACTTTTCATTTTTTACTTTGTTCATAAGTATAAAAATAGGAAAGCTTCAGTATTTCACCATTATACAGTTATATACATATATAATTATTATATATAATGGTGGCACTAATGGTAAAGAGGGCTTCCCAGGTGGTGCTAGTGATAAAGAACCCACCTGCCAATGCAGGAGATGGTAAGAGACATGGGCTTGATGCCTGGGTTGGGAAGAGCCCCTGGAGGAGGGCATGGCAACCCACTCCAGTATTCTTGCCTGGAGAATCCCATGGACAGAGGAGCCTGGTGGACTTTGGTCCATAGTGTTGCAGAGTCAGACATAACTGAAATGACTTAGGATGGAGGATAATAATATTATATAACACATAATAATTATTATATAATATTAAATATTATTATTATATATGACTTTTGTTGCTGGTGCTGATATCTTTGATCAGATAAAGAAAGTTGTTTTCTATTTCTAGATTGGGAAGAAGGGTTTTGCTTTTCTATTATAAAAGGCTGTTGAATTTTTTCAGATGTTCTTATGCTTTTATTGAAATGATATGGTTTATATTTTTAATCCATGAAAATCAAGATGGTGGAGTAGAGGGATGTGTGCTCATCTTCTCCTGCAAGAACACCAAAATTGCAACTAAAACAACTATCAACAGGAGAATCTTGGATCCCACAAAAGAAAGATACCCCATGTCCAAGGGCAAAGAAATCCCAACAAGATGGTATGAGGGGTGTAATCACATTTAGAATCAAATCTCATAACTGCCAGAGATGCTCAGAGGGTACAAACAAAACCTCATGCTCAGCAGGACCCAGGGATAGGTGCAGCGACCCCCACAAGAGACTGAACCAAACCTGCCTTTGAGTGTTTGAGGGTCTCCTGTGGAGGCACAGGTCAGCAATGGCCTGCTGTGGGGACAGGGGTTCTGGCTGCCGCAGACCTAGGAGGCACAGTGTGTGGCATAAGTCATCTTGGAGGAGGTTGCCATTAGCCCCACCACAGAGCCACTGAGCCTACAAACTGGAGAACAATTATACCAAAGAAGTTCTTGCACTGTTGCAAAAGTTCTAGGGCCCAAAACAGACTTTCCAGCCTGGGGATCTGAGAACCCTCTGGGAATTTGACTTTGAAGGGCAGTAGAATAGCACCCCGGAGAAGGCAACGGCACCCCACTCCAGTATTCTTGCCTGGAAAATCCCATGGACAGAGGAGCCTGGTAGGCTGCAGTCCATGGGGTTGCTGAGAGTTGGACACGACTGGGTGACTTCACTTTCACATTTCACTTTCATGCATTGGAGAAGGACATGGGAACTAACTCCAGTGTTCTTGCCTGGAGAATCCCAGGGACGGGGGAGCCTGGTGGGCTGCCGTCTACGGGGTCGCACAGAGTCGGACACGACTGAAGCGACTTAGCAGCAGGATTTGATTACAGAACTTCCGTAGGACTGGGGAAACAGACTCTTGGAGGGCCAAACAAAACGTTTTGTGCACCAGGACCCAGGAGAAAGGAGCAGTGACCCCACAAGAGACTGAGCCAGACTTTTAATATTTTTAATCTGTTACTGTGTTATATTTTTAATGTGTTACTGTGTCATGTTGATTCATTTTCCAGGAGGAAAAGGGGACGACAGAGGATGAAATGGCTGGCTGGCATCACTGACGCGATGGACGTGAGTTTGAGTGAACTCTGGGAGTTGGTGATGGACAGGGAGGCCTGGCGTGCTGCAGTTCATGGGGTCGCAAAGAGTCAGACACGACTGAGTGACTGAACTGAACTGAAAGTGAAACTTTGTGTATCTGTTCAGTTCAGTTCAGTCACTTTGCTGTGTCTTAAAAATTTTTTCAACAATTTCAGGATTTCATGAGAATTCCCACTGTACAGCTAAGAGTATACAAAAGATCAGATTTGGTATGTGTACCGTGCAGATGTTCTACCACTGGGCAATAGTAATGAAGTATACTGAAAACAGTGTATATAGTCTTTGACCTGTTCCAAGGAATGCCATGGCAATCAGCACAGCTGAAGCAATGGATGTTCTTGTTAAATTTCAAACTAAAGTTCAAAGAATGCTTCTGTAACTTCAACCAAAATCATGGATTGTATACCTTTGTCTTTAACAAACACATGAGCATCGTTATCCTAGCCTTACCCTCAATAATCTTTTAATGAGTGGCTAAAATTTAAAGCTGTGTTTTCAGTTAAGACAAAACCGGTATTGTTCATAACAGGTATAGGACCAACAAAATACTCATTAATGTCAAAAGTAGAATTCTGTATGTTCACCAGTAAGATTAGACTTCTTCCTTTTTAAATATTCCGTATCAGGTTTCAGTATCAGGTTACACTAACCACATAAAATAATTTGGGAAGTGTCTTAGTCAACTACAGCTGCCAAAACAAAATACCAAGGATTAGATGACTAAACAGCAGGCATGTATTTCTCATAGTTCTGGAGGCTGGATGTTTTAGATCAGGGTGCCAGTGTGGTTGGCTTCTGGTGAGAATTTTCTTTCTAGCTTGCAGACAGCCAGCTCCTCACTGTGCCCTCATATGGAAGAGGCCACCAATACTATCAGACAAGGGTCTCACTCTTACAATCTCATTTAACTGTTTAGTCGCTAGTCGTGTTCAATTCTCTCTGACCCTATGGACTATAGCCTGCCAGGCTCCTCTGTCTATGGGATTGTCCTGGCAAGAATACTGGAGTGGGTTGCCATGCCCTCCTCCAGGGGATCTTTCTGACCCAGGGATCAAACCCTCATCTCTTAATGGTTCCTGCATTGGTGAGTGGGTTCTTTACCACTACAATCACCTGGGAAGCCTATAAATATACATAAAGATAGATAAAAAGATACAGACATTATAAGAAATTGTCTCACATAAATAGATCATAAATAATTTCCTTAAATAAATGAAAGATTAAAACATATACATATAGATAAACATAAGAACATATAAAAAGATACAGATATTATAAGGAATTGGCTCACATGATTATGGAACATAACCAGGAGGAGATATTGATACACAAATAGATAGTGATATAAGTTTCTGTTGGTTCTCTTCCTCTGGAGAACCCTAAACCAGATTTTGGTGCTGAGAAGAGACTGGTTCCAAATTGGGAAAGGAGTATGTCAAGGCTGTATATTGTTACCCTGCTTATTTAACTTATATGCAGAGTACATTATGCAAAATTCTCATCTGGATGAAGCACAAGCTTGAATCAAGATTGCCAGGAGAAATATCAATAACCTCAGATATGCAGATGATACCACCCTTATGGCAGAAAATGAGTAGGAACTAAAGAGCTTCTTGATGAAGGTGAAAGAGGAGAGTGAAAAAACTGGCTTAAAACTCAGCATTCAAAAAACTAAGATCATGGCATCCAGTCCCATCACTTCCTGGCAAATAGATGGGGAAACAATGGAAACAGTGAGAGATTTTATTTTGGGGGCTCCAAAATCACTGCAGATGGTGTCTGCAGCCATGCAATTAAAAGACAATTGTTTTTTGGAAGAAAAGCTATGACAAACCTAGACATCATATTAAAAAGCAGAGATATTACCGACAATGGTCCATATAGTCAAAGCTATGGTTTTTCCAGTAGTCATGTACGGCTGTGAGAGTTGGACCATAAAGAAGGCTGAGCACCAAAGAATTGATGCTTTTGAACTGTGTTCTTGGAGAAGACTCTTGAGAGGCCCCTGGACTGCAAGGAGATCAAACCAGTCAATTCTAAAGGAAATGAATCCTGGACCTTCATTGTCCGTGAGGTCACAAAGAGTCAGATACGACTGAGTGACCAACACTTCCACTTTCACATGAATGATCCCATAGGACATTATGGAAAGTGAAATAAGCCAGTTACAGAAGACGAATACTACATGATTCCACTTATGGGAAAAATCTAAAGTAGTCAAACTCACAGAAGCAGAGAGTGGAATGCTGGCTGCCGATGACTACAGGAGAGGAAAAGTGGGGAAACATCTGTCAGTGAGTACAAAGTTTCACTTACGCAAGATGAATGAATTCTGGAGATCTGCTGTTTAAAGTTGTGCCAATAGCTAACCATATTGCATTGTGTACTTGAAAACTTGTTAAGAGGGTTTATGTTAAGTGTTCTTACAGGAATGGCAGTAAGAGAACATATTTCTGCCAGGGATGGCAGTCCAGGAGTTAGGACTCCCTGCTTCCACTGCTGAGGGCCTCGGTTCAGTCCCTGGTCAGAGAACTAAGATCCAACAAGCAATGTGAGGGACAAAAGTGTTTCTACAACAATAAAAAGAAGCACAAGGAAATTTTTGTAGGTAATGGATGTATCTATTACTTTGATTGTGGTGATAGTTTCATGGGTGTATGAGTATGTACAAAGTAATCAAATAGTATACATTAAATATGTACATCAGTTGTAAATCAATTGCACCTAAATAAAGTTTTAAAAAATAAATAAATAAAATGAAACATCTCTATTAACTGTTATAGTTCTTAGTTTCCTGACTGGAACCAGACACATATCCAAGGATTCCCCAAAAACAGAATGGATAAATAAACTATTGTATATTCACATAATAGGTGATCACATATATTGAAATACAGTTGAACATATTATTGGGCTTCCCTGGTGGCTCAGATGGTAAAGAGTTGGTTCAACCCCTGGGTCAGGAAGATCTCCTGGAGAAGGAAATGGCAACCCACTCCATTACTCTTGCCTTTACTACACATAAATGAGACTCACCCACGCAAAGCTGTGATACAAAAGAACCTGTACAGTGTGATTCTACTTACATACTAAAATTAAATCCTCTTGTTTAGGGATGCATGCATTCACTAGATGTAAAAACATCAAAAAGCAAGGTGAGCAGCAGAGTATCAATTGCCCCCAGCAGAAAGAGAGGGCTTGCTGTTTCTGAGGACGGGCACCCTTGTGGGGCATCAATCATCTTCCCGATTTTCACCTGAGAGCAGGTAACAGAGGTGTTTTACGTACTTTTCTCTATGTGTGTCAGAATTCACGATGTAAAATATTTTGTTATTTTAATTCTAATATAGATGACTTTACAGCCTACATAAACTTGCAGCCTTATTTCCATGAAAACTGTTTCTTTGTTATGTGCTTATGTCAAGCCTCCAGTTCTCTCCCATGGAATATTAAAAGAGTTTTATTGCAAAGGGAAGTGCTACTCTGAAAGCATCAGTGACTTCTGAAGTGGCTGCAGCACGTACCCAGGAAGTTTAGTACTTACTTCACACTGAGCCACGGCATTAGAAGTTGTATTAAAAAGTGCCAAGGAAGATGAACTTGGGTCTTGTAACACTAAACCTGGAAGACAACAGCAAGCAGTTTAAAATGAGAAAACTGAAACCAACATTCATGCTTTTTTCAACCTTAATCTCTTTAAAATTGTTTTCAGACCACATTTTTGGAGATAACCTGACTTATTATGTGTGTGTGTGCGTGCTAAGTTGCTTCAGTTGTGTCTGACTCTGTGCGACCCTATGAACTGTAGCCCACCAGGTTTCTCTGTCCAAGGAATTCTCCAGGCAAGAATACTGGGGTGGGTTGCCATGCCCTCCTCCAGGGGATCTTCCTGACCCAGGAAAGGAAACCACGTCTCTTACGTCTGTCTCCTGCATTGGCAGGCAGGTTCTTTAAAACCAGTGCCACCTAGGAAGTCCTTGTATACATACTTAAATAAAAATAGGTTTATATTTATTTTTATATATTAAGTATATCTGAGAATTATGCATCTCAAATGAAATAATTTTAGCAAATTTATATAAATTTATAATGAAACTATATAAATAAATTATGTAAGTTTTCATGAATTAACTCCTGTGTGTCAAGTCATTGCTTTCTTTTCCTTAATAGTATTACATTTAAATAAAATTTGAAACATTTTTAGAAGACTCAGGGGATTTCAGCAATATGATCATGCCAATGATAGGTACTTTTTCTATGTTAGCTTCTCCCTACAGCAGGAATCAATTTCATATTATTCCTCCCAGGTACCCGGTACAATTATCTGTTAGTATCCACAGGATATGGCTTCCAGTACCCCTTGCAGATACCAAAGTCCTCTGATGCTCGAGTTCTTTACATGAAGTAATGTAGTATTTGCATGTAATAACGTATCCACATCCTCCTCTGTACTTTAAATCATCTCTAGGTTACTTATAGTACTGAATGCAATGTAAATGCTATGTTAATAGTTGCTGGAAGCTGGCAAATTCAATATAAATTCTATGTAAATAGAATGGTGCACAGCAAAGTCAAGTTTTCCTGTTTGGAACTTTCCATAAATCTTTTATTTTGTATTTTTTATCTGAGTTTGGGTAAATCCACAGACATGGAACTCACAGATATGGAGGGTCAAATGTATGCATTTCTTAGCCTAAGTTATCTATAAGAAGAACACAGGCAGATATAAAACAAATATTAATTATACTAAAAACTTTTATGGTAGTATCAAGGCTTTATTTATTTAGACAAAATAAAATAGCCAACTACAAGTTTATTTTTTTCCTTAAAGGAATTTTAAAGAAATTCCATACATTATCATTTGGCAATTGTATGAACTTTAAATATATTAAAAAATAAAATCTCATGGTAAGAGTATACCTTTATTTAAGTACGAGAGAAAAAAAAGTAGGAATTTAGACCTTCTCCAATAAGCATACATTTAACAACTGATATTGCCATGAGTGTGAATTTTCCAGCTCTAAATTGCTAACACAATTTCTTAATAGTCAAATAAGGAAATGTGTTCAGAAATGTCACATAATACTGCATAAAGATTGTACTGCTCTACACCATTCAGGGAAAAAAAAATGGTAAAAATAAAACTGTGACAAATAAAAATGAAACAGTGATAGACTTCATTTTTGGGGGCTTCAAAATCACTGCAGATGGTGACTGCAGCCATGAAATTAAAAGACGCTTCCTCCTTGGAAGAAAAGTTATAACCAATCTAGACAGCATATTGAAAAGCAGAGACATTACTTTGCCAACAAAGGTCTGTCTAGTCAAGGCTATGGTTTTTCCAGTAGTTATGTATGGATGTGAGAGTTGGACTATAAAGAAAGCTGAGTGCTGAAGAATTGATGCTTTTGAACTGTGGTGTTGAAGAAGACTCTTGAGAGTCCCTGGGACTGCAAGGAGATCCAAACAGTCCATTCTGAAGGAGATCAGCCCTGGGATTGCTTTGGAAGGAATGATGCTAAAGCTGAAACTCCAGTACTTTGGCCACCTCATGCAAAGAATTGACTCATTGGAAAAGACTCTGACGCTGGGAGGGATTGGGGGCAGGAGGAGAAGGGGACGACAGAGGATGAGATGGTTGGATGGCATCACTGACTTGATGGACATGGGTTTGGGTGAACTCTGGGAGTTGGTGATAGACAGGGAGGCCTGGCATGCTGCAGTCCATGGGGTCACAAAGAATCGGACAAGACTGAGCAACTGAACTGAACTGAACTGAAAAATAAAACTTCATGTGAAAAGCTTAAAATGTTAGCTTGATAAATTATTGTGATAATATATAGTCTTTGTTTTTAGGTTCTTTCAAAGAAATGTCAAGCTTAGCACTACTCCTACTTATCAAGGTTTTGGGGTCCCAAAGGACCCCATCTACTGGTGCTCTGTAGTGAGCAATACCCTGGCCTTGATTCCTTTGCTGGAGCATCTGCCCTGAGGCCACCACCATCTGAACTTGCTATATCACTTAGTCTATGTTCAGTGCATCACTTATTCTACCTCTCTCTTGAATTAGGACCCATCTTGGTTCTTTGTAAGGATACTCAAAGTTCTTTTTAATTGTTTCTTCTATTGTCCATAAAAAGTCAACCCACAAATATTTATTAGACAAATATTTACTTCTAGAGTTTGCCTATCTTGAATTCCTGATTCACCTATTCCTTCCCCTCCAGAATGTTGATCAGCTCTTGCAGATTCATCCCAGTCTGATACAATCCAATGTGAACCAAAAAACTGTGGAATGAGAGGAACGGTGAACTCAGACAGGCGGAAGCTCTGCTAACATATTTGCTTAAGAAGCAGCTCTGTTGAGAAAATGAAATATCCCTTCCAAGCATTAAAGGTAACACCCACAGTTTATTTTTTTAAATAAATTATATATAAAATGGAGTATTACTCAGCCATAAAAAAGAATGAAATTAGGTCATTTGTAGTGATGTGGATGAATCCAGAGTCTGTCATACAGAGTCAAGTAAGTCAGAAAGAGAAAAGCAAATATATATTAATGCATATATATGGAATCTAGAAAAATGGTACTGATGAACCTAGTTTCAGGGCAGGAATAGAGATGCAGACATAGAGAACAGACTTGATGACACAGCAGGGGAAGAAGAGGGTGGGATGAACTAAGAGAGTAGCATTGACATATATACACTTTAATAGGTAGCTAGTGGGAAGTTGCTGTATAACACAGGGAGCTCAACCTGATGGTCTGTAACAACCTAGAGGGGTGGGAAGTGGGAGGGAGGTTTAAGAGGGAAGGGCCTTACATATCAGCTCAGTTCAGTTCAGTTCAGTTCATTTGCTCAGTCATGTTCGACTCTTTGTAACCCCATGAACTGCAGCACGCCAGGCCTCCCTGTCCATCACCAACTCCTGGAGTTTACCCAAACTTATGCACATTGAGTCGGTGACACCATCTGACTATCACATCCTCTGTCGTCCCCTTCTCCACCTGCCTTAAATCTTTCCCAATATCAGGGTCTTTTCAAATGAGTCAGCTTTTTGCATCAGGCAGCCAAAATATTGGAGTTTCAGCTTTAACATCAGTTCTTCCAATGAACACCCAGGACTGATTTCCTTCAGGATGGACTGGTTGGATCTCCTTACAGTCCAAGGGACTCTCAAGAATCTTCTCCAACACCACAGTTCAAGCATCAGTTCTTCTGCGCTCACCTAGAGCCAGACATCCTGGAACGTGAAATCAAGTGGGCCTTAGGAAGTATCACTATGAACAAAGCTAGTAGAGGTGATGGAATTCCAGTTGAGCTATTTCAAATTCTGAAAGATGATGCTGTGAAAGTGCTGCACTCAATATGTCAGCAAATTTTGAAAACTCAGCAGTGGCAACAGGACTGGAAAACGTCAGTTTTCATTCCAATCCCAAAGAAAGGCAATGCCAAAGAACGCTCACACTACCACACAATTGCACTCATCTCACACGCTAGTAAAGTAATGCTCAAAATTCTCCAAGCCAGGCTTCAGCCACATGTGAACCGTGAATTTCCAGGTGTTCAAGCTGGTTTTAGAAAAGGCAGAGGAACCAGAGATACTTATGGCTGATTCACATTGTTGTTTGGCAGAAACCAACATAACATTATAAAGCAATTATTCTCCAGTTAAAGTTTTTTTTTTTAATGCGCCATGGGAAAAAAGTGGAGGAGGATCAGGAGCATCCTGATGCAAATCTGAGGCATCTCCCATGATGATGTCTCCTCAGCTGCACTTAGCAATATCTCCACTTTGACTCCTACAGCTCTGAACACACAGACATGCATTGCCTCGACTCTGTCTAATTTGAACAGCAGATTTTCCCATTGCCAGAGTGGCTTTGCCTTATGCCTGACACATGGGAGCTTCCCAAAACTGGGATGTGACTGGTACAAACTGAAAAAATTTAATTACAGAAGGTCTTTATAAAAGGTAATTCCACTCAAAGTAAAATACTTTGCTTCCACTGTGATAGAAAAATCTCGAAGTTGTATAAAATAAAACCAAACAAAATGACTCTTTGAACATTTTATCAAACAAGAGTAGACATACACACAAACTTTAACCTTGGCTCCAAGCTGGCTTATGAGAGCTAATCTTCCACCTGCATAGTAAACTGGTTCCCTTGTAGTTAATTGGATTCATGGACATGGAGTGCAATAAGTACTGATTTAGGCAACAGTTAGCCCCATACACTTTTAGATCCGAGTGTCTCACCTTTATTCGGGTGTTCAGTTTCTAACCACAGGTCAGATTGGTACTTCTCTCTGGCTTTCATTTTACTAAAAGAGGCAGAGAAAAGGGAAGACACCATTAAGTGCAAAGTGCAGGATACGGACCTATAAGTGGATCTCACTTAGCTGGAATGAAGGGCTAATGCAGTTAGAGACTTCAGTCAAGCTGAATTTATTACTTATAACATTCCAAATAAAATGTGTCAGGATTTGTTCCATAGGGAATTGAAATAATGGAGCAAATAAATGTACATACATATACTATTTTCTGTCTGATTTACATGCTTGCTGCTGCTGCTGCTAAGTCACTTCAGTCGTGTCCGACTCTATGTGACCCCAAAGACGGCAGCCCACCAGGCTCCCCCATCCCTGGGATTCTCCAGGTAAGAACACTGGAGTGGGTTGTTATTTCCTTCTCCAATGCATGAAAGTGAAAAGTGAAAGTTTCTGTCTGATTTACATGCCTACTTTTAAGCAAATGTGTGAACTGAGATGCTCTGTGCATAAGATGAAATAATGTGTTTTTTCTGGAAGATTACACAGATAGCTGTTTACATTGTATCATCCACACACTGAGGAATGTCTTTTTCATGTTTAAATGAAGTATACTGTATAACTGGATCATTTGTAACATATGAAGCTTTTGGCTTTAAGTATTTCAATGTTTACACTGAGGTTGATTCAAATGTTAATAATTACAGTTAAGTGAATTAGTCTTTAAGCCTGAAAGAGGCCCTGAGAGGCTTACATTTCTTCTTGACTCATTAAAATGACTCTTTTGGAGCACACTGATGTAGGAGACAACTGTCATGTTTATATTTTCACACTGGCTTTGAATTTTCTTTTTTCCTTTTACTCTCTGATACTATACCACCTCAAATATACTGATGTATTTATTAGCTATGTTTACTGTCTATTTGTATGATTATCATATTATCATACACAGTGTTCTTGCCTGGAGAATCCCAGGGATGGGGGAGCCTGGGCTGCCGTCTTTGGAGTCGCACAGAGTCGGACACAACTGAAACGACTTAGCAGCAGCAGCAGCATACACGTTGTTGGAGTTTAATTTGCTTTATGTTTGTGATAAGAATAAAACAAACCACTTTACTGACCAGCAAACAGAATGGAGAGAGGCACCCTTTAAAAAATACACATATTGCCATGTGAAAGTTACAGCTATAATTAAAAATATATGGAAATTAACCTCAGTAGAAGTTAAAGGTCATTTAATAGTTAAAGGTCCATGGGAAATATGCCACATTTTGAGTTTACCTCATTCTATTACTATTCAAAACATTTTTTCTACACATACAAGGTATTTCTTACTAGAGGATTTGGGGTACCTGTGAATCAAGGACATTTTGCAAATAAGGAGAAAACAACAGAAATTTCATTCACAGATGATTTAGTTTTTAATATTATTGATATCATTTTGTAGAGATACTGGAATCAATTAAAGCCTGTTGAAAGTACGTATGTTAAAAGTAACTAATTGCTTTCAAACTTTCATAATTTTTCACAGAAATAAATCTAATTCTTTTTTTTAAAAAACCCATACTTTACGTCTTAGGAAGAAACTAAACACAACACTTTGTAACCAGATTATAAAACAATCATTTTAAAAATGGTATCAGTTGGTCTCACCAGTTTAGAGTGACTGGCACAGCCGCTGGGAGGATCTTTCTGGAAATTTGCTCTCTGTCCAAAGCTGACTCCAACATAATCAGAGCTGACATATCCAGTTTATCACATCGCTCCATTGCCCCTGGCATTTTCTACAAAATCAGGTAAGTAGGTTTTGAGTTCCATCTTAAGTTTACAAAACTTTAAATCACCTCTAGAAAAAGTTAGGAGGTGCTGGGGACTATTAGTTTTCTTGAATAGTAAACAGAAAACTGATTGTTAAAATGTATTATTTTTCAATAAATTTGGGGATAGTATTAAAAATTCCTGTGAACAGTCTCATTTTTATTCTTATAATTCTGATAAATGCATCCCTTTCCAAAAAAAAGTAGGGCTGATCTCTCATGAAAAGGCATTTTTCAGGTTGAAATCCAATGAACTGAGATTATTCAGCAAGTTTATTATCATCATTTTAGCTTTCCTCTTTTCCATTTTATGAACCTTCCTGGGCTGGGACTGACACTCACTCTTGCTCCTAAAACCAAGCTGGAATTTCTTAAAGACTCCTCTTCTTTGGTTTTTTCTAACACCAAGTCCTGGGACTCTTTTTCATCCTTGATGCTATAATATAAAAAGTAAAAGACAGATAAAGGCAAACATGGAAAAAAAATTAATCAACCTAAATGAGGCTAAAGAAAGATACAGGACAGCAAATCTTAGCATAAAGTATTTAAGGAGTCATAACAAATAATTTCTGACCAACAGAAAAGAGTAAAAATCTAAAGATACCTCTAAAATATATATTATCCTTGATTTTTATAATGCTCATAGAACACATGAAATGGTTGACCAGATTTAGGCCACACTGGACAAGAGTAGACTACTTCCAGGTTCAGATCATGTAGTTGGAGAAATCATTAATTCAAGGCAAAGATAGTTTTCAGTCAGTTCAGTTCAGTTGCTCAGTCGTGTTTGACTCTTTGTGACCCCATGGACTGCAGCATGCCAGGCCTCCCTGTCCATCACCAACTCCCAAGTTTTCTCAAACTCATGTCAATTGAGTTGGTGATGCCATCCAGCCATCTCATCCCCTGTCATCCCCTTCTCCTCCCACCTTCAATCTTTCCCAGCATCAGGGCCTTTTCAAATGAGTCAGCTATTTGCCAAAGTGGCCAAAGTATTGGAGTTTCAGCTTCAGCATCAGTCCTTCCAATGAATATTCAGGACTGATTTCTTTTAGGATGGACTGGTTTGATCTCCTTGCAGAACAAGGGACTCTCAAGAGTCTTCAACACCACAGTTCAAAAGCATCAATTCTTTGGCGCTCAGCTTATAGTTTTACTGACTTAATGAAGGAAGGTCACTATTCCAAACTGTTTCTTCTTAGAGACTAATTTAAATATTAATGTCATCATTGAAAATCCACACTATGCCCATATGTAAAATAGCTTATTGGTAAGCATCGTGTTAAGCTTCCCTGGTGGCTCAGAGGGTAAAGCATCTGCCTGCAAGGTGGGAGACCTGGGTTTGATCCCTGGGTCGGGAAGATCCCCTGGAGAAGGAAATGGCAACCCACTCCAGTACTCTTGCCTGGAGAATCCCATGGACAGAGGAGCCTGGTGCATGGGGTCGACAAAGAGTCAGACACGGCTGAATTATTTCACTTTCACTTTCAAGCATAGTGTATGAGTCCCTTGCTGGCTCAGCTGGTAAAGAATCTGCCCGCTAATGCAGGAGACACAAAAGACACAGATTTGATCCCTGGGTCAAGAAGATACCTTGGAGAAAGAAATGGCAACCTGCTCCAGTATTCTTGACTGGAAAATTCCAGGGACAGAAGAGCCTGGCAGGCTACAGTCCATGGAGTCACAAAGAGTCAGACACGACTGAACATGCACACACACACACACACAAGCATTATATACAGTCTACACTACTTTATTAATATAACAGCATTACACCTCCATTCCTAGATGATCACTCAGTTAATGGGATAGTTAGTCCTATCACTCTCTAGGAAACTCTGCTGCTGCTGCTAAGTTGCTTCAGTCATGTCCTGCCGGGAGCCAGCATGAGGAATCCCATCTGTGACAAGGTCATGCGGCAGAGATCTGATGGGCAAGACGAATCAGATCTCAGGATGTCCCCCTGGTATTTCCTGAGCATGTACCCAAAAACCAAAAATCTGCCGGCCTTTGTACTCTGCTTTCCCACTCTTCTGACACTCTCTGGAAAAAAGTCAACTCAGGGCTTTAGTCTTCTGCATTTGAAAGGGATGTTTCAGTTAAACCCCCTCTGATAACTCTCTAGCTTGCCTAACAGGTTCCCCCGGACCTCTTACAGCTTGTGAATTGCTTACAGCTCCCCAACCATGAGAGGCACAAAGCTTAAAAGCATCTTAAAGATACAGAGCCTTTTCTAAAGAGCTAAAAATCATATTGGTGATGGGTTTTCACTACTGACTCAATAACTGCCACCAGGCCTCCGTATTCTTTATCTTTTAGGCACCTGGGAGGATGTTAATCAATGTAAATGGGATATGAAAAAAGGTATATAACAGTTTTGATGTTAGCAACACTAGAATTTTGAGTTAATTACTTTTCTTTTGTTATAAATCACTGTACTCCTTTTACTTGTTATAAATTGCTGCATCTTTGCTATATAAGAATGTAACTTTATTTAGTGTTTTCTGAGAGTGGCACAAGACTTTGAGAAGAACAATACAAATAAATCTTCTGGTTGACAAACCCTTATCAGAAAAAAAGGCTGTAAAATGTTAATTGGCCCTTTTGGCCGGAAGATGATGTAAATCACCTAAGACTTGTGTATGCAACTAGGTATGCAGAGAGAAAAGCCTGGTTTTGATAAGAGTCGGGACTGGTAACGCTGCATAACTTTGTATTACCCATTGATCTCTACGTACAATCAAAAAGGTATAAAAGGCCTTTCTAGACAATAGAGGCCGGGCCAGTCATTGGAAGGACTGGTTTCCCCTGTGTCTCCTCTTTACTCTATTTTCTGGCTGAATTCCCGTCTGGGGCGTGGAGGCTCGCCATGTCTACTTACTTGTCCCAGCTTCTAAGATCCACGAGAGAGGGAGTGCAAGGTGGGGCACCCTCCAATATTCAAGAGGACGCTGGTGGCCTAATGTAGATGGTGCAAGCTCCTTGTCTGGAACTTTATTGGCTTTCCACGTAAACCAAGTTATTCAGCCTCTTTTTCTCCACTTAATTTTCCTACTATACTATTATTTCCTAATCTTATATTAATAAATAAATAAGTTTTTTCCTCGCCAATGCCGTCCCTGCTTCGAATTCCCTGGATCCACCAGGGCTGGATCCTGGCAGTGTCCAACTCTGTGCGACCCCATAGACGGCAGCCCACCGGGCTCCCCCATCCCTGGGGTTCTCCAGGCAAGAACAGTGGAGTGGGTTGCCATTGCCTCCTCTAACAGTGGCTGCTGCTGCTGCTGCTAAGTCGCTTCAATCATGTCTGACTCTGTGAGACTCCATAGACTGCAGCCCACCAGGCTCTGCCATCCCTGGGATTCTCCAGGCAGGAACACTGGAGTGGGTTGCCATTTAACTCTGAGGCTGACAAATAAAAAATGCAAGTATAAAAGCAAATGAGAGAAAATTTTGGACATACAAAGATGTAGGAAGTGTACGACATAGACTTTTCTGAAAGAAGTCCTCCAGGATGTTCTCTAGTGCGAGACAGACACTGAATTCAAGAGAGAGGGAAGACAGGAAACACAAGAACATGGACACATAATTAGTAACTTATGATTACATCTAAAATATTGTCAGTAAATAATAAACTGGATCTAAACTCCCGTATAATGCCAGAGTTAGAACTGGAGTGAAACTATCAGGAGTATTTTTTAAAAAGTATTAAAAAATTATTTTTTTAAAATTAATTTATTTATTTTAATTGGAGGCTAATTTACTTTTCTGGTATTCAGCTGCATGAGCTGCTTGTATTTTTGGAGATTAATTCTTTGTCAGTTGCTTTATTTTACAATATTATGGTGGGTTTTGCCATACATTGACATGAATCAGCCATGGGTGTACATGTGTCCCCTTCCTGAATCCCCCTCCTATCTCCCTCCCCAGCCCATCCCTCAGGGTTGTCCCAGTGTACCAGCTTTCAGTGCCCTGTTTTATGCATCAAACTTGGACTGGTCATCTATTTCACTTATGGTAATATACATGTTTCAGTGCTATTCTCTCAAATCATCCCTCCTTTGCCCTCTCCCACAGAGTCCAAAAGTCTGTTTTTTCTATCTGTGTTTCTTTTGCTGTCTCATATATAGGGTCATCATTACCATATTTTCTAAATTCCATATATATGCATTAATATACTGTATCAATGTTTTTCTTTCTGACTTACTTCACTTTGTATAATAGGCTCCAGTTTCATCCACCTCAGTAGAATTGATTCAAATGCGTTCTTTTAAATAGCTGAGTAATATTCCATTGTGTATATGTACCACTGCTTTCTTATCCATTCGCCTGCTGGTGGACATCTAGGTTGCTTCTGTGTCCTAGCTATTACAGACAGTGCTGCAATGAACATTGGGATACACGTGTCTCTTTCAATTCTGGTTTCCTTGGTGTGTATGTCCAGCAGTGGGATTGCTGGGTTGTATGGCAGTTCTGTTTCCAGTGTTTTAAGGAATCTCCACACTGTTCTCCAGAGTGGCTCTACTAGTTTGCACTCCCTCCAACAGAGTAAGAGGGTTCCCTTTTCTCTGCACCTTCTCCAGCATTTATTGTTTATAGACTTTTTGATAGCAGCCATTCTGACCAGCGTGAGATGGTACCTCATTGTGGTTTTGATTTGCATTTCTCTGACAATGAGTGATGTTGAGCATCTTTTCATGTGTTTGTTAGCCATCTGTATGTCTTCTTTGGAGAAATGTCTGTTTAGTTCTTTGGCCCATTTTTTGATTGGGTCATTTATTTTTCTGGTATTGACCTGCATGAGCTGCTTGTATATTTTGGAGATTAATTCTTTGTCAGTTGCTTCATTTGCTATTATTTTCTCCCATTCTGAAAGCTGTCTTTTCACCTTGCTTAGAGTTTCCTTCGTTGTGCAAAAGCTTTTAAGTTTAATTAGGTCCCATTTGTTTATTTTGCTTTTATTTCCATCACTCTGGGAAGTGGGTCATAAAGGATCCTGCTGTGATTTATGTCAGAGAGTGGTTTGCTCATGTTTTCCTCTGGGAGTTTTATAGTTTCTGGTCTTACATTTATATCTTTAATTCATTTGAGTTTCTTTTTGTGTATGGTGTAGGAAAGTGTTCTAGTTTCCTTCTTTTACAGGTGGTTGACCAGTTTTCCCAGCACCACATGTTAAATAGATTGTCTTTTCTCCATTGTATATTCTTGCCTCCTTTGTCAAAGATAATGTGTCCATAGGTGCATGGATTTATTTCTGCGCTTTCTAATTTGTTCCATTGATCTATATTTCTGTCTTTGTGCCAATGCCATACTGTCTTGATGACTGGAGCTTTGTAGTATAGTCTGAAGTCAGGCAGGTTGATTCCTCCAGGAACTATCAGAATTCTTAACCAAATGCAGAGAGAATACAAAAGCCCTACTCTCAGTGTCTCCACTGCCTCCACTGTCTCCAATTCAATCTTTATGAAACAATAGTTCTCATAGAATAATGACTCTGCTGGATTAAATCAATTCCTACCGTAAATAGGCAAATTTTCTTAACACCTTAGAAAAGATATGCTGTACAGAAAAAAAATGACACAATTTTGAATATTTTAATTGTTAACAAATACTTAGAGCATCTTGTATCCTAACCATAAGAGGTAATATCAAAGATTCTGAATTCAATGTACTGAAAAATACATTTGCTTGAGTCTGATCTCCAGAAAGTTTGTTAGGCTCAATTATGATGCTTTTATATTAAGCGTAATTATAGTGGAACTTTTTGAAACAAGCATGCATCTCATATTTACTTACATGTGATACATGATATATATATGAAGGGCTTTTAAGAGAAAAAAAAAAACATTTTCTAGTGTGGCTTTCCTGCATGTTAATAATCAAAGAAGGAAACTGGATGCAATGTTTGGACAAATTCTTAGGGAAATTAAAAGGAAATAATTGCCAAATGACAAATCATAATGAAAAGAGTTTAGACAGAACACACAAACCAAAATATGTGCAAGGAAGAAACATAACAGTGAGGCCAGTGTAGGCATTGGTCACATATTCCCGGGAATCAATTTGGTTCTACCTCCTAGGACTAATGTGAGTGTAAATTTATTAAAAGCATCTGAGAATTAAGAGACAAAATGGAAAATTGTTATTATTTATTTAGCTGGCAGAGGAGTTAGAAGCATCTGAAATATATACATTCAAAAAATCATGGCAAATAAATAGGGGGGAAAGTGGAAACAGTGACAGATTTCATTTTCTTGGGCTCCAAAATCACTGAGAACACTGACTGTAGCCACGAAATGAAAAGACATTTGCTACTTGGAAGAAAAGCTATGACAAACTCAGATAGCATATTAAAAAACAGAGACATTACTTTGCCAATAAAGGTCCATATAATCAAGCTATGGCTTTTGCCAGTAGTCATGAACGGATGTGAGAGCTGGACCATAAAGAAGGCTGAGTGCCAAATTGATGCTTTCAAACTGTGGTCCTGGAGAAGACTCTTGAGAGTCCCTTGGACAGCAAGGAGATCAAACCAGTCAATCCTATGGGAAATCAACCCTGAATATTCACTGGAAGGACTGATGCTGTAGCTAAAGCACCAATACTTTGGCCACCTGATGTGAAGAGCCAACTCATTAGAAAAGACCCGGATGCTGGGTAAGTTTAAGGGCAAGAAGAGAAGGGGATGACAGGGATGAGATGGTTGGATGGCATCAATGACTTATAGACATGAGTTTGAGCAAACTCCAGGAGATAGTGAAGGACAGGGAAGCCTGGCATGCTGCAGTTCATGGAGTTGTAAAGAGTCAGACATGACTTAGCAACTGAACAACAACATACCCAAACCTCAAAAGATATATAGATACATATATACATGCGTATGTGTGTGTGTGTGTGTATCTACATAAAATTTTGCCCCATTTACTTTGTCTATCACTCACTCTCTCTCCATATTTTTTTTCTAACTTATTTCAAAATAAGTTGCAGACACAAGGATTTATTACCCTTAAATACTTAAATATAAGAACACTGCTTATATAACCACAGTACAAAAATTAAAAACTAGAAATTCAACATTGACACACTCATTAACTAAAATATAGACTATATTCAAATTCTAAAAAATTGTTCTAATATATGTTTACATGTTTGTAATACACACATGTATGTGTGTGTATACGTATTTATATTTGCATATTTTGGACACACAACTTTTTTGTTTTTTTTTAAACATACACAGAAAAAGAGTTCACAGAAAGTGTCATAATTTTAAGTCTCATTCAAAACCTTAAACTTGATAACTCAAGAAAGTAAATTGAAGGATGTTTGATAAACACAGTTCATTTCCTAGTTCATTAATTTCATGATGTATTTTAAAACAGTGTGACCTGTATTTCTAAGCACCATTTCTTGTTATAATTAGTGAGAAAAGAAATGAGAAATTTAGCTTAAAAAATATTTTGAAAGCAGAAGTCCAGAGATCCAGCTCTAAGAATAAATGCTATTTAGTGTATATTTTTAAAAAGTATAATTGAGTTATTACTGGTAAATTTGGAGAAGGAAATGGCAACCCACTTCAGTATTCTTGCCTTGATAACCCCATGGAGCCTGGTGTGCTACCATTCATGCAGTTGCAAAGAGTTGGACACGACTTAGTGATTCAGCAACAACTGGTAAATTAACAGGAAAAAAACTGTAGATGGGCCTGACATACCTTCCTGATGCGTTCTTTAAAGGCTTATAATCATTCAGCCTATAGACTAAGGAAGTTCTGTCTTTGCTCATAGTGACATGAACAGTCCCAGGGTTTCCCTTCCTGGAGATCTTGGTGGAGAAGGAAGGCCGGAAAGTCTAGCTCTAAGTCATCCAATTGTCCAAAGGATGTGCCGGTGTGAGGCCAACTGCTGCTCCCTGGGACTGGAAGGGTCCTGCTCCAGGGTTCCATGGTCAGTTCTGACTTCAGTGGCAGTTGAGTGAGAAGACTCAACTGTGCAGGCTTGATGGGCATCCATGTGTAATGGTTCAGCTTGTGAGAAAGGAGGAAATCATTCCCTGGAACACAGAATGAGAGCCATCCAGGAGGGTATTCTGGTGATGACATTGTGATACTAGATCATTAGACATAATCTTCGACTTGAACTTTCATATATAACACACATATATGAAATAGATATGAATTTATATTGTTGTTGTTCAGTCACTAAGTTGTGTCTGATTCTTTGTGACCCCGTGGACTGCAGCACTTCAGGCTGTCCTGTCTTTCACTATCTCCCAGAGTCTGCTCAAACTCATGTCCACTGAATCAGTGATGTTATCCAACCATCTCATACTCTGTTGCCCTCTTCACCTCCTGCCCTTATATATATATATGACTATATATATGTATGTGTGCTAAGTCACTTCAGTTTTGTCCAACTCTTTGTGACCCTATGGACTGTAGCCCACCAGGCTCCTCTGTCCATGGGATTCTCCAGGAAAGAATACTAGAGTGGGTTGCCTTGCCCTTCCTCCAGGGGATCTTCCCAATCCAGGGATCAACACGCATCTCTTATGTCTCCTGCATTGGCAGGTGAATTCTTTACCACTAGCGCTACCTGGGAAGCCCACAAATATATATATGATAAGTAGGAATTGTTATAAGTTGTTTTACAATTTTTTATTCTGTTTTGTTTTGTTGAGATACTTCCTTTTGGTAATTGTCAATTTTGATAAAATTTGAAACTTGAAGAAAATCATGAGACTAGACAAAGAGGTCCTGAAATTATCAAATTTAACATTTTAAATATTTTGTCCCACATACTTTATCTCTCTTTCACTCTCTTTTTCTCCATTTTTTTCCCTGAATCACCTGAAAATAAGTCAAAGACACTAGACTTTATTAAAAGATGCTTACTTCTTGGAAGGAAAGTTATGACCAACCTAGACAGCATATTAAGAAGCAGAGACATTACTTTACCAACAAAGGTCCATCTAGTCAAGGCTATGGTTTTTCCAGTGGTCATGTATAGATGTGACAGCTGGACTATAAAGAAAGCTGAGCACTGAAGAATTGAGGCTTTTTAACCGTGGTGTTGGAAAAGACTCTTGAGAGTCCCTTGGACTGCAAGGAGATCCAACCAGTCCATTCTAAAGGAAATCAGTCCTGGGTGTTCATTGGAAGGACTGATGCTGAAGCTGAAACTCCAATATTTGGCCACCTGATGGGAAGAGCTGACTCATTGGGAAAGACCCTGATGCTGGGAAAGATTGAGGGCAGGAGGAGAAGGGGATGACAGAGGATGAGATGGTTGGATGGCATCACTAACTCAATGGACATGGGTTTGGGTGGACTCTAGGAGTTAGTGATGGACAGGGAGGCCTGGTGTGCTGCGGTTCATGGGGTCACAAAGAGTCGGACATGACTGAGTGACTAAATTGAACTGAACTGAAACATTTAAGAATACACTTATTACATAACCACAGAGTTAAAAACCTGGACATTCATCATCACAACACTTTTAACTAAAACATATCCTATATTCAAATTTTGTTATTTGTCCTAATAATGCCCTTCATAATTATGTTGCTCTAGGTTCAGGATAGAATCTGGGACTGCTCATTTCATTTAGGTCATATATCTTTAATCTGGAGACTTTCCTCATGTCTTTCATGACCTAGAAACTTTGAAAAATGTGGACCGATTATTTTTAGTTTGGTTTCCACATGATTAGATACATATTAGCAGCTTGGGAGGAATTCCATAAAACTGATGTTATGTCCTATAGTACCCTGTAGGATGGCACATACTCCAACACCAAGAATCCCAGGGACACTTGATGGCCATTTGCCTCATTGTTGGTGATATTAACATTGTTTGGGTAAGCAGATTGTTCCTTGACTATAAATTTTCTTGTCTCCATTTCTAACTAATAAGCTGTTTGGTAGGGAAAATATTTCAAAACTAAGCAGTTATCCTGTTCTTCATCAAACTTTCACTCATTGTTCATTCTTAATATGCTCTGAAGTAAGTGTACATGCTAAGTTGCTTCAGTTGTGTCTGACTCTGTGAGACACTATGGACTGTAGCCCGCCAGGCTGCTCTGTCCAAGGGATTCTCCAGGTAAGAATACTGGAGTGGGTTGCCATGCTCTTCTCCAGGGGATCTTTCTGACCCAAGGATCAAACTTGAATCCCCTAGAACTCCGGAATAGGCAGGAAGGTTCTTTATCACTGTGCCACCTGGGAAGCCCAATGCTCTGAATACACATCTCCAATGCCATCATTTCTCCTACATTTGTTAATTAGCATTCACTGTAAGAAATAGCTTTTCCTTTTCTCTCACTTATTATGTATTCATTAATTTATTTACATCAGTATATACTCACATGCTCCTGTTTAATTTTATTCCTTAGTTATTTTGAAGCTCAGTTGTCTCCTTTATTAGTCAGTGCAGGGTGCTATAACAAAACACCATAGGTTGGTTGACTTGGATGACACAAATGTATTTCTCACAGTTCTGGAAGTTACAAGTTCAGAAACAAGGCATTATAAAGGCAGGTTTCATCCTGGGGCTTTTCTGGGTTTATAGGTGGCTGCTGTCTCACTGTGTGTTCATATGGGCTCTTCTTAATGTGCACTTGGAAAAAGGAGGGGTGTTCTGATGTCTCTTGCAAGTGCTTCACTCTCACGATCTCATCAAACCTAGTTACCTCTCAAAAGCCCCACCTCCAAGCCCATCTCATTGGTGGTTAGAATTTCCACGTATGAATTTAGGAGGGGATAAAATGTTCATTCCATCTGGGCAATCATCTCCTGTTGGCCAAAGGGAAAGACTTCAAAACAACTCTTAAGTCCTTTTCACAAGCTCCAGTATTACTTGAAGACTTTTTTGCTTTCTGGCATAAGATGTACCAAGGTCATCTTGTTCTTTCACTGCCTGAAACATGGAATCAAGAATTTTCCAAGGACCTTTGTTTTTATTTTATGGGGAGTGGTATTTAGAAAACAGCATGCTACTATGTGCTCATTGCTACTGGCTTATAAATGCTTCTAGGACCTCTCGGCAGAAAGAACTAAATGAACATACAGACACATACACACATATACACATATATACATACATATACACATCCACATACCACACAAATACACATACGCTTCACACACACGCCTATAAACATACTACACGTGAACACACACACATCCACAGACACAGAGGCACAAACATATATACATGTATATAAGCTTTGCAAAACTAATAAAATACACAAAATAGACATTTTTAATATTCTTGTGCCTGACACCATCACAGAACCTTACCTCTTAGGAAATGGAATAAGAGTCAAGGAACATGGCAGACAAAGGTCTTAGAATCAGGAGTTACAGTCTGTTAAATACCTGTTCGTCTGAGAAATGGCCATGAGGCATGCTAAACTGAGTGACTGCTGTATCTCTGAGCAATAGCTTGAGTCCTAAATGTGCTGTGTTTAAACTCTATTACTAAAGTCGCAAAGGTCATACACATTTACTCTAATATTGGAATAAATATAAATAAATATAATAACAATTCTTAGTTTGTAAAACAGAGATGAATACCTGCTTTCCATGAGAACTTTGCTATTCAGGGCCTTCATTTTTTTTTTTTTTCACTATGTTTTAATTTATTAAGGGAAGGATAATTGCTTTACAGAATTTTGTTGTTTTCTGTCAAACCTCAACATGAATCAGCCATAGGTATACATATATCCCCTCCCTTCTGAACCTCCGTCCCATCTCCCTCTCCACCCCACCCCTCTAGGTCGATACAGAGCCACTGTTTGAGCTTCCTGAGCCATACAGCAAATTCCCGCTGGCTATCTACTTTACGTTTGGCAGTGTAAGTTTCCCTGTTACTCTTTCCATACATCTCACCCTCTCCCCTCTCCTCATGCCCATAAGTCTATTCTCTATGTCTGTTTCTCCATTGCTGCCCTGTAAATAAATTCTTCAGTACCATTTTTCTAGATTCTGTATATATGTGTTAGAATACAATATTTATCTTTCTCTTTCTGACTTACTTCACTCTGTATAATAGGTACTAGGTTCATCCACTTCATTAGAACTGACTCAAATGTGTTCCTTTTTATGGTTGAGAAACATTCCTTCATGTATATGTACCACAACTTCTTTATCCATTCATCTGTCGATGGGCATCTAAGTTGCTTCCATGTTCTAGCTATTGTAAACCGTGCCACAATGAACAATGGGATACATGTGTCTTTTTCAATTTTGGTTTCCTCGGGGTATGTGCCTAAGAGTGGGATTACTGGATCATATGGTGGTTTTATTCTGATTTTTTAAAGGAATTTCCATACCATCTTCTATAGTGCCTGTATCAATTTACATTCCCATCAATATTGCAAGGGTGTTCCCTTTTCTCCACACCCTCTCCAGCATTCATTGTTTATAGACTTTTTGATGATGGCCATTCTGACTGGTATGATATCTCACTGTAGTTTTGATTTGCTTTTCTCTACTATGAGCAACGTTGAGCATTTTTTCATGTGTTTGTTGGCAATCTGTATGTCTTCTTTGGAGAAATGTCTGTTTAGGTCTTTTTCTCACTTTTTGATTGGGTTGTTTATGTTTCTGGTATTGAGTTGTATGAGCTGCTTGTATATTTTGGAAATTAATCCTTTGTCAGTTGCTTCATTTGCTATTATTTTCTCCCATTCTGAGGGTTGTCTTTTCACCTTGTTTATAGTTTCCTTTTCTGCGCAAAAGTTTTTAAGTTCAACCAGGTCCCACTTGTTTACTTTCGCTTTTATTTCCATTACTCTAGGAGGTGGGTCATAGAGGATCTTGCTTTGATTTATGTCATCGAGTGTTCTGCCTATGTTTTCCTCTAAGAGTTTTATAGTTTCTGGTCTTACATTTAGGTCTTTACTCCATTTTGAGTTATCTTTGTGCATGATGTTAGGAAGTGTTCTAATTTCATTCTTTTACATGTAGCTGTCCAGTTTTCCCAGCACCATTCATTAAAGAGGCTGCAGGGCCCTCATTTTGTTGGGCTCATACTGAACAATCACCGACTCAATGGACATGAGTTTGAGCAAACTCTAGGAGACAGAGAAGAACAGGGAAGCCTGGCATGCTGCAGTCCATGGGGTGGCAAATGGTCAGACACTACAGCGGCTAAACAACAACATACAGAAAAAAGCAAGCAGGGGGCAAAGGGAAGGCAAGGCTCCACAAGGCACAAACAAATCTCTTAATCTCAACTCTGGACCGTGTAGAAATTCTCAGCTATATGAAAATTATATCAGTTCATTCAATTCTCCTAGCTATATTAAATTAATAGGAAGTGTTCTATATTATAACTCTTAATGTAACCTTTGAGAGCAGGATAGATACACTCATAAAGTTTTATTGGATTTCCTGAAATATGCCAAGAGAAGACTAGAAGGCAGTTTGGCAGAATACTGTATCAAGGCTTGCTGAATGATGGATGTCATCAATGGGATCATCCAGTGTGGGCATTGGATGATCAGGGACATTCAGATGATGTTTTCCAAGACAAGGGTAAATAAGGATCAGCTAGTTTGAAAGTGTAATTGGAAAATATTCTATACACACCAAACTGTTTTAGAAAAGTTTAATTTAATTCAAGGAAGATAACTGATTGTGTATCTCCATGTGAACTTTTGTTATTAGCAAAGGACCACCCACACATACATAATACTATTGAAAAAAATTTAAAAATCCTTCTTTTCAGAATCCTGTCTTCACTAACACATCTAGATAAGAGGACCTGTATAGAAATCCTATACAAATTCCTTTAAACTCTTCCAACAAACTCAAGCTTCTTCCCTTCTTAAACCAAAAAGAAAAATGATAAGACTTCAGTTCTCAGCTAAGTTTACCCAGAATGACTATAAAATAAGACTAAAATAACCTAAAACAAAAACCTAGGTCTTTGAAGTTCAACCAAGGCCACCAAGATGCCAGAGTAAAGGGAAATACATAGAGTGGGGCTTATGTTCACCACAACATTTCCCTTCAGAGAATTTGTTAGTTTGCCACGCTGGACACACACAGAGCAAAAAGTTAGCAGCCCAGAGCTTATAGCAATCTCACTGGACTGAAGGAGATGACGGCCAAAATTTGAGAAGAAACGGAGCCAAAAAGGACCTGACATTCTGCATTGCAACTTCCTTCTTCATAGTTAGTTAGCTAGTTAGTTTAGTAGCTAAGTTGTGTTCAACTCTTGAGACCCCATGGACTGTAGCCTGCCAGGCTCCTCTGTCCATGGGATTTCCCAGGCTAGAATACTGGAGTGGGTTGCCATTTCCTTCTCCAGGAGATCTTCCCAACCCAGGAATTGAACCCAGGTCTCCTGAATTGCAGGTGGATTCTTTACCAACTGAGGTACGAAGGCACTTATTAATTCCTAAGCTGGATGCCTTTTCTAAACCCAGGTTGAGTATCTGGAAGTTCTTGGTTCACATAATGTTGAAGCCTAGGTTGGAGGATTTTGAGCATAACCTTACTGACATGGGAGATGAGTGCAATTGTCCAGTAGTTTGAACATTCTTTAGTATTGCCCTTCTTAGGAATTAGGAAAACTCAGAGGAACCAGAGATCAAATTGCCAACATTTGCTGGATCATAGAGAAAGCAAGGGAATTCCAGAATAACATCTACCTCTGTTTCACTGACTATGCTAAAGCCTTTGACTGTGTGGATCATAACAAACTGTGGAAAACTCTTAAAGAGATGGGAACACCAGACCATCTTATCTGTCTCCAGAGAAACCTATATGGGGGTCAAGAAGCAAGAGTTAGGATCCTGTATGGAACAGCTGACTGGTTCAGAATTGAGAAAAGAGTATGACAAGGCTGGTTACTGTCAATGTATTTATTTAACTTATACGCAGAGCACATCATGTGAAATTCCAGGCTGGATGAGTTACAAACTAGAATCAAGATTGCCAGGAGAACTATCAACAACTTCAGATATGTGAATGATACCACCCTAATGGGAGAAAGTGAAGAGGAAGTAAAGAGCCTCCTGATGAGGGTGAAAGAGGAGAGTGAAAAAGCTAGTTTAAAACTAAATATTAAAAATTCTAAGATCATGGCATCTGGTCACATCACTTCATGGCAAATAGAAGGGGAAAAGATAGAACCAGTGACCCATTTCCTCTTCTTGGACTCTAAAATCACTGCAGATGGTGAAATTAGATGGTGAAATTAGACATGAACTTAGAAGATGACTGCTCTCGGCAGGAAAGCTATGACAAACATGAAAGTGAAAGGCACTGAGTCATGTTCGACTCTTTGTGACCCCATGGACTGTAGCCCTCCAAACTCCTCTATCCACGGAATTCTCTAGGCAAGAATGCTGGAGTAGGTTACCGAATCTTCTCCAGGAGATCTTTCCGACCCAGGGATTGAACCCAGGTCTCCAGCATTGCAGGCATACTCTTTACCATCTGAGCAACAATAGTGTATTAAAAAGCAAAGATATCACTTTGCCAACAAAGGTCCATATAGCCAAGGCTACTGTCTCTCCAGCAGTCATGTATGATGTGAAAACTGGACAATAAAGAAAGCAGAAGCTGAATAATTAATGCTTTTGGACTGTGGTGCTGGAAAAGATTCTTGAGAGTCCCTTGGAAAGCAAGAAGATCAAACCAGTCAATCTTAAAGAAATCAACTCTGAATACTCTTTGGAAAGTCTGATGCTGAAGCTCCAATACTTTATCCACCTGACGTGAAAAGTCAACTCATTGGAAAAGACCCTGACACTGTGAAAGACTGAAGGCAGAAGGAGAATAGGGCAACAGAGTATGAGATGATTGGATGGCATCACCGATTCAATGAACATGAACTTGGGCAAACTCCGGTAGATGGTGAGGGATAGGGAAGCCCGACGTGCTGCAGTCCATGGGGTCACTAAGAGTTGGCAACTGAACAAAAACAGACTGGATGCACACATATGAAAAGACAAGCAGAAAAGCAGAGTTTTTTCCCCTTTCTTTTTTTTTTAGTATAAATTTATTTATTTTAATTGGAGGCTAATTACTTTACAATATTGTATTGGTTTTGCCATACACTGACATGAATCCACCACGGGTGTACATGTGTTCCCCATCTTGAAACCCCCTCCCACCTCCCTCCCCATACCATCCCTCTGGGTCATCCCAGTATACCAGCCCTGAGCATCCTGTATCATGCATCGAACCTGGACTGGCGATTCATTTCACATGATAATATACATGTTTCAATGCCATTCTCCCAAATCATCCCACCCTCGCCCTCTCCCAGAGTCCAAAAGACTGTTCTATACATCTGTGTCTCTTTTTCTGTCTCGCATAAGACAAGCAGAAAAGCAGTTTTAAGAAATTAATAAAACAAAAGCAGAGTTTCAGCTATCTAATTTTGCTGGAGTAATAGAAGCTGGAATTCAGAGCCTATCAAAGAGCAGAAATCTTGGTTAACATTCTAAGCTTTCATTTGAGACTTCAGAAAGTCTTCACCATGGAAATCAGAACAAACCAGAAAGACCAGTTTTAGCAATGTTGGAAATACTATCTGAATAAGATTCAGAGGAACTACTCACTTTTAATTTGCCTACCAGTAGAGAAACCTATCTAAAGAAAACCAACTTCATCTTGAGCCTATATAATTGCTTATCAAAATTTCTGCCATTTAATGAAAATTTAGTACACTAAAAATTCAGGAAACATGATCAGGTAATCAAAAATACAAAAGTGAAAACAGACAAGAGCAAAAACCCACAGGTAATCCATACCTGTCATGCCCTGGATCTCCCAGAAGCCAACTATGAGTCAGAGTTTACTCAGATGCACTTGTGAGCAATACTTACGGAAGGAAGGGTACAGTGGCAGGACTGGGAAGAGAGAGAGGTTGAGTCAGCAAGAAGCCCTGATGATAGTCTAAACTGACAACATGAAGAACTCCAGAGCAAGAATGAGCTTTCCAATGTATGTCACCTTGGGCAAAGAAGAGTAGGCTTTTATGCTCTTCATCAGTCAAAAGGGTCAAGACCTTGACAAAGTGACTTTCTGGAGCTAAGGTAATCCCTGGAGTTGCTGAGAGCTGAATGTTGTCTGCTGGCAGAATTCCCAGCAGTGGAGCCAAAAAATGTTTCGGTGAACAGGGAATCTGGGTACACATCACAGGCTCAAGAAGATACATAAAATATGACAGGTAGATAAAAGTAAACTGGGATTTTAAAAAGATTTAGTGTTACTGTGGCCTACCAAAAAAATAGAAGCCAAGACAAATTAAATGTGCAAGACACTAAGCCAAAGACCCATCTAAATTGTGTCCAGATTCCTCTGACTCACATGACCTCTGAGATAATAAATGTATGTGGTGTTTTAGCCCCTAAACTTAAGGCCATTGGTTATGCAGAAATAGAAAACTGAACATAGTGGAATAAAGTGCCCTGAACAACAGAGAAAAAATAGATTGGAAAACAAAAAAGGAACAGAGCTTCAGACTTATTGGATACATCAAAACCTTTAATGTTAAATGTTTGTGTCACTTTATTCACAGAAGAGACTGTGTGAGGAAAAACATTTTTAATACTAAAACCTTCCCAACATTGGCAAAAACATAAACTTCCACATTCAAGAATCTCAGTGAATCCAAATAAATCCATGCCCAAATACATCATAAGCAAAATGCTAAAAAAAAAAAAAAAAAAAAAAAGCAGGCATTACATGGAGAGGAATAGTGATTTGAATCAGGATCAGGAGATGATTTTCATCAAAAACCATGGAGATAAGAAACTAGAACATATGTTATACTGGGAGAAAAAAAAATCTATGTGCATTTAAAATGTTATTCTGGAATAAAGGCAACATAGACATATTCTAAGATGAAGGAAAACTAAGAGAATACATTCTAGCAAGTTGCTCTAAAATAAATGCTAAAAGGAATTTTTATGAAATAATAACCAAAAAAAAAAGGGTAGAATTTCAGGAATACAAAAAAGAGAAAAAGAAATAGTATCTATTTAAATATTTTAAAATTTTTTCTCAAGTTCTTTTAAATATGTGTGACAATTCATATCACAATTTATATTATTGATGATGTCAATAATATAAATAGGGAGAGTTAATGGGCTTATATGGTGGTAAAGAGTTTCTATATTTAATTTGAAGTGTTGAAATATTAAAGTTTTAGCATAATATGAAAAGGTAAATATATATATTATAATCCTGGAGTGAGTAGCCATTCCCTTTTCCAGGAGATCTTCCCAACCCAGGGATCAAACCCAGGTCTCCTGTATTGCAGGCAGATTCTTTACCATCTGGGCCACTAGGGAAGCCCATCATGATATCTAGAGAAACCAATTTAAAAACTACAGAAGTATTATTTTTAAATCAATAAATAATTTAAAATGGAAACCTAAAAACAATTCAAATACTCCAAAAGAAGTCAAAAAGAGTAAACAGGAACAGAAAACAGAGTGAAAAAACAGAAAACAAGTAATAGGATTGTAGGCCTAAATACACACTTATCAATATTATGTTAAATGTTAATAGTATAAACACACATATTAAAAGACAGATTGTCAGAATGGATTTTCTAATGACTTCATGCTGCTAGCAAGAAGGGCACTTTAAATGAATGATACACACAGGTTAAATGGAAAAGGATGGAAAAATATAAGCCTTGCCAACACTGGTGAAAGCAGAAGTCATTACACTGACATCAGACAAATTAGCTCCCTGAGCAATATAAAATAGTGTGGATAGAGAAGAACATTACACAATGATGAAAGTGTCAAATAACAAGGATACATAGCAGTGCTAAATGTATATGCACCAAACAACAGAGATTCAAACTACATGAAGTGAAACTGAGAGAATGGGCAGATCTGCAGCAACAGTTATGGTTGAAAACCTCAGTATTCTGTTCTCAATACTCCATACAATGGGCAGGTAGAAAATCAGTATGAATACAAAAGAACTGAACAACATCATCTACCAACTTCATCTAGTATTTATAGAACACTTCATTCAAGAGAAGCAGAATTCATATTGTTTTCAAATACACATGGAATAATTTGTCAAGAGAGATCATATCCTAGGTTATAAAACAAGCCTTGACAAATTTAAAAAGAATAAATTCAAACAGAATGTGTTCTCTGACCATAGTGAAACTAAACTAGAAATCAATTACAAAAAAGATAAATTAAAAATTCCTAAATACTTAGAAACAAAAGCCATACTTTCAAATAGATATGTGCCAAAAAGGAAGTCTCCAGGGAAATTAGAAAATATTTTGAACTGAATGAAGATGAAAATATAGCTCATCAATATTTGTGATCTAAAGCAGTAGAGAGAAATTTATAGATTTAACAGCTTATATAAGAAAAGAAGTAAAATCTCAAATTAATAACTTCATAAAACCTCTAGCCAGAAAAACAAAGGCATAAATTGCCAATATCAGAAATGGAAAAAAAAAAAAAAAAAGATATCACCTCAGACCTCACAGACATTAAAAGGATAATAAGAGAGAACTATAACAATTCTAGACACATAAATTAGACTTGGATAAAATGGACCAATTCCCTGAAAGCCATAAACTATACCAAAGATTACCCAAGAAAAAATAAACAAGTCAAAGAGTACTATATCTAGCAAGGGAGTTAAAAGTATACTTTAAAAATATCCCCAAAGAAAACTGCAGGTCCCAATAATTTCACTGGAAAATTCTATCAAATCGTTAATCTTTATAAATAAATGGTTCCAGAGCAATTCCTTATCTGTATGCAAAAGAAAAAAGACTCAAACTAAACTTCACACCTTATACAAAATTAACTCAAAAGTGCATCACAGATTTAACTGTAAGGTATAAAACTATAAAACTTACAGAAGAAAACAGGAGAAATTTTAATTACCTTGGTTGATCAAAGTATACCTGGCATGTTTCAAAAGAAAAAAAAATAAGCTGGACTTCATCAAAATTAAAACCTGTTAAAAACATTATTAAGAGAATGAAGAAACAAGGTACAGGCTGGGATAAACATTTGCAAAACACTTATCTGACAATGAACTTGTATCCAGAATTTCCAAATCTCAACAGTAAGAAAACAAAGGAACTTTTTAAAGTGGGAAAACATTTGAACAGACATTTCACCAAAGAAGATGTATTGTTGTCAAATAAGCTCACGAAAAGATGCTCAATGCATTAGCCATTAGCTGTTTGGGAAATGCAAATTAAAATCATAATGAGATACAATTTCACACATTATAATAGCTGAAATATTTTTAATAGTCAATACCGTGTCTGGCAAGAACACTGAGTAACTGGAACTCTCATACATTGCTAGTAAGAATGAAAAATAGTGCAACCACAGTGGAAAATCGCTGAGCAAGTTCAAGAAATTAAATATACATACACCATGACCTGATAATCCTACTCCTATGTATTCACTCTTGATAAATAGTCATGTTGACAGAAAATCTGCATGCAGTTGTCTATAACAGGACTCTTTATAAATCATCAAAAGCTGTCAACTAGTCAAATATCCTTTAATGGGTTATTCAGTAAATTCTGGTACATTCATATAATATAATATTGCATAGCGATAAGAAAACAAGCTATAAAATATAGAACTTTGATAGAGGCGGTCCTAAGATGGTGGAGGAATAGGACAGGGACACCACTTTCTCCCCCACAAATTCATCAAAAGAACATTTGAACGCTGAGTAAATTCCACAAAACAACTTCTGAATGCCGGCAGAGGACATCAGGCACCCAGAAAAGCAGGCCATTGTCTTCGAAAGGAGGTAGGAAAAAATATAAAAGATAAAAAGGGAGACAAAAGAGAGGGGGATGGAGCTCCCGGGAAGGAAGTCTTACAAAACAGAGAAGTTTTCAAACACCGGGAAACACTCTCACTGCTGGGAGGAAAAGTAAATAAATAATTAAAACCCACAGATTACATGCCCACACATAAGGAAATGATTATTGGCTAGCTTGCTCTCTCCTCTTTTGATTCCACCTCATCTCATTCCAGTCACCTCTAACTCCCACCTCCCTCTTCTCTTCTCCATGTAACTCTGTGAACCTCTCTGGGTGTCCTTCACTGTGGAGAAACTTTTCATCTTTAACCTAGATGTTTTATCAATGGTGCTGCATAGATGGAGAAGTCTTGAGACTACTGTAAAAATAAGACTGAAAACCAGAAGCAGGAGGCTTAAGTCCAAATCCTGAGAACACCAGAGAACTTCTGACTCCAGGGAACATTAATTGACAGGAGCTCATCAAAAGCCTTCTTACCTACACTGAAACCAAGCACCACCCAAGGTCCAACAAGTTCAGAGCAAGACATACCATGCAAATTCTCCAGCAGCACAGGAACATAGCCCTGAGCTTCAATATACAGGCTGCCCAAAGTCACTCCAAACCCACTGACATTTCTGGACACTTCATTGCATTCCAGAGAGAAGAAATCCAGCTCCACCCACCAGAACACTGACACAAGCTTCCCTAACCAGGAAACCTTGACAAGCCACCCACACAACCCCACCCACAGTGAGGAAACTCCATAATAAAGAGAACTCCACAAACTGCCAGAATGCAGAAAGGCCACCCCAAATACAGCAATATAAACAGGATGAAGAGACAGAGGAATACCAAGCAGGTAAAGGAACAGGATAAATGCCCACCAAACCAAACAAAAAAGGAAGAGATAGGGAATCTACCTGATAAAGAATTCCAAATAATGATAGTGAAAATGATCCAAAATCTTGAAAACAAAATGGAATCACAGATAAACAGCCTGGAGACAAGGACTGAGAAGATGCAAGAAAGGTTTAACAAAGACCTTGAAGAAATAAAAAAGAGTCAATATATAATGAATAATGCAATAAATGAGATCAAAAACACTCTAGAGGGAACAAATAGTAGAATAACGGAGTCAGAAGATAAGATTAGTGAGGTAGAAGATAGAATGGTAGAAATAAATGAATCAGAGAGGAAAAAAGAAAAACGAATTAAAAGAAATGAGGACAATCTCAGAGACCTCTGGGACAATGTTAAATGCCCCAACATTTGAATCACAGTAGTCCCAGATGAAGACAAAAAGAAAGACCATGAGAAAAGACTTAAGGAGATAATGACTGAAAACTTCCCTAAAATGGGGAAGGAAATAATCACCCAAGTCCGAGAAACACAGAGAGTCCCAAACAGGATAAACCCAAGGTGAAACACACCAAGACACATATTAATCAAATTAACAAAGATCAAACACAAAGAACAAATATTAAAAGCAGCAAGGGAAAAACAACAAATAAGACACAAGGGGATTCCCATAAGGATAACAGCTGATCTTTCAATAGAAACTCTTCAGGCCAGGAGGGAATGGCAGGACATATTTAAAGTGATGAAAGAAAATAACCTACAGCCCAGATTACTGTACCCAGCAAGGATCTCATTCAAATATGAAGGAGAAATCAAAAGGTTTACAGACAAGCAAAAGCTGAGAGAATTCAGTACCACCAAACCAGCTCTCCAACAAATGCTAAAGGATCTTCTCTAAAGAGGAAACACAAAAAGGAAGTATAAACTCAAACCCAAAACAATAAAATAAATAGCAATGGGATCGTACTTATCAATAATTACCTTAAACGTAAATGGGTTGAATGCCCCAACCAAAAGACAAAGACTGGCTGAATAGATACAAAAACAAGACCCCTATAACATGTTGTCTACAACAGACCCACCTCAAAACAAGGGACACATACAGACTGAAAGTGAAGAGCTGGAAAAATATCCATGCAAACAGAGACCAAAAGAAAGCAGGAGTAGCTATACTCATATCAGATAAAATAGACTTTAAAACAAAGGCTGGGAAAAGAGACAAAGAAGGACACTACATAATGATCAAAGGATCAATCCAAGAAGAAGATATAAAAATTATAAATGTATATGCACCCAAAATAGGAGCACTGCATTATGTAAGACAAATGCTAACAAGTATGAAAGGGGAAATTAACAATAACACAATAATAGTGGGAGACTTTAATACCCCACTCACACCTATGGATAGATCAACTAAACAGAAAATTAACAAGGAAACACAAACTTTAAATGATACAATAGACAAGTTAGACCTAATTGATATCTATAGTACATTTCACCCCAAAACAATGAATTTCACCTTTTTCTCAAGTGCACACAGAACTTTCTCAAGGATAGATCACATCCTGGACCATAAATCTAGCCTTGGTAAATTCAAAAAAATTGAAATCATTCCCAGCATCTTTTCTGACCATAACGCAGAGACATTACTTTGCCAACAAAGGTCCGTCTAGTCAAGGCTATGGTTTTCCCAGTAGTCATGTATGGATGTGAGAGTTCGACTGTGAAGAAAGCTGAGCACTGAAGAATTGATGCTTTTGAACTGTTGTGTTGGAGAAGACTCTTGAGAGTCCCTTGGACTGCAAGGAGATCCAGCCAGTCCATTCTAAAGGAGATCAGCCCTGGGTGTTCTTTGGAAGGAATGATGCTAAAGCTGAAACTCCAGTACTTTGGCCACCTCATGTGAAGAGTTGACTCATTGGAAAGGACTTTGATGCCAGGAGGGATTGGGGGCAGGAGGAAAAGGGGACGACAGAGGATGAGATGGCTGGATGGCATCACCAACTCGATGGACGTGAGTTTGAGTGAACTCCGGGAGTTGGTGATGGACAGGGAGGCCTGGTGTGCTGCGATTCATGGGGTCACAAAGGGTCGGACATGACTGAGCAACTGAACTGAACAGGATAAAAACTATTAAAAATTCCAACATAGGGAGGCTGAACAACACGCTGCTGAATAACCAACAAATCACAGAAGAAATCAAAAAAGAAATCAAAATATGCATAGAAATGAATGAAAATGAAGACACAACAACCCCAAACCTGTGGGACAGTGCTAAGGGGAAGGTTCATAGCAATACAGCCATACCTCAAGAAACAAGAAAAAGTCAGATGAATAACCTAACTCTACACCTAAAGCAACTAGAAAAGGAAGAAATGAAGAACCCCAGAGTTAGTAGAAGGAAAGAAATCTTAAAAATTAGGGAAGAAATAAATGCAAAAGAGACCATAGCAAAAATCAACAAAGCCAAAAGCTGGTTCCTTGAAAGGATAAATAAAATTGACAAACTATTAGCCAGACTCATCAAGAAACAAAGGGAGAAAAATCAAATCAATAAAATTAGAAATGAAAATGGAGAGATCACAACAGACAAGACAGGAATACAAAGGATCATAAGAGACTATGATCAGCAATTTTATGCCAATAAAATGGACAACTTGGAAGAAATGGAAAAATTCTTAGAAAAGTACAACTTTCCAAAATTGAACCAGGAAGAAACAGAAAATCTTAACAGACTCATCACAAGCATGGAAATTGAAACTGTAATCAGAAATCTTCCAGCAAACAAAAGCCCAGGTCCAGACGGCTTCACAGCTGAATTCTACCAAAAATTTAGAGAAGAGCTAACACCTATCCTACTCAAACTCTTCCAGAAAATTGCAAAGGAAGGTAAACTTCCAAACTCATTCTATGAGGCCACCATCACCCTAATACCAAAACCTGACAAAGATGTCACACAGAAAGAAAACTACAGGCCAATATCACTGATGAACATAAATGCAAAAATCCATAACAAAATTATAGCAATCAGAATCCAACAACACATTAAAAAGATCATACATCATCACCAAGTGGGCTTTATCCCAGGGATGCAAGGATTCTTCAATATCCGCAAGTCAATCAATGTAATTCACCACATTAACAAATTGAAAAATAAAAGCCTTATGATTATCTCAATAGATGCAGAGAAAGCCTTTGACAAAATTCAGCATCCATTTATGATAAAAACTCTCCAGAAAGCAGGAATAGAAGGAACATACCTCAACATAATAAAAGCTATATATGACAAACCCACAGCAAACATTATCCTCAATGGTGAAAAATTGAAAGCATTTCCCCTAAAGTCAGGAACAAGACAAGGGTGCCCACTTTCACCACTATAGTAGTGGACATAGTTTTGGAAGTTTTGGCCACAGCTATCAGAGCAGAAAAAGAAATAAAAGGAATCCAAATTGGAAAAGAAGAAGTAAAACTCTCACTGTTTGTAGATGACATGATCCTCTGCTGCTGCTGCTAAGTCAATGGCAACACACTCCAGTACTCTTGCCTGGAAAATCCCATGGATGGAGGAGCCTGGTAGGCTGCAGTCCATGGGGTTTCTAAGTGTTGGGCACAACTGAGCGACTTCACTTTCATTTTTCACTTTCATGCATTGGAGAAGGCAATGGCAACCCACTCCAGTACTCTTGCCTGGAGAATCCCATGGACAAAGGAGCCTAGTGGGGTGCTGTCTATAGAAAACCCTAAAGACTCCACCAGAAAATTACTAGAGCTAATCAATGAACATAGTAAGCTTGCAGGATATAAAGTCAACACACAGAAATCCCTTGCGTTCCTATACACTAATAATGAGAAAATAGAAAAATCAAGGAAACAATTCCATTCACCATTGCAACAAAAAGAATAAAACACTTGGGAATATATCTACCTAAAGAAACAAAAGACCTATATATAGGAAACTATAAAACACTGGTGAAAGAAATCAAATAGGACACTAATAGATGGAAAAATATATACCGGTGTTCATGGATTGGAAGAATCAATACAGTGAAAATGAGTATACTACCCAAGCAATCTATAGATTCAATGCAATCCCTATCAAGCTATTTTTCACAGAGCTAGAACAAATAATTTCAAGATTTGTATGGAAATGCAAAAAACCTCGAATAGCCAAAGCAATCTTGAGAAAGAAGAATGGAACTGGAGGAATCAACCTGCCTGACTTCAGGCTCTACTACAAAGCCACAGTCATCAAGACAGTATGGTACTGGCACAAAGACAGAAATATAGATCAATGGAACAAAATAGAAAGCCCAGAGATAAACCCACGCACCTATGAACACCTTATCTTTGACAAAGGAGGCAAGAATATACAATGGAGAAAAGGCAATCTCTTTAACCTGGGAAAACTGGTCAACCACTTGTAAAAGAATGAAACTAGAACACTTTCTAACACCATACATGAAAATAAACTCAAAATAGATCAAAGATCTAAACGTAAGGCCAGAAACTATAAAACTCCTAGAGGAGAACCTAGGCAAAACACTCTCTGACAAAAATCACAGCAGAATCCTCTATGACCCACCTCTCAGAATTCTGGAAATAAAAGCAAAAATAAACAAATGGGATCTAAGTAAAATTAAAAGCTTCTGTACAACAAGGGAAACTATAAGCAGGGTGAAAAGACAGCCATCAGAATGGGAGAAAATAATAGCAAATGAAGCAACTGACAAAGAATTAATCTCAAAAATACACAAGCAACTCCTGCAGCTCAATTCCAGAAAAATAAACGACCCAATCAAAAAATGGGCCAAAGAACTAAACAGACATTTCTCCAAAGAAGATATATGGATGGCTAACAAACACATGAAAAGATGCTCAACATCACTCATTATCAGAGAAATAAAAATCAAAACCACATTAAGGTACCATTTCACGCCAGTCAGAATGGCTGCGATCCAAAAGTCTACAAGCAATAAATGCTGGAGAGGGTGTGGAGAAAAGGGAACCCTCTTACACTATTGGTGGGAATGAAAACTAGTATAGCCACTATGGATAACAGTGTGGAGATTCCTTAAAAAACTGGAAATAGAACTGCCTTATGACCCAGCAATCCCACTTCTGGGCATACACACTGAGGAAACCAGAATTGAAAGAGACACATGTACCCCAATGTTCATCGCAGAACTGTTTATAATAGCCAGGACATGGAAACAACCTAGATGTCCATCAGCAGACGAATGGATAAGAAAGCCGTGGTACATATGCACAATGAAGTATTACTCAGCCACTAGAAAGAATGCATTTGAATTAGTTCTAATGAGGTGGATGAAACTGGAGCCTATTATACAGAGTGAAGTAAGCCAGAAAGAAAAATAACAATACAGTACACTAACACATATATATGAAATTTAGAAAGATGGTTACGATAACCCTGTATGCAAGACAGCAAAAGAGACATAGATGTATAGAACAGTCTTTTGGACTCTGTGGGAGAGGGCGAGGGTGGGATAATTTGGGAGAATCGCATTGAAATGTGTATATTATCATATGTGAAACGAATCGCCAGTCCAGGTTCGATGCATGATACAGGATGTTTGGGGCTGGTGCACTGGGATGACCCAGAGGGATGGTAGGAGGAGGAAGGTGGGAGGCGGGTTCAGGATGGGGAACACGTGTACACCCATGGCGGATTCATGTTGATGTATGGCAAAACCAATACAATATTGTAAAGTAATTAGCCTCCAATTAAAATAAATATATTTATATTAAGAAAAGAACTTTGATAAAGCTTAAGGACATTACACTGAGTGCAAAAATCCAACCTCAAAAAATCACATACTATATGATTCCATTTTTACAGTACTCTACAAGTATTCAAACTCATACAACTGTACACAAAAGAAAGTTAACTTACTATATGTAAAATTTTAAAATAGCATCAATTAAAATAAATAATGCAAATGCAGTTGTAGCCAAGAAGTACAAGGTTTCTCTGAAGACTTTTCAATTGATTGGATATGTTTTGTCCTGGTCCTTCTCTGAATTCTTAAAAAAAATTCCCTACACTTGTGAGTAAACTAGGAATCATTCTCCTTTGGCTCATTTCTGTTTCAGTGAACCAATCTCATAATGACCACTAGAAAATGGAAATTCTCATTGGACTTTCCTTTTCACCTTGTCCAATGTCTTACATTTTTACTATGCTAAAAGAAAACTAAATGCAAGAAAGGAGAAAAGAGAAACATACTAACCTGTGCACTTGCCATATTTTATACACTAACATCAACTTATAGAAGGGCCAGTCCCACAGCTAAGGTGCTAAGGTCTCTCAGAGCCTTTTGCTGCAGCCCAACTGTACCAGAAGGTTTGAGATCAACTGACTATATGTAAGAGAGTTTCATTTCTCCTGGTAAGGTAAGGAGTGAAAGATGAAGTACATTAAAGGACAGGCAGTGTCAAAGAATTTTTCAGTAAACTTTCTTTAGTTTTCAACTCAACATTAGTAATCATCAGATAGTCTATTGGTGATATTTCCTCCCTTGAATGGTTTATGGTAAAAGCCACCACTCACCTATCCTGAGACAGGCAAAGAGGCAGACTGTGTTGACACAACTCTGTAAGCATGATGAGGAGACTAGGCCCCTGCCTCACTCATTCGTGTCTGAGATGACAAACAGTAATGACATCTGATTCTAACTCCTTTCTCTTGCACTCAGGGAAGTGGGCCATCTAAAAGAAATATCACCAAGTAGGAAGCATCACCAGATGGTCAATACCAAAATCAGATTGATTATATTCTTTCCAGCCAAAGATGGAGAAGCTCTACACAGACAGCAAAAACAAGACTGGGAGCTTACTGGGGCTCAGATCATGAATTCCTTATTACCAAATTCAGACTGAAATGGAAGAAAGTAGGGAAAACCACTAGACCATTCAGGTATGACCTAAATCAAATCCCTTATGATTATACAGTAGAAGTGACAAATAGACTCAAGAGATTAGATCTGATAGACAGAGTGCCTGAAGAACTATGGATGGAGGTTCGTGACATTGCACAGGAGGCAGAGATCGAGACCATCCCCAAGAAAAAGAAATGCAAAAAGGCAAAATGGTTGTCTGAGGAGGCCTTACAAATAGCTGAGAAAAGAAGAGAACTGAAAGGCAAAGGAGAAAAGGAAAGAAACCCATTTGAATGCAGAGTTCCAAAGAATAGAAAGGAGAGATAAGAAAGCCTTCCTCAGTGATCAATGCAAAGAAATAGAGGAAAACAATAGAATGGGAAAGACTGGAGATTTCTTCAAGAAAGTTGGAGATACCAAGAGCACATTTCATGTAAAAAAGAGCACAGTGCTGGAGGAGAAGCAGATGGCAGAGGATGAGATGGTTGAATGGCATCACCGATGCTACGGATATGAATTTGAGTTGGCTCTGGGAGTTGGTGATTAATAGGGAAGCCTGGCGTGCTGCAGTCCATTGGGTCACAAAGAGTTGGATATGACTGAGCGAGTGAACTGAACTGAACTGAATGAAGCATATAAAAGTTTACAGAGCATAGAACAGATACATAGACTTCATCAGGCCTCTTATGGTTTTATTCCCTCTTGCAACTTATGTAAATTGCCTTTGGGAAAAACAATGGTCCAGCCTCATGGAATTCTCAAGTGACAGCTAAGCAGAGCTATCTTTTCAGTAATAAAAGAATTGTTACATCACAAGTGGCCAAAAATCTTGTCCTGTAAAGAGGTATTTTCCAAGGAACTGAACACAGAGCAGGTTTGAGTTTCCTTAATAAAGTTCCAAACCATTGCCAGTGTAGCTACAGCCAAATTCAGCTACAGCCTTGGCCTCTGTCCTCATAGACCCCCAGCTGGCACCCCATACACTCACATCTGCCCAGTGATTCCCACTTTTGTGGCCTTTCCCAGCCCACATATTTGCTTTTGTCTTTCTCCTTACTTCATATTTGTGGGAGTGGGTTCATACTAGGTTTGAACCCACTATTCATACTAGGTTTCCTCCAACCTTTTTCCTACTCAGTCTCTAGCACTTCTCCCTATTTCCCCTGCTCAATTTTTTCAGAATTTTCACTCAACCCTTTTTCTTCTCAGCAGTTCTTTTCTGTTTCTCTAGTTCCCCCCACCCCCATCACTTGGTCATTTATCAAAAGACATTTGTTGAGAGAGATAATAACAAGTGTTGGCAAGGATGTGAAGAAACTGGAACCTTCATACATTGCTGGTGGGAATATGCAACGGTGCAGTTGGAGAAAAAATTCTGGCAGGAGGGATTTCAGGGAACACAGAGAATTAGGATGTGCCAGGAATCTGTCTCTCTATCTAGACAAAAACTGCACTGACAGAATCTGTCTGATGTAACTATTTTGGAAATCTGGAGCCTATTGAAGGCTTGCAACTTCCATGGAAAGTCTTGGACAGTAAATTGCAGTCAATTTGGGCCAATTTCAGCTTTTAACACAGTAGCAGTTACCCATCCCCCGAACTCCAGCCATGTGGCAGGCAGCTGTGCAGGTATTCTTTGAGCAACCTGAACATAGCTTGTGGGATATGGGATGTGCAAAAAAGTTTATATTCTCCAAATATAGGGTAATTTTTGCTCTGATTATTGATTGCTGCTTCTGATCACATAGGCACAGATGAATAGGCACAAGTCATCATTGTTGTACCTCTTCCCATTGTTGCAAAACCCTCCTTTGACTAATGTGATTTCCAGGAGATTTCAAAGGCAGGTGCCATTTTACTACCCCTACATATTTTGCTTTGCCTCACTCAGAAGTCAGACATTAAAGACTAGAACATTCGAAAACAAGTGTACATACAGGAAAAAATTAGAAAGCAGCTGTGGATGCCCAAATATAGAAAAGACAGAATGCATTGTTTACACCATAGGCTGATGCTCAGCAGAGAGGCTACAATAGTCAATGAAAACAAAACCAATAGATGAAAACAATGACAAAAATAGTTAACTCTAGGGAAATGTAGAAACCATGATTTCCAGAGCAAATTCAAATGTCCAGTGTTGACAAAAAACCACAAAGCATACAAAGAAAAGAGAAAGTATGGCCCCTTCAAAGGAACAAAAAAAGTTCAAGAAAATTTGTCCCGAAAAAGAGAAGATACACTAGACAAAGACCTCAGAATAATAGTTTTAAAGATGCTTAAAAAACTAAAGGAAAATGTAGAGAAAGTTAAGAAAACAAAGTATCAACAAAATAAAAATGTTAATAAAGAGAAAACCTAAAAGAAACAAAAAAGAAATTCTGGAAATGAACAGTACAAAAACTAAAATTTAAAAATTTACTAGAAGGATTCAAAGACAGTTTTGAGCAGGCAGAAAAAAGAATCAGTAAACTTAAAAACAGGACAATGGAAATTATCAAGACTGAGGAGAAAAAGAAAAAAAGATTAAACAGAGCCTAGGAGAAATAGGAACATCATCAAAATAACAAACATTAATATCAGGGAAGTCTTAGAGGAAGAAGTAGAATAGAGAGAAATGAACAGAGAATTCTTGAAAAAATAATGCCTGAGATCTCAAATTTGAGGAAAGGCAAGAATATGCTAAACTACAACTAATATGAACACAAAGAGACCTGCATCAAGATATATTACAACCAAATTTTCAAGAGCTAAAAATAAAAAGCAAATCTTGAAAGCAGCAAGAGAGAAAGGAAGCATCAGTTCCAAGAGATCCTCACTAAGTTTATAAGCAGATTTCCCATCAGAAACTCTGGAGGCCAGAAGAAAGTGGGTTAAAAGGGGGGAAAAAAAAATCTCTCAAGCACAGTGTTCTTCATAAATGAGGGGACAATCAAGACCTTCCCAGAGAAAGTAAAGCTTAGCAAGTTTGTGAACACAGGACCTGCCCTGCAAGAAATGGTCAAGGGTGTCCTGTGAGGCAAAATGAAAGGACAAAGACCATAACACAAAGCTGTATGAATAAACATAAAATACAAGGACAAATATAAAAGCTAGTATTATTGTAACACTGGTTTGTAACTTTACTTTTTGTTTTCTATACATTTAGAGACTAATGCAAAAGGATGAAGTTAGAAATCAATAACAAAGTTGGAAAATTCACAAACCTGTGGAAATTAAACAACAAGCTTTTAAACAACCAATGGATAAAATAAGAAATCACAAGGGATATTCAAAAATAATTAGAGGTAGATGAAAACAGAAACATTACATACTTAAACTTATAGTTCCCAACAAAAGTGGTATTAAGGGGGAAATGTATAGCTATAAGTTCTTACATTAAAAAACAAGAAAGATCTAAGATTAACAGAACAAGCTAAAATTAAAGCTAACAGAAGGAAGAAAATAATAAAGATTAGGTGAGATAAATGAAATATAGTACATATAAACAATGAAGAAAATTAATAAAATGAAAAGTTGATTCTTTGACAAGAGCAACAAAATTTGCAAGATCTAACTAGATGGGCCACTAAAAAAGAGAAAAAACTCAAATTACTAAAATCAGAAGTGAAAATATAGACATCACTACCAATTCTATAGAAATAAAAAAGATTGTATTGTGAATGATTATACCCCAAAATACTGAATAACCTAAAATAAAAATTCCTAGAAACACAAAATCTACCAAGACTGAATTACAAAGTAATAGAAATAGATTAGACCTGTAACTAGTAAGGAGACTGCATCAAAAATCTCCCAATAAATAAAAGCCCTGGATCTTATGGCTCCACTGTGAATTCTGCCAAACATTTAAGACAGCACTAATACAAATCCTTCTCAAATTTATCAGAATATTAAAGAGGAGGAACAATTCCTAACTCATTCTATGAGGACAACATAACTTTGACACAAAAGCAAGACAAACATACTACAAGAAGAGAAAAATATAGACCAATATCCCTTATGAAACTTGATGCAAAATCGTCAACAAAATACTACCAAACACAACTCAGCAGCACGCTAAGTGGATTATACACCTTAACCAGGCAAAATTTGTCCCTGGAATAAAAGGATGGCTCAAAATGTGAAAAGCAATCAATGTAATATGCCACATTACAAAATGAAGGAAAAAACATGATCATTTAATTTGATGCAGAAAATTTATTTGGAAATAATTGAACATTCTTTCGTGATAAAAAAAACCCTCAACAAAATAAGGAAACTACCTCCACATGATAAAAGCCACATATGAAAAACTCACAGCAAACATGTGGTTAAAGACTGAAAGCTTTCTCTCCAAGATCAGAAACAAGACAAAGACACCCCCTTTCACGACTTCTATTCAACAGAGTACTAGAAGTTCTAGCTAGAGCAGATAGGCAAGAAAAAGAAAAGACATCTAAATCGGAATGGGAAAATTAAAATTATCTCTGTTTGCAGATGATATGATCTTACGTAGAAAATCCTAAAGATTCTCCCAAAAAGCTGTTAGAATAAATGAATTCAATAAAGTGATACAAAGTCAACACACAAAATTAACTGCATCTCTACATACAAATAAGGAATAATATGAAAAGGAAATTACAAAGGCAAATTTATACTAACATCAAAAAGAATTAAATACTTAGGAACTATCTTCACCATGAAAAACTTGTATAAGAAAAACTGCAAAATATTGCTAATAGAAATGAAGATGATAAAATAAATGGAAACACATTCCATTTTCATGGATTAGAAGACTTAATATTTTTAAAATGTCAATATTCCCCAAATTCAATGCAATCCCTATTTAAATCCCAAAGATATTGTTTGTGGGATTAGATAAACTCACCCTAAAATTCGTAACGAATTTCAACGGAGCCCAAATAACCAAAAAACAATACTGAAATAAACAACAAAACTAGAGAACTCACACGTCCTAATTTCAATACTTATGACAAAGCTGTGGTAATCAAACAGTGTGACACTGGCATAAACACAGACATACAGGTCAATGTAATAGAATAACGACCCAGAAATAAGCTCTTGTATATTTGGCCAAATGATTTTTGACCATGGTGCCCATCATTCAATAAAGGAAAGTCTTTTCAACTAGAAGTCCTGGGAAAACTGGATATCCATGTGCAGAAGAATAAAGTTGGAAAGTTGGATCCTTACTCAACACCATATATAAAAATTAGTTCCAAATGGATCAAACATTTAATATAAGACCCCAAACAATGAAACTCTGAAAAAATATAAAGAATAAAAGCTTCACAACATTAGATTTGTCAATGATTTCTTGGATATGACACCAAAGGCACAGGCAACAAAAGTAATAGCAGACAACTGGGATTTATGAAAATGTTTAATTATTTTTATTTGTATATCAAGAGACACTGTTTACAGAGTAAAAAGGCAGCCTACAGATTCAGAGAAAATATTTGCAAATTAAATATCTGATAAGGGATAATTATCCAGAATACATGTATAACTCTTAAAACTCAACAACTAAAAACAAACGTGATTTAAAAATGGGCAAAGGACTTTAACAGATATTTCTCTGAAGAAGCTATACAAAAGGTCAATAAGCATCTGAAAACATGATCAACGTCACTAATCATTCAGGAAACACAAATAAAAACTGCAACGAGATGCCACCCCACACTCATTAAGATGGCTACAATCTAAAACAACAACGACAACGCTTTGGTGGTGAAGTAGAAAAATTATAGCCGTATGCAGTGTTGCTGGGAGGGCAGAATCGTAAAGTTACTGTGGAAAACACTATGGGGGTACTTCAAAAAATTAAAAATAGAATTAGCATATGATCTGATAATACCACATTTGGGTATATACCCAAAAGAAATGAAAGCAGATTCTCAAAGGAATATTTTTACATCCATGTACACAGCAGCACCATTCACAATAGCTAAAATATGGAAGAAATTCAAATGTCCATTACCAATGAATAGATAAGCAAAATGTGATATATACATGCAGTGAAATATTTTTCAGCCTTAAAAGGGAAGAGACTTCTGCAATATGCTACAACATGGATGAGCATTAAGGATATTATGCTAAGTGCAATAAGCCAGTCACAAAAAAATTAACATAGGATTCCACCTATATAAGGTACTTGTTGTTGCTATTTAGTCACTAAAGTCATGTCCAACTCTTATGCAACCCCATGGACTGTAGCCCACCAGGCTCCTCTGTCCAGTGGGATTTCCCATGGAAGAATACCAGAGTGGGTTGCCACTGCCTTCTCCAGGGGATCTTCCTGACCTAGGGATCCAAAGGCATAGGCAACAAAAGTAATAGCAGACGACTGGGATTTATGAAAATCCCAGTCTGGGTCTCCTGCATTGGCAGGTGGATTCTTTACTGCTGAGCTACCAGGGAAGCCCATATGAAGTACTCAAAAGCCGTCAAAATCATAGAGAAAGTAGAATAGTGGTTGGCAGGGGCTAGAGGGAAGGGAAAAGAGGGAGCTATTATTTAATAGGCACAGAGTTTCAGATTTGTAAGATTTGTGGGAACGGATAATGTGATGGTTACACATCAGTGTGAATATGATTTAATAATACCACGTCACTGTACACTTAAAAGTAGTCAAGACGGTAAATTTTACATCGCAAGTATTTTAACACATTTTTTTCACATCAGTAACTGAAAATAGTGGGGACAGAGCTGTAAAGGAGCAGACTTATTTTATGCTATTGAATTAAAGCTGATAAATTCAAATTTAGCCTTCCCAGGTGGTGCTAATGGTAAAGAACCATTTGATCCCTGAGTGGAGAAGATCCCCTGGAGGAGGGCATGGCAACCAACTCCAGTCTTCTTGGAGAATACTATAAACAGAGGAGTCTGGTGGGCTAAGGTCTACAGGGTCACAAAGAGTTGGACACAACTGAAGTGACTTGGCAGGCACACATACAAATTCAAATTAGAGTGATTTAATGTGAGGGTTTTAAATGTAATCACCATGGTAATCACAAAGAAAACAGAACATGAAAGAAACACAACTGTGATCACTGAAAGATGAATGGACAAGCAAAACGCAGTGTTTGCATACAATGGAATTCTTCAGCCTTTTTTTTTTTTTAATTTTAAAATCTTTAATTCTTACATGCATTAACATGAATTTCCATAACATCTCTCTGGTCATCCCATGCACAGCTCAGCATGCTGTATCTGCATCAGACATAGACTGCGATTCAATTCTTACATGATTATCATGTTAGAATGTCATTCTCAATCATCCATCTTTCTGAGTCAAATCATTATACATCTGTGTCTCTTTTTCTTGCATACATCGTCATTGCATTTCTAAATTCCATATATATGTGTTAGTATACTGTATTGTGTTTTTCTTTCTGTTACTTCACTCTGTATAATCGCTCAGTTTCATCATCTATCAGAACTGATTCAAATGAATTCTTTTTTACGGCTGAGTAATACTCCATTGTGTATATGTACACAGCTTCTTATCCATCATCTGCTGATGGACATCTAGGTTGTCATGTCCTAGCTATTATAAACAGTGCTGCGATGAACATTGGGTACATGTGTCTCTTTCAATTCTGGTTTCCTCAGTGTGTATGCCAGAAGTGGGATTGCTGGGTCATAAGGTAGTTCTATTTGCAATTTTTTAAGGAATCTCCACACTGTTCTCCATAGTGGCTGTACTAGTTTGCATTCCACCAACAGTGTAGGAGGGTTCCCTTTTCTCCACACCCTCTCCAGCATTTATTGCTTGCAGATTTTTGGATCGCAGCCATTCTGACTGGTGTGAAGTGGTACCTCATTGTGGTTTTGATTTGCATTTCTCTAATAATGAGTGATGTTGAGCATCTTTTCATGTGTTTGTTAGCCATCCGTATGTCTTCTTTGAGAAATGTTATTTAGTTCTTTGGCCCATTTTTTGATTGGTCGTTTATTTTTCTGGAATTGAGCTGCAGAAGTTGTTTGTATATTTTGAGATTAGTTGTTTGTCAGTTGCTTCATTTGCTATTAATTGACACAGGCTCCAACATAGATGAACCTGGAGGACATTATTCTGAGTGAAATAAGCCAGCCACAAAAATACAAATTCTGTGTGATTCCACTCATATGAAGTATCTAGAGCAGTCAAATTCATTAAAACAGAAAGTAGAATGGGGTTCCTGGGGGCCTGATAGAAAGGAAGAATGAGGAGTTATAGTTTAGTAGGTACAGAGTTTTGATTTTGCAAGATGAAAAGAGTTTTGGACTGCAGTACACTTCAAAAATGGCTAAGCTGGCAAAAATTATATAATGTGCATTTTACCATAATGAAAAAGGGGCAGGGGAGTAGCTGAGTTCCTGAAAATAGGTGTGTGGGTGATGGGACTGCACAAGCCTTCAGAGCTCAGAAGTATGCACTCTGGAGTGTAGTCTGTGTGCTTTCATTTGGATGATTTTGCTTGGACCTCACCATCACTCTGTGAAGAAGGTAGATCCTTAATTCCCGATTTTAAACATTAGGAACCTGAAAAAAAATAAAAAGAAAGAAAACCTAGGACTTCCACTGTGATTTTTCAAACTGAAGCCAAAATGGACGAAAGAATGTTCTGTACCCACTGACCTAACTGGTTTATGGCACCGTTAGCATTTTCAGCTTTTCCTTACAGAGTGCATGTAACAGAAACTGAGGCAAACCTTTGTTAGGACAAGAACAGATCAGGGCCCAGGCCAAGCATTGGCTAGAACAGTGTGAACATCTCAGAAGCCCTGGGCTAAGAGGTGAGTATTATTGAGCATGTGTCATGCACCAGGAAACCCTTTACAAGGCTAGTTTTGTTCTATCCCCACAGCTACCCTGGGTAGTAGAACATACAGACTCCCCAGTTCTTCTAAGGGACACAGGGTTAATTAGCTAACCACGTCTGTTCAACTAGAAAGAGGTGGAATCAGGACTTGAACTTACACAGGCCACTTGGGAAACTGCATCCAAAGTCTCCCCCAACCCTGCGTTTGCCCAGAGTTGGCAACATGGGGACACCAGAACCCCGATTTTGTCATGCATAACATGGCAGGATGAGCTGGAGGACCAGATCACTGGAGCCCTAAAATGTTAGTGTGACCTGCCACGTAAAGCAGATCCAAGGAGCCAAGGAGGAGGGATGGTGAAACAACACAGCCCACAGGCTCCCAAAGTGAAAGTGCAAGTCGCTCAGTCGTGTCCAACTCTTTTGCAACCCCATGAATTGTAGCCTGCGAGGCTCTTTTGTCCATGGAATTCTCCAGGCAAGAATACTGGAGTGGGTAGCCATTCCCTTCTCCAGGGGATCTTCCTGACCCAGGGACTGAACCCGGGTCTCCTGCACTGCAGGCAGATTCTTTACCATCCAAGCCACCAGGGAAGCCCTCAGGCTCCTAAGTCAGAACTAAAGCAATTATGCTGTGTGCCAAGCTGCATGTTTGGAATATGTGTCTGAGATACGGGCATTAAGGGTCAGAGCAGCATAGTAGGCTGATCACCAAAAAGACCATGAAATAAGAGAAAGGATATATGTTTTTCCTTTTATCTTTTCTTTAGCCCTTGAAAAATTTAAAGTTTATTTATGTGGAAATACATAATATACATAAATGCAAATGTATATAATATATAAATCCATAACATAAAATGTTTTATATGAATAAATTTATGAAAATGAAAGTTGCTCAGTCATGTCTGACTCTGTGACCCAGGCCAGGATACTGGAGTGGGTAGCCTTTCCCTTCTCCAGGGGATCTTCCCAACCCAGGAATTGAACCAGGGTCTCCTCCATTGCAGGCAGATTCTTTACCAGCTGAGCCAACAAGGGAAATCCAAGAATACTGGAGTGGATAGCCTATCCCTTCTCCAGCAGATCTTCCCGACCCATTGAACCAGGGTCTCCTGCATTGCAGGCGGATTCTTTACCAACTGAGCTATCAACGAAGTCACAAATACATTTATATTATATATAAATGAACAACAGTTTGTATTATATAAATATAATATGGTATAAAATGTATATTAATATAAAATATAAACATATGTATTATATAAAACGTGTGTGTATGTAGCTCAGTTGTGTCCAACTCTTTGTGATCCCATGGACTTGTAGCCCGCTAGGCTCCTCTGTCCCTGGAATTTTCCAGGCAAGAATATTGGAGTGGATTGCCATTTTCTTCTCCAGGAGATCTTCCCGACCCAGGGATCGAACCTGTGTCTCTTATGTCTCCTCATGGGCAGGTGGATTCTTTACCACTGTACCACCAGGAAGCCCTATATGAAACATATTTATAGAAATAAATATATATATATGTGTAAATTTCAGTTCACAGCATGGTGTTTACATTTCATTCCTGATAGCTTACTCCTGTTTCTTTCTATAATGTGTTTAGTATAAGTCTTTGGTTATATGCTGCTACTGCTGCTGCTAAGTCGCTTCAGTTGTGTCCAACTCTGTGCAACCCCATAGACGGCAGCTCACCAGGCTCCCCCATCCCGGTGATTCTCCAGGCAAGAACACTGGCGTGGCTTGCCATTTCCTTCTCCAATGCATGAAAGTGAAAAGTGAAAGTGAAGTCGCTCAGTTGTGTCCGACTCTTCGCAGTTAGTTATATATGTAGTCTCAAAAAGTATATCTTGTTTTTTAGTTTTACCTGTAAGATTTGTTTTTTTAATACAAGTGGCATGTGCTTTTAAAGTTTGTTTCATGTCCTACTTTTATCATCTAGTACTTAGTTTTAAAGTTATATCCATGTTAAGTGTGTGTGGAGGGGGGATATTTTAGCAACCAAGTGAAAGGTTGTTGTTGAATCAAGACGCCGGGATTCTTGGCCCCAGGAGCAGAATTCAATCCGGGGCCAGAGACGAGGCTTGATTGCTCAGAGCTTTTGTATAATACAATATAAAGGAGATAGAGAAAGCTTCTGACATAGGCAGCAGAAAGGGGCAGAAAGAGTACCCCCCTGCTAGTCTTCAGCTAGATGTTATATAGTCACCAGCAGTCTGTTAATGAAAGAAAGGAATGTCTTAAAACTCAGAATGGCACCAGGCCTCTCACTCATAAGATGCATTTTGGGATAATCTTGGCACCAAATGATTTATCTTGGGCCATAAAATGATTAACTTGAATCTTGAAGAAGGGCAGATCACAAATAGTTTCATTTACATGGATTAGAGGAACAATCTCTGAGTATAACATACTGGGTTATCAAGTAGGTTCTGAGCCAAAAGGTGGAACCGACTTCAAGAGTTTGGGGTAAATGCATAGTACATTAGCATAGCTTAAGATAAACATTTCCATAAGAAAAAGGCATTGGTTAACTTCAGGTGAAACCAGCTGTCACTATGGCAACACAGAATTTTAAGAGAAACTTCCTTTTAAATTTGTATAGATAAGGAAAAAATATCGATAGTTTGTTTCCTCCTGCCACTTAAGAGAGATAAAAATGTCTGACACTTGCAGGCTATTTCCTCCGTTTGGAGACCCCTGGTCTTCCTGCCTGTTACCTTCTCACAAGTGGGATTCTAGTATGCATCTGTCTTTTTGAGGATCCCTGCAAGGGAGACCCTGAGATGTGAGTGAGATGTGAGTGCATCTCAGAATGAGGGTTCAAGTAATTCATTTAGGAGATGACCCCTATAAACCCCTGATTGCAGTGGGGAAGTGGGCAAGGGAGAGAAAGAAGTTGGTGAAGGGCATGTTGCCAAATCAGTTCCTTCTGTGGCACTTCTGGCCTGACCTGAACGCAGGCAAAGCAGACCAGATGAAGTCCCACAGGTGCTGGTAGAGAAATGGTAAGTGCAGGGGTGTTGTGGAGTGGGGAGGAGGTACAAACAGCCTCTGCTACAGCATCATTCACAATCATTGCCCTTTAGACAGACCTTAGCTTTTTCCTACCACATATCATCTGAGTTCAGTTCAGCTGCTCAGTTGTGTCCAACTCTTTGCAACCCAATGGACTGCAGCATACCAGGTGTCCCTGTCTATCACCAACTCCCAGAGTTTACTCAAACTCATGTCCATTGAATCAGTGATGCCATCCAACCATCTCATCCTCTATCATCCACTTCTCCTTGCACCTTCAATCTTTCCCAGCATCAGGGTCTTTTCCAATGAGTCACTTCTTCACATCAAGTGGCCAAAATATTGGAGTTTCAGCTTCAAAATCAGATAAATAAACTGTGATACATCCAGATAATGGAATATTATTCATCACTAAAGACAAATGAAGTATGAAGCTATGAAAAGATGTGGAGGAACCCTAAATGCGTATCACTGAATGCAAGGAGGCAATCTGAAAAGGCTACAAACCCTACGATTCCAACTTTATGACATTCTGGAAATGTAAAACTATGGAGCTGAAACTCCAGTACTTTGGCCACCTGATGCAAAGAGCTGACTCATTTGAAAAGACCCTGATGCTGGGAAAGATTGAGGGCAGGAGGAGAACGGGATGACAGAGGATGAGGTAGTTGTATGGCATCACCAACTCAATGGACATGGGTTTGGGTGAACTCTTGGAGTTGGTGATGGACAGGAAGGCCTGGCATGCTGCAGTTCATGGGGTTGCAAAGAGTCAGACACAACTGAGTGACTGAACTGGAACTGCCCAAGGACAGAAGAGAGAAAGGGATGAACAGTTTCGAGCACAAGAGACTTTTAGAGCAGTAAAGCTATTCTATATGATACTATAATGCTGTATACATGTCACTATAAATTTGTCAAAACCCATAGAATCTACAACATCAAAAATGAACCCTAATATAGCCTGTTGGCTTTGTGTGATAAAGATGTATCCATGTAGGTTCATTAATTGCAACAAACATACCTATCTGGTGGTGTTAATAGTCGATTTTTACAGTGGAGTAGACTGTGCCTTGTATGGACAGACAGTAAATGTGAAATTTCTGTACTTTCTGCTCAGTTTTGCTGTGAACCTAAAACTACTCTAAAAAACAGTGTATTCCTTGAAAAAACAAACAAAAACAACCACACAAGTAGCAAAGACATGAACAACAGTGTTCTGCTGTTATCTGTATGGTGATTACATTGCTGATTTTCCTTATAGAGAATGAAGACATGTTTTAGATATATTAATAAATTTCTAACAACCTGCTCATTCCCTTGGGATTTTATAACTCACTGGGAAACCTACTTTCTCTTCATCAAAATACAGTCTTAGAACTTAAATCCACATTTAATCACAGAAATAAAAAGGAACACAGCATTAAAGTGGGTAGCCTGGTATACCTCTGATATGCTATTGTGCAAACCTATCATTGAGAAATCCAGCTAAGAGAAATCCAGCAAAGGAGATCAACATGTTGTCAAACTTGTCCTACTTCTTGTGGATCCTGAATGCTTGACTCCAGAAACCTGGGACTTAATTTTAATCAAGATTTTCAAGAAGACACAGAACATGCCTACTTTCCTTGGCTCTGTCACCATTTTCCACCAAAACAAGATGCACTCTGGGCTCAGGATTAGCATTACCACATACCTAAACTCTTATATGTTTAAAATAAAGAAAGAGTGGTTATTAATGGTCTCCAGTCTGTGAAATTAAAAAACAAACAAACTCAGTTTGAGAGCTTGAAGTTGCAGACAAAAAGCACAATAGGATTTCATCTTAAAAATCTAACTAAATCTGACTTGGTCCAGAATTTGGGTGAAGGAAGGGTTCGTGGTTCCACCTAGGAGGTTCTGGACCGTACATTTGGAGGGCACTTTGTACAAGGTGGAGAACAAGCTGACTTTCAAATCAAGTAATGAAGAGAAGTGAGGAGAATAGGGACTCTAAGGAGTTTAGCTCCCCCCCCGCCCCGGCCTCCGCTTGGCACTGCCCTGATTTTACCACCTCTTTTGTGAGCTCCTCTCTGAGTCCCTAGCACGTGGACCAATGGCAGCTCATGATGGGCTCTCCCTTCCCAGATTCTGAGGTCATACTGACTCACTATGTATGTGCCAGCCTTTTTTGAAACCTTGAAGAAATATACCCCCATCATGCCTGATATTTTGTTCTGACAAAATATGACTGTCCTGAAAACTACGTTTCCCTGGATGATTTGCTCAGAGCAATTTGAGAAGATGTCTTCTGAGCTATTGTCCCCAGTTTGAGTTAACAAAACTCTCTTCTATTCTTATCATTAATTTGTTTATTCATTATTTCCATTGACCCCAGCAATCATAGTAAGCACCTTGTCAAACCCTTTTGCATACATATCAGGAAACTGAGGTCAGGAAAGGCAGAATGACTCACCTGAGGACATCAAGTGAATAAGTGGCAAGTACAGAAGGAAGTGTTGTTGGAAATGGGGTTGGAGAAGACTCTTGAGAGTCCCTTGGACTGCAAGGAGATCCAACCAGTTCATCCTAAAGGAAATCAGTCCTGAGTATTCATTGGAAGGACTGATGCTGAAGCTGAAACTCCAATACTTTGGCCACCTGATGCAAAGAACTGACTCACTGGAAAAGACCCTATGCTGGGAAAGATTGAAGGCAGGAGGAGAAGGGGATGACAGAGGATGAGATGGTTGGAGGGCATCACTGACTTTGATGGACATGAGTTTGAGCAAGCTCCAGGAGCTGGTGATGGACAGGGAAGCCTGGTGTGCTGCAGTCCATGGAGTTGCAGAGTAGGACACAACTGAGTGACTGAACTGAACTGAACAGAAGGGAGGTCAGTCACCAATAGGTCACCCTTGTTCACTGTGCCAAGATGAATTGCATCAATTCTCTGACTCTTTCCTTTAACTTTGGTGGTTGACGTGGGAGGAAGAAAGGAGGTGAAATCATAAGCATGGCTTGGAGAGTCTGTTTGCCTTATGCCCTGATTATATTTTTGTTCAGGGTACATATGAATGCTTTTTTCACCCTAGATGACCCAGATGATGCTATAGGTATATGTGTTTGGTCCATCTCAGCTGGGAATCCTGGCAAGTCAACTGGTCGCTCTCTAAATTGGCTCTGAATATAGACTTCAACTTCCTGGTAAAGGGTTCCTTCTGTCCCCACTGAAACTGGAACTTCCCCAATGATGTTAGCAAATGTCAGTTATTACTGTCTATTACTATGCTAGATGCTTCATATTTATGAAACCATCTTATCTTTGTGACAATCTAAGAGGAAATTACTATTCCCATGGTACAGATAAGAAAACTAAGAAAGCAGAGGAATTTGTTTTAATGTGCTGAGAGCGTGAAAGCTAAGACAGGAGACCAGATTCATTCAACTGGGCTTGGACTACAGTCATTCCCCTATTCTGTGTACTGTCACTTCCTGTCCCCATTCCAGTTCTCAGACATGTGCCTGCAGCCCTCCCAAAGAATCAAACTTAAATCTTTTTTTATTCCATGAACACATCACACATGGAACCCAAGCTGGATTCACAGCCTAAGGATCCTTGACTGTCTAATAGAGAGGACTGATATGATTACTTGGTTCCAAGTCTTCATCTAATAAAAGAATGTAATAGATGAAAAACAGAAGAAAGGCGAAGTGAGGAAGGGAGAGAGAGAAAGATACTACACTGCTTATCTTACTACACTGGGGGTATTCAAAGTAACGCAAAGTAGTGTATCGATATATACATGCATACACACAAATGCATGTATATATGCAGGGCTGTGCCGACATAAATATATAGGTTCAGTTCAGTTCAGTCGATCAGTCATGTCCGACTCTTTGCAACCCCATGAATCGCAGCACGCCAGGCCTCCCTGTCCATCACCATCTCCCGGAGTTCACTCAGACTCATATCCGTTGAGTCCGTGATGCCATCCAGCCATCTCATCCTCTGTCGTCCCCTTCTCCTCCTGCCCCTAATCCCTCCCAGCATCACAGTCTTTTCCAATAAGTCAACTCTTCGCATGAGGTGGCCAAAGTATTGGAGCTTCAGCTTTAGCACCATTCCTTCCAAAGAAATCCCAGGGCTGATCTCCTTTAGGATGGACTGGTTGGATCTCCTTGCAGTCCAAGGGACCCTCAAGAGTCTTCTCCAACACCACAGTTCAAAAGCATCAATTCTTCGGTGCTCAGCCTTCTTCACAGTCCAACTCTCACATCCATACATGACCACAGGAAAAACCATAGCCTTGACTAGACAGACCTTAGTCGGCAAAGTAATATCTCTGCTTTTGAATATACTATCTAGGTTGGTCATAACTTTTCTTCCAAGGAGTAAGCGTCTTTTAATTTCATGGCTGCAGTCACCATCTGCAGTGATTTTGGAGCTCAAAAAAATAAAGTCTGACACTGTTTCCACTGTTTCCTCATCTATTTCCCATGAAGTGATGGGACCGGATGCCATGATCTTTGTTTTCTGAATGTTGAGCTTTAAGCCAACTTTTTCACTCTCCTCTTTCACTTTCATCAAGAGGCTTTTTAGCTCCTCTTCACTTTCTGCCATAAGGGTGGTATCATCTGCATATCTAAGGTTATTGATATTTCTCCCGGCAATCTTGATTCCAGCTTGTGTTTCTTCCAGTCCAGCGTTTCTCATGATGTACTCTGCATAGAAGTTAAATAAGCAGGGTGACAATATACAGCCCTGACGTACTCCTTTTCCTATTTGGAACCAGTCTGTTGTTCCATGCTCAGTTCTACCTGTTGCTTCCTGACCTGCATACATATTTCTCAAGAGGCAAGTCAGGTGGTCGGTATTCCCATCTCTTGAAGAATTTTCCACAGTTTATTGTGATCCACACAGTCAAAGGCTTTGGCATAGTCAGTAAAGCAGAAATAGATGTTTTTCTGGAACTCTCTTGCTTTTTCCATGATCCAGCGGATGTTGGCAATTTGACCTCTGGTTCCTCTGCCTTTTCTAAAACCAGCTTGAATCTGGAAGTTCACGGTTCACGTATTGCTGAAGCCTGGCTTGGAGAATTTTGAGCATTACTATACTAGCATGTGAGATGAGTGCAGTTGTGCGGTAGTAATGTATATATTTGTTTCTAATGTATAAAACTGGTAAGGATTGGTTGTACATGATTGTGAGCCACTGAAACTAAATGCATGTGAAAAGATGCTTCCTGAATGACAAGTGCAAGTCATCCATCTCAACCAGTAGGACTGGAAAAGAGGATGCTTGTGCATCCTGTGACCACCTGGTGGGATCTGAGTAGCTCTGACTTCTCTTCTTTCCTGTCATCAAGGAATGTCTCTAACTGTGCCGGGTGGGAAGTGCCCTATCCCAGTCCCTGTGCCGCTGCCCATGGTGTTCCCGTTTCCTGAAAACCTCATCACCAACTCCCTACTCAACCCCTCAGTTCATCCTCTTTCTCATTAAGTGGCCCAGCTTAAGTCTTCCTACTCCAGGAATATTTTCCCTGATCAACACAAGCCTCACAATTCTTCTCTTGTGTAGGGAACAAGGTATAAGGACCTTCCTTATACCTTATTCCCTACACTGGGCAGAACATCTCGTTTGCAAGAATGTTCAGCCCTGGTTGAGAGTCTCGTTTGCAAGCACTTCTCAATCTTCCTTATACCTTGTTCCCTACACTCTTGTCTGAAACTCTATACAATGAGCTCTTCTCTACTGTTACTGTTGAAGTTGCTATGAAGAGTTTGGAGGTAAGCTCCCAGCACCAAGTCTAAAACATGATAGATACTCAAAAACTGCTACTGTTACAGAGTAACAGTAAGGGTCTAAGTGAACTTAGGTTATGTGCCAGGCACAGTTCTGAGCACTTAGCATGTTCGGTCTTGTTCTGCACTGTTTATTATTCCACAGTCACCCATGGAAATGATTCCCACCATCATCCCAGCTTGACAGATAAGGAAATGAGGCACACAGCTAGGAAGGGTGTATGTGGGGCTTAACTTCTTCTCCTAACCACCCTGCACCCTTTTTCTCTCCCCAACACTAAGCATAGATCTTAAAAGGTCAGAAGCCTCATTTGCAAAATAGCCTCTTCTTTTTAAAAATATTTTTAAAAATTTTGTTGATTTACAGTGTTGGGTAAACTTCCTTTTCCCTCCAAACTTTAATTTCTGCTGTACAGCAAAGTGACTCAGTTATACATATAAATATTCTTTTTCATATTCTTTTTCATTATAGTTTATCATAGGACAGTACGTATAGTGGGTTGGCCAAAAGTTTGTTCGGATTTTCCTGTAACATAGAAAACTCAAACGAACTTTTCTGGCCAACCCAAGTTCCCTGTGCTAAAAGTAGGATCTTGTTGTTTATCCATCCTAGATATAATCAGTTCAGTTCAGTTCATTTCAGTCACTCAGTCATGTCCAATTCTTTGCAACCCAATGAATCACAGCACGCCAGGCCTCCCTGTCCATCACCAACTCCCAGAATTCACTCAAACTCATGTCTAACGAGTCGGTGATGCCATCCAGCCATCTCATCCTCTGTCATTCCCTTTTCCTCCTGCTTCCAATCCTTCCCAGCATCAGAGTCTTTTCCAATGAGTCAACTCTTTGCAGGAGGTGGCCAAAGTACTGGAGTTTCAGCTTTAGCATCATTCCTTACAAAGAACACCCAGGACTGATCTCCTTTAGAATGGACTGGTTGGATCTCCTTGCAGTCCAAGGGACTCTCAAGAGTCTTCTCCAACACCCCAGTTCAAAATCAATTCTTTGGTGCTCAGCTTTCTTCACAGTCCAACTCTTACATCTATACATGACCACTGGAAAAACCATAGCCTGACTAGATGGACGTTTGTTGGTAAAATACGGTTATGTACCAGGCACAGTTCTGAGCACTTAGCATGGTCATAACTTTTCTTCCAAAGAGTAAGTGTCTTTTAATTTCATGGCTGCAGTCATCATAGTTTGCATCTAAAATAGAACTTCTTTTTGTCCAAGCCCAAGACCCCTGGTGGTTTTAAGCTCAGGGTTCTGTTTTTATGAGCAGCAGAGCTGAGAAGTGCAGTGTTCGGGACTTCCCTCTAAGCAGCACACTTCCCACCACTCAACACAAAGACAGAACACCAGAGTGCAACAGATACTATCAAAAGGGATTTTTTTCTTGAGCATATTCATTTTAGTGGTTCATATTCATTTTCAAGTTTCCTACAAGCAGCTTCTTTGTTAAATTTGACTCCTTAGACCTCACATGAATTCTTCACTCTTTTTTCCTTCCTTAGTAAATTAGATTTGCTAGACAGAGGTTCGTGACATTGTATAGGAGACAGGGATCAAGACCATCCCCAAGAAAAAGAAATGCAAAAAAGCAAAATGGCTGTCTGGGGAGGCCTTGCAAATAGCTGTGAAAAGAAGAGAAGTGAAAAGCAAAGGAGAAAAAGAAAGATATAAGCACCTGAATGCAGAGTTCCAAAGAATAGCAAGGAGAGATAAGAAAGCCTTCCTCAGCGATCAGTGCAAAGAAATAGAGGAAAACAACAGAATGGGAAAGACTGGAGATCTCTTCAAGAAAATTAGAGATACCAAGGGAACATTTCATGCAAAGATGGGCTCAATAAAGGACAGAAATGGTATGGATCTAACAGAAGTAGAAGATATTAAGAAGAGGTGGCAAGAATACACAGAAGAACTGTACAAAAAAGATCTTCACGACCAAGATAATCACGATGGTGTGATCACTCACCTAGAGCCAGATATCCTGGAGTGAGAAGTCAAGTTTGCCTTAGAGTATCACTATGAACAAAGCTAGTGGAGGTGATGGAATTCCAGCTGAGCTATTTCAAATCCTGAAAGATGATGCTGTGGAAGTGCTGCATTCAACGTGCCAGCAAATTTGGAAAACTCAGCAGTAGCCACAGGACTGGAAAACGTCAGTTTTCATTCCAATCCCAAAGAAAGGCAATGCCAAAGAATGCTCAAACTACCACACAGTTGCACTCATCTCACATGCTAGTATAGTATGCTCAAAATTCTCCAAACTAGGCTTCAGAAATACATGAACTGTGAACTTCCAGATGTTCAAGCTGGTTTTAGAAAAGGCAGAGGAAACAGAGATCAAATTGCTAACATCCTCTGGATCATGGAAAAAGCAAGAGAGTTCCAGAAAAACATCTATTTCTGCTTTATTGACTATGCCAAAGCCTTTGACTGTGTGGATCACAATAAACTATGGAAAGTTCTGAAAGGGATGGGAATACTAGACCACTTGACCTGCCTCTTGAGAAACCTATATGCAGGTCAGGAAGCAACAGTTAGAACTGGACATGGAACAAGAGACTGGTTCCAAATAGGAAAAGGAGTACGTCAAGGCTGTATATTGTCACCCTGCTTATTTAACTTCTATGCAGAGTACATCATGAGAAACTCTGGACTGGAAGAAACACAAGCTGGAATCAAGATTGCTGGGAGAAATATCAATAACCTCAGATATGAAGATGACACCACCCTTATGGCAGGAAGGGAAGAGGTACCAAAGAGCCTCTTGATGAAAGTGAAAGAGGAGAGTGAAAAAGTTGGCTTAAAGCTCAACATTCAGAAAACGAAGATCATGGCATCTGGTCCCATCACTTCATGGGAAATAGATGGGGAAACAGTGGAAACAGTGTCAGATTTTATTTTGGGTGGCTCCAAAATCACTGCAGATGGTGACTGTAGCCATGAAATTAAAAGATGCTTACTCTTTGGAAGAAAAGTTATGACCAACCTAGATAGCTTATTAAAAAGCAGAGACATTACTTTGCCAACAAGGTCTGTCTAGTCAAGGCTGTGGTTTTTCCAGTGGTCATGTATGGATGTGAGAGTTGGACGGTGAAGAAGGCTGAGTGCCGAAGAATTGATGCTTTTGAACTGTGGTGTTGGAGAAGACTCTTGAGAGTCCCTTGGACTGCATGGAGATCCAACCAATCCATTCTAAGGGAGATCAGTCCTGGATGTTCTTTGGAATTACTGATGCTAAAGCTGAAACTTCAATACTTTGGCCACCTCCTGCGAAGGGTTGACTCATTGGAAAAGACTGTGATGCTGGGAGGGATTGGGGGCAGGAGGAGAAGGGGACGACAGAGGATGAGATGGCTGGATGGCATCACTGACTTGATGGACATGAGTTTGAGTAGACTCTGGGAGTTAGTGATGGACAGGGAGGCCCGGTGTGCTCTGGTTCATTTGGTTGCAAAGAGTCAAACACGACTGAGCGACTAAACTGATGTTCTATTTTGTTTTTTTCTGGAAATAGGATTTTGGTTAAATTTTGTTTCCTGTGAAAGAATAGACACTTTCTTTTCTTTTTTCCTTATTTCCCCAAACTTTTGTATTGGGATATAGCCTATTAATGGGGCTTCTCTGGTAGCTCAGCTGGTAAAGGATTCTCCTGCGATGCAGGAGACCCCAGTTTGATTCCTGGGTCACAAAGATCCCCTGGAGAAGGGATAGGCTACCCACTCAAGTATCCTTTGGCTTCCCTGGTGGCTCAGATGGTAAAGAATCTGCCTGCAATGCAGGAGACTTGGGTTTGATCCTTGGGTTGGGAAGATTCCCCGGAGGAGGGCATGACAACCCACTCCAGTATTCTGGCCTGGAGAATCCCCATAGAGGAGCCTGGCAGGCTACAGCCCATGGGGTTGCAAAGACACGACTGAGTGACCAGGCATAGCATAGCACATAGCCTATTAACAATGTTGTGGTAGTTTCAGGTGAACAGTGAAGGGATTCAGCCATACATATACATGTATCCCTTCTCCCCCAAACCACTTTTAAGTGGGTAAAATTCTATTCTTCACAGGAAGTGGACAAAAGTTCATCAGAAGAAGCCAGCATAGATCTGGGCTAATTCTAGGTTGGCACTGGTCAGCCTTGGTGCCTGATACAGGGGCAAATACACTGAGCAACTGTCTGTCTGAGAGATGAAAATCCCACAACTGCTGCTGGGTTGAGTCTCCCCTGATGGCCCAGATGCATGTCTGGGCCCAATGTTCACTCCTGGCAGCTCCAAACACTGCCCTGCAGTGGGTGCTGGAGCTGCCTCTAGTTCAGACACAGCAAGCTCACTCAGGAGTCACTGAGGGGCCACTTGGGGCTCCCCATTTGGCTCAATGAACCTTCAAGAAATTAGGCCAATGGGATCACTTCCTGCCTTCTGGATATTTATCTGATATGACCTTTGAGCTCTTTATAAAGATATTCTCTATAGGTACACAGTTGTAGTGTTAAAGATCACCCGTTAAGATAAGATCGTACACGTGTGTGTGTGTGTGTGTGTGTGTGTACAGGGGTGCTCAGTCGTGTCCGACTCTGTGACCCCATGGGCTATAGCCCACCAGGGTAGTCTGTCCATGGAATTTTCCAGGCAAGAATACTGGGGTGGATTGCCATTCCCTTCTCTAGGGGATCTTCCTGACCCAGGAATCAAACTGGCACCTCTTACATCTCCTGCTTTAGCAAGCAGACTCTTTACCACTGGGGCCACCTGGGAAGCCCAAGAGAAGGCTGATTCTCATTAAAAACTAATACAGTCATTTGAAAAAATGTTTCTGTTTTGTTCATTATAGGGAACAGAGATAGAATTTGACTCTTGACCCTGGGCCCTTACACTGGCCTCTGAACCAAGACAGCCTCTGCCCCAGGGTTCCACAGACTAGCTTTAATCCATCGACTCCTCCTATCCAGAGGACCTGTCTGTAACAGGTCCCCTAAGAGACAGTGAAGGGTTAAGGGGTCCCAGCTCATGCAACTAACTTATCCCTGCTTCTCTTACCTTGATGGGTAACAGCTGGACTACAGGAGCTGCAACTCCTAGAAAAGAAGGTGATTACAAATTAACCCAATGTAAATATAATAAAACAAAGTATGTCATCATAAAACAGAGAGGTGCCAATTGTTTTTCTTTTACAACAGGTCTCTGTTTCTAACTACCTAGATGACTTTTAACAAGTCACTTTATCTCTTCTCCTTCCGGCCTGGATTTGTTCTCTCTGAAAAATGATCAAACTTGAGCTTAATGGTTTCTTAATTCCCTTTGTGCCCTGCAGTCCCAGGCACTCTGGCCTGTTATGCAGGTATGATGGCTTCTTGGTGGCTGAGACATCAAATAGAGCAGTATTGTCTATCAGGTACTTGCAGCCACAACTTGATTTAATTTAACTTGACCTGTATTTCATAAGGTGGATATTGTTCCTATTACACAGATGAGAATACAGAGATTTAAAGGGAATAAATGATTTACCAAGGGTCCTAGAGCTGGTTAAGTGGTAGAGCTTGGGTTCAAACTTTGAAAACGTATGCTTTTGGTGGCTCCGCAGTGAGATTCTGCCACTATGCTAGACACTGAAATAATAACCCAGTTGCACAGCAGTTACCACAGGCCAGCCATTCAAAGCACTTTGCATATGCTGACTCACCTAATTCTCACAACAGTCTCATCCCATTTCACAACTGGGGAAACTAGGGCACGGAGAGGTTAAGCAACCCAAGGTTAAAGAGCTGGTATGTATAGGAGGGAAATTCATAAGCACAGACAGTAACTTAAAACAGGGTTTCTCCTTTAAATTAAAGTATGGAAATCCTGTTTTTTTACATCTATCTCTGTAGACTTATTGGCATAGAAGACTGTCCACTACCAAATCATCTACCCTTTAAGTCTTCCTCTAAGATTCTGTTCCCTAAGAAACTCAAGTTACAAGGTCACCTCAGGACACTTAGGTTGAGTATGTGATAAATACATTAGTTTCTAAAAAATTAATTTATCCTTCTTTAAGAGGGCTCTCCTAATTATGTTAATCTGGACTTTTAGAAAAATGTGTAATAGTTATCCAAGACTTGAAAGATAAATAGGATTCTATGACATTATGAATTGTTTATTTATAGTATCCTGAACTGAAACAATAATTTCACCAAGCATAAAATAAACTCTTGTTTAAGTAAAATGGAACTTATTTGTTGGGACAATCTAAGATCACCCTGTTGAAGCTTTACAGGATTTAGGATCCAGAGTAATTTTTAAAATGACTCAGTGTTTATACAATAACAGTGTAGGGAGGTATGGGTAAAGGTGAGGGAGTAAAACACAGTCTTTCACATATTTCTTAATTCTGTGTCGAATATCCACTAGATTCTTGGGAAAACAGGGACAAAATATTTTCACAGCTCTTTAGTCAATGAAGAAGGCAGGCATTAATTCAAACATACACAACTACATACTTAGGTTTTATTACAAGGAATCAAGAAGTGCAGAGTTCTAAAAAGAAAAAGAAAAAAAAGAAGAAGTAGAGACCGTATAACTCGGGGAAGGGGGAACTCCCTGAGAAAGTAGTGTTTGAGTTGAGATCTGAAGGATATATGTCTCAGATCGAGGCTGGGAGAAGACAGCATTCTGGGTACATCCTGCCATGATACATGGACAAGAAGAAGGAAAAGGTTAGTGGGGAACTGGGCACAGAACAAAGGATGGTTGAGGACTGAGTTTTATGTAATGATGTGGCAGGTACCATGGCATATCCGATTCTGCACCTTATTTCCTAAAAACAGAACCCTATTTTATTGAGACAGTAGGGAGAGACCCCTTGATCTTAGTGAAGGCAGACCCAGCTCCAAGGCTCAAAATATCTGTCATAACTGGTTTGCTATTCTATGCCTCCTTTCCCAGTGACCAATGAGGAGCTGGCAAGTGACCAGTTCTAATCAATAAAGAAAAAAATGGAAGAATGCTGGAAAGTCACTGGGAAAAATCAGATTTTCAAGCAAAACTTCAGAGGTCAAGAGAAGACGTCCTTTTCACCTTGCCCCTCTTGTCCTGACTCTATGTGACAGGGTGGCACTGGTCATCTGGAACCCATGATAATCTTAACAACACAAAGCCACCAGGCTGAAGATGGCCAAATGGAAAAGTAGCATCTGGGTCCTTGACTTTGCTGAGCCTCTGAGCAAATCCTGGAACTGCCTCCCCTAGGCTTTATGATATGTAGGATCATTTAAGGCCATTGTTTAAGTCATTGTTGGTCAGTCCTCTTACTTAAAGCCAAATGCAACCCAAACTGATATGTTTAGGAAGGCATTTGTTTCAGCGATCAGTTATTAAGTCATGAATCACCTCAGAACTTAATGGCAAAAAGCACCAATGTATTATTATCTCACAGTTCTGTAGGTTGACTGTGCCCAGCTGGGCAGTTATCACTTGCGGTCTTAGAGGAGGTTGCAGAAATTTAGAAGCTGGGACTTGCAGTCATGTGAAGGCTCAGCTGGGCCAAATGCCCCAAGTGACTCACTGATGTGCTGTTGCCTGAGAGCTCAACTGGGGCTGTCAACCATCATGCTTATTCATCGCCTCGACATGTGGCTTTACCATCATGGAGCCTTTAGCATCCATGACCTCTACATATGGCTTTAGCATCATGGAATCAAAAAGTTGTTTCCTTGCTCTTAAGACAAAAACCTCGGGAAACGAGTCATTCCGTGCCTGGATATGAACGTGGAATCATTCAGAACTGATTACCATCAGCTGCTGTCTTATAACCAGTGAGGAATACTGGTCTTAAAATTACCTTGATACTGGTCTTACAAAGAATTTCTGCTCTGGATACTGGAACACAGGTCTCAGAAAAATCAAAGTCCTCAATGGTTTTGTTGAGTTACAGGACTAGAGCTATTCAGGGATGACCTGAACCTCACTTTTTAAATTTCTCACAAATTATTTTAATGATGAGATTTAAGGAATTTTCAGAGTTAATTTCATTATGCCAACAAGTCTATTTGATTTTAGATACAAACAGCAATCTTCCTACATCCCAAAATAAGATATTCCACTGTGCAATTCACAGAAATTACCAAAAACAGCAACTGACACATAATGCTAAATATGTTAGGTAAAATATTGTAAAGGACAGTTAAGGATACAACTTTTTAAAATTTTGCTTTTTCCAATTTAGTACATATACATATATATGTGTGTGTATGTGTGTGCTTAGTTGTTTGATTGTGTTAGACTCTTTCCAACCCAATGGGCTATAGCCCACAGGCTCCTCTGTCCCTGGGATTTCCAAGGTAAGAATACTGGAGTGGGTTGCCATTCCCTCTCCAGATAATCTTCTATACATATATATACATGCTAATGTACAGTATTGGAGAAGGCGATGGCAAACCATTTCCAGTTCTATTGCCTGGAAAATCCCATGGATGGAGGAGCCTGGTAGGCTGCAGTCCATGGGGTCACTAAGAGTCGGGCATGACTGAATGACTGCACTTTCACTTTTCACTTTCATGCATTGGAGAAGGAAATGGCTACTCACTGCAGTGTTTTTGCCTGGAGAATCCCAGGGACAGGGGAGCCTGGTGGGCTGTCTTCTATGGGGTCGCACAGAGTCCGACATGACTGAAGCGACTTAGCAGCAGCAGCAGCAGCAGCATGTACATTATATCTTGAGAATTCAGATAAAAGAAGATTTATTTAAAAAAAATCTGTCCTGGTATACCCTTCCTCACCCCAGATTCCCATTTCCAAAAGACAGTTCAGTTCAGTTCAGTCACTCAGTCGGGTCCAACTCTTTGCGACGCCATGAATTGCAGCACGCCAGGCCTCCCTGTCCATCACCATCTCCCGGAGTTCACTCAGACTCACGTTCATTGAGTCCGTGATGCCATCCAGCCATCTCATCCTCTGTTGTCCCCTTCTCCTCCTGCCCTCAATCCCTCCCAGCATCAGAGTCTTTTCCAATGAGTCAACTCCTTGCAGGAGGCGGCCAAAGTACTGGAGCTTCAGCTTTAGCATCATTCCTTCCAAAGAAATCCCAGGGTTGATCTCCTTCAGAACGGACTGGTTGGATCTCCATGCAGTCCAAGGGACTCTCAAGAGTCCTCTCCAACACCACATTTCAAAAGCATCAATTCTTCGGCACTCAGCCTTCTTCACAGTCCAACTCTCACATCCATACGTGACCACAGGAAAAACCATAGCCTTGACTAGACAGACCTTAGTCGGCAAAGTAGTCTCTGCTTTGGAATATGCTATCTAGGTTGGTCATAACTTTTCTTCCAAGGAGTAAGCGTCTTTTAATTTCATGGCTGCAGTCATCATCCGCAGTGATTTTGGAGCCCCCAAAAATAAAGTCTGATGCTATTTCCACTGTTTCCCCATCTATTTCCCATGAAGTGATGGGACCAGATGCCATGATCTTCGTTTTCTGAATGTTGAGCTTTAAGCCAACTTTTTCGCTCTCCTCTTTCACTTTCATCAAGAGGCTTTTTAGCTCCTCTTCACTTTCTGCCATAAGGGTGGTGTCATCTGCATATCTAAAGCTATTGGTATTTCTCCCGGCAATCTTGATTCCAGATTGTGTTTCTTCCAGTCCAGCATTTCTCATGATGTACTCTACATAAAAGTTAAATAAGCAGGGTGACAATATACAGCCCTGACATACTCCTTTTCCCATTTGGAACCAGTCTGTTTTTCCATGTCCAGTTCTAACTGTTGCTTCCTGACCTGCATACAGATTTCTCAAGAGGCAGGTCAGGTGGTCTAGTATTCCCATCTCTTAAAGAATTTTCCACAGTTTATTGTGATCCACACAGTCAAAGGCTTTGGCATAGTCAATAAAGCAGAAGTAGATGTTTTTCTGGAACTCGCTTGCTTTTTCCATGATCCAGGGGATGTTGGCAATTTGACCTCTGGTTCCTCTGCCTTGAAACCAGCTTGAACATCTGGAAGTTCACGGTTCACGTATTGCTGAAGCCTGGCTTGGAGAATTTTGAGCATTACTTTACTAGTATGTGAGATGAGTGCAATTGTGCGGTAGTTTGAGCATTCTTTGGCATTGCTTTTCTTTGGGATTGGAATGAAAACTGACCTTTTCCAGTCCTGTGGCCACTGCTGAGTTTTCCAAATTTGCTGGCATATCGAGTGCAGGACTTTCACAGCATCATCTTTCAGGATTTGAAACAGCTCCACTGGAATTCCATCACCTCCACTAGCTTGTTCGTAGTGATGCTTTCTAAGGCCCACTTGACTTCACATTCCAAGATGTCTGGCTCTAGATTAGTGATCACATCATCATGATTATCTGGGTCATGAAGATCTTTTTTGTACAGTTCTTCCGTGTATTCTTGCCACTTCTTCTTCATATCTTCTGCTTCTATTAGGTCCAGCCCATTTCTGTCCTTTATCGAGCCCATCTTTGCATGAAATGTTCCCTTGGTATCTAATTTTCTTGAAGAGATCTCTAAGCTTCTAAAAATTGCTTTCTGTTTTTAAACAGCATACTGTTCTGCTATTTATTCATGCTATTCTGCTATGATGTTTTCATTTTGCTGTTGTTTGTTAAGAGTTACCTTACCTCCAGGTAAGGTGTCTTACATTCTCTCATACACATTTCACCAACTCCAATCTTTCCATTTTTCATTGAGGTTCATTCATAGTGTTTCTATTACAAAATGACTTTAGACATTGTTCACTGTCAAGCCAAACAGTGATTCATCTCTACAACATTTTTCTTGTGTTTTTTTTCTTTCTTTCTTTGATATTGGACCTACTTTGGTCCATTCCTTCCGCCCTTCATCATTTTAATCCAATTTGGCCTAATCACACTTAGCCCTGCCCACAGCTGTCATCTTGAAACTTTCTTCCTTTTTTTTCTCCCTGAGGTGCCATGCCATCTGCTTTCTTGTTCTGCTTACTCATTTGGGTGTGGCATATCACTCAGCAGTTTCCTGAGAAAGAGTACCAAAGTATATCAGTTATTAAGAACTTGTTTGCCAGGCATTGGTGCTACTCACCAATATTTCTGGCTCTGTTTTCCAAACATGGGCTAGTAACACACCTTGCCATATGAATAAAGAGGGCATGTCATCTAATGCCAGAGCACTAATTGCTAATGTGATCCTGGCAGTGACACAATTTTAGGTGATATCCAGGATGGTGGCTACTGTGTTGGCCTGGAACTTGAAGAGAGACAGTGCAGAATCTCCTCTAATCTCAAATTTATGAAGGGATGTAGCATCAGTTCAGCTCAGTTCAGTTCAGTCACTCAGTTGTGTCTGACTCTTTGCAATCCCACGGACTACAGCACTGCAGGCCTCCCTGTCCATCACTAACTCCCAGAGTTTACTCAAACTCATGGCCACTGAGTTGGTGATGCCATCCAACCATCTCATCCTCTGTCGTCCCCTTCTCCTCCTGCCTTCAATCTTTCCCAGCATCAGGGTCTTTTCCAATGAGTCATTTCTTCGCATCAGGTGGCCGAAGTATTGGTGTTTCAGCTTCAGCATCAGTCCTTCCAATGAGTATTCAGGACTGATTTCCTTTAGGGTTGACTGGTTGGATCTCCTTGCAGTCCAAGGGACTCTCAAGAATCTTCTTCAACATCACAGTTTAAAAGCATCAATTCTTCAGTGCTTAGCTTTCTCTATAGTCTAACTCTCACATCCATACATGACTACTGAAAAAACCATAGCTTTGACTAGATGGACGTTTGTTGGTAAAATAATGTCTCTGCTTTTTAATATGCTGTCTATGTTGGTCATAGCTTTTCTTCCAAGGAGCAAGCTTCTTTTAATTTCATGGCTGCAATCACCATCTGCAGTGATTTTGGAGCCCAGAAAAATAAAGTCTCTCACTGTTCTCATTGTGTCCCCATCTATTTGCCATGAAATGATGGGACCAGATGCCATGATCTTAGTTTTCTGAATGTTGAGCTTTAAGCCAACTTTTTCACTCTCCTCTTTCACTTTCATCAAGAGGCTCTTTAGTTCTTCTTTGCTTTCTGCCATAAGGGTGGTGTCATCTGCATATCTGAGGTTATTGATATTTCTCCCAGCAATCTTGATTCCAGCTTGTGCTTCATCCAGCCCAGGATTTCTCATGATGTACTCTGCATATAAGTTAAATAAGCAGGGTGACTATATACGGCCTTAATGTACTCCTTTCCTGATTTGGAACCAGTCTGCTGTTCCATGTAGCATACATAAGAAATAAACTGGTTATAATAAGCCACAAAGATTTGGGGGATGGTTGTTACTGCAGCATCACCTAGGTGATCCTAATTTATACACACTGTGTATCTTCATTCTACTTCTATTAATTATGGACAGTTAATGATAGAATCCTTTGTTGGAAATCATTTCCTTCAGAAGTCTGAAGGCCCTGTTCCACTGTCTAGTTTCTAATAATACTAATGAGAAGCCTGATGCCATTTTACGCTTGATCCTTTTTGTGTGACTGTTTTACCTCCTCTTTTAGAAGATTTAGGAGCTTTCTATATACTCATGTTTCCTAACCTTCTACTAAAGTATAAGTAGTTGTAGGACTTCTAATATTCAGTGGGTCGGACACTTGAGGGAGTTTTTCAATCTGGAAACTCATGTCCTTTGGGGAATTTTCTTATATTTTGTCTTAGCTTACTTCCTCTCCACCTTTCCTCATGCACTACCTTTCTGGAACTCAAGTTTTTTAATCTTTCAGTTCCTAAACTTATTCTCTCATCTCTATGTCTTTCGTCCCTAATTTTTTTAATCTCTGCACTTTTGTTTTGCTTTCTGGAACACTGCTTCAACTTTATCTTTCAAGACTTTTAGTATATTCTTTCATTTCTGCTTCCATGCTTTAATTCTGAAGAGTTCTTCCTTATTAGCTGCTGCTGCTGCTAAGTCGCTTCAGTCGTGTCCGACTCTGTGCGACCCCATAGACGGCAGCCCACCAGGCTCCCCCGTCCCTGGGATTCTCCAGGCAAGAACACTGGAGTGGGTTGCCATTTCCTTCTCCAATGCATGAAAGTCAAAAGTGAAAGTGAAGTTGCTCAGTCGTGTCTGACTCTTAGTGACGCCATGGACTACAGCCTACTAGGCCCCTCTGCCCGTGGGATTTTCCAGGCAAGAGTACTGGAGTGGGGTGCCATTGCCTTGTCCCCTGCTAGATGTTCATTTTTATGACATATGGCTCTTGCCTTGTGGTTGCATTACATTATTCTTTTTTTCCCCGAAAACATATTTTTTCCTTCTTCATTTCACATTAACTGTGTTTCCCCAAGTTCTTTTTATTAAATAAGCTTTGTAATTTTACAATAGTTTTAGATTTACAGAAAAAAAAAATGTGAAGGTGGTAAAAGTCTTACATAACTCACAACCAGTTCCCCTATTATTAAACAGCTTACGCTTGTATGGTACATTTGTCACAGCTAAAAAGTCACTTGGGTCAAGTCCTTTTTATCCCTTGTTTTAGTGTTTTCCTTTCATGTTAAAGGTTTTTTCAATTTTGCGGTGAATCTTGGATGGCCATTCATTTTGAAAAGTTAGGGAAATCCTGATACATAAAGTAAATGGGATTTTACTGGGCTTTAATTAAAAAGTCTTTTCAGAGGCTATAGTAAAGTCTCTCACTATATTAATGTTCATTTTATTCAATCTCTGAGTGGCAGCAGTCCAAGGCAGGAAAAAATTAAAATTTTAGAAAAAAATTTTAACTTTAGAAATATTTTTCAAATGTACTAATACCTAATATGATCAAATAGAAGTAATATCTGAGGAAATATGATTAATGGAGAAAACAGAAGACAATTTTAAAGTAACTGCATTTAATATACCCAGAAAGGAGTACTTTAAGGCATAGCCTTTATACCTCTTTTCTTCTGTATCTACACTTGTTTTCATTTCTATTCCTGATCTCACCTCTGGAATTCAGATCCAAACATCCACACGTCTTTGGGACATCTCCACATATATGTCTAACATGTGCTTTCCAACTTGCTCACCTTATCTTTACCATCTCAGGAAATGGTACTGCCATTTACTTATTGATTCAGGATAAAGACCTTGGAGCATCCTGACCCTCCTTTCTCTCCCAACCCCCAGAAGCAAATCCTATCAGCTCTACCTACAGATGATGTCTCTGGAATGATGGCTTCTCACCTCATCCAACTTTACCAACTGCATCTAAGTCAGGAGTTTTGCAGGAACTTCCCTTACCTTTCTGAACGTTGCGTTTTAAGACAACTTTTCACTCTCCTCTTTCACTTTCATCAAGAAGCTCTTTAGTCTTCCTTTGCTTTCTGCCATGGCGGTCATGTATGGATGTGACAGTCAGACTATAGAGAAAGCTGAGAGTTGAAGAATTGATGCTTTTGAATTGTGGTGTTGGATGACTCTTGACAGTCCCTTGGACTGCAAGGAGATCAAACCAGCCCATCCTAATGGAAATCAGTCCTAAATATTCATTGGAAGGACTGATGCTGAAGCTGAAACTCCAATACTTTGGCCACCTGATGCGAAGAAGTGACTCATTGGAAAAGACCCTGATGCTGGGAAAGATTGAAGGTAGGAGGAGAAGAGGACCACAGAGGATGAGATGGTTGGATGGCGTCACCGACACAATGGATATGAGTTTGAGTAGGCTCTGAGAGTTGGTGATGAACAGGGAAGCCTGGTGTACTGCAGTCCATGGGGTTGCAAAGAGTCAGCCGTGACTGAGCAACTGAACTAACTGAACTGACCCTTACCATCCAGTTACCTCACATCTTTGGTGTTGTTTGAATTCCCAAAACATCTTCTCATCACTTGGTCTTTCCTCTACCTAGATCACTCTTTCACCAAAGACTCATACATTTCGTTTCTTTATTAAGAGTTCTGTCCAAACAAAATCTCTTCAGAGAGCCTTCCCTGTGCACTCTCTGTAATTCTTTCTCTCTGTACATACTTTCCTTTTCTTCATAGCAGTTCATAACACTAAGCCATGTTATCTGTTTATCTATTAGTTAGAGTGTAAGCTCCAGGAGGGCAAGGATGTGAGTATTTTGTACATTTCTATGCTCCAGTGCCTTAGGAAGTAAGTGCTCAACAAATAGATGTTGATGAATGAATGAATTCCACATCTAGAATTTTAAACAATTAGCATTTCTAGAAATTAAAAATGATCACTGAAATTAGATTTTAAATCAATGATCAGTTGGGCTGAATAAGAACAACTAAAAATAAATTAGGTGGATTAGAAAGTTGATACCAGGAAGTTTACCAAAATGAAACTTAAAAGGACAAAAATTGGAAATTTGAAGAAAAAGTTAATTTATATAAAATATAAATATATACATATAAAGAAAAAGCAGTTCTTCATTGTGGTACAACATGCACACATAACAAATTTTACAATTTTAACCACTTTTAAGTGTGTAATTCAACACCATTAAGAATTCTTTTATAAGTGACTATTTGTATATCTTCTTTGGTGAAATGTCAGCTCAAATATCTTGTCCATTTTTTGACTTGGTAGCTTATTTTTTTTTGTTGTTCGGTTGTACAGGTTCTTTATTCTGAATGTTAATTTCTTACCAGTTATGTTGTTTGCAAATAATTTCTCCCATAATACATTTTTTAAAAATCACATACATGAGATAGAAATAGTAAAAAAAAAAATTGTTCTAGAACTGAAGAAAGACATGATGCTTCAGCCTGAAATAAACCACCTGGTACCCAGCAAAATAAACAAAACATGTTTAACATTACTAAAAATAATACTTGTATGTGTATGTTGTGTTAGTCTCAGCCTGCTGATAGTGATACTGTTGGTTAGCAATGCCTGAGACATTTGCCCAGGGCCTGTATTACTGTGGCAGCCTCCACAGGCATTTTCTTGACCTGAGCCAATGTCCCTGGTCTGGCCCTTGTGAATCTTATTATCACTGCAGTATGCACTTCAGCAGAAACCATCAGAGAACTTCAAAGAACAAGATCATTCCTCACAGGTTTTGGAGCATCCGCAGCATGCTTCAGGGCCACACTGTGAAGTCATGGGGTAGGAGAGGGGGAGAGAGAAAGAGAACTTGGAGAGACTCTGGGGCTCTGCTTTTGTTAGGGTCCAAGGTTGGGGTGCTTAGGGTTTTGCAGGTTCACTCTGTCCAGGAAGAAATTTTTCTTTCAACCCTGTAGATTCTTCTGGCTAGTCTGAGAATTAAATTGACATGAAACAGATTAACAGGAGAAAATCAGGGAAAAATTTAATAACTGTGTACTTTGTAGAGACCCAGGAAAACTGGGTAACTCAGCAAAATGGCAGAAACACTCACCTTACATATCATCTTTGGCTAGAGGCAAAATAGGATGTTGTGGGTAGTGGTTCGGGACTTCAAAGAGGAGGAAAGCAATTTACATGGATATGGAAAAGCAAATGTTTGATAAATAAATGTCTGGTGGGTTATGTAGAGGGGGCCAGAGAGGAATTCTAACAAGCACTTTGCTAGGTTCCTGCTACATGCCCAGTTCATACCATAGTTATCTATGGTTACTGCTCGTTTATCTACATTCTTTGAGCAGTTAGGAGGAAGGTCAAAGGTTCTTTCTGAGTCTTTTGGGCTTTGACTTTTTTCAGCTCAAAATCATCTGCATGCCAAAGAAACATTTTGGAGGGGGCAAATTTTGCTCCTTTGCAGTCCCATTTTTGAAACTTCTCTTAAGTTTCATAGTCCAGAAGTTAAATCGATAGATTGTTTTATATCTCTTTGAACCAGTCTGTTAGTCCTGATAACAGATCAGTTTAGTTACTTATTTCAGGAAGCGGAGATGCAGGTGGGCTCTCAAAGTTAGGTCTATAGGGTATGGGCAGTCAGGTATTTAATAACAGGCAATTCTATGGAGATGAAAGAAAAACAGTGCTTAAGGATTGGAGCACGTTGTGAACCCACTGTCTTGAGTCCTGAGTGCTGCCAGTCCAGATTTCTCAGTGTCAGGTCTGAAGCATCTTTTGCAGTTTGGAATGTCTCTGAGGATGTCTTTGGGTGTTTAGGTAACTTTTCTGTTGGCTTACATAGCAATACGCACAAAGATTGTCTAAACATGGGGTATTGTGGTCATCTCTCTTAAATTTATATCGAGTTTTTCATTTTCAGTTTACAGAGATTCAGGTAAAGGGAAGTTTTAATTCTCAGTGATTCCAAGTCAAAAGTGGGAGAAATAGTGAAAACATTAGTTTGAACGTTATAGGAAAACTTTTGAGGAAACTAGAATTCAGGATCCAGTTCAGCTAACAGGTGGAAAAGCAAAACCTTGAAGATAACTAACAGAACTAGAATCTAATATCTATAACTGTGTATTAAAGTTCTACTGAAAAACATTTTTCTCTAATATCACCTTCATTTCTAACAAAGATAGCTGAATAAAGACTAGTTTGTAAAACAAGCTTAGTTTCATTAAACCTGGCCTGATTACTTAAATATGTCCCCCCAAAATGATGATTGACCATAAAGGCTTTTAAAAATTTGCTTTGCTGGAACTTTTCACATGGAATTCCAAGTTAAATTTTTATTTGCCTATGGAGGCCACAAAGTCATGAAACCACATCAAGGACTTGCCATCAGGTTTGCCTGTAATACCTATATATTTGGGTGAATTCTTCTCTTCTTGAGGTCCCCCAAATATCCTAAGATTCTTGTGCCTGCTTCAGTCAGCTGTGAAGGTTGCTGGGAACTCTGCAAACAGGATACTTACTTGTGTGGTGCTCAACCATGTCCAGCTCTTTGCCACTCCATGGACAATAGCCCACTGGGCTCCTCTGTCTATGGAATTTTTCAGGCAAGAATACTGGAGTGGGTAGCCATTTCCATTCCAGGATATCCTCCCCACACACAGATCAAACCTGGGTCTCCTGCATTACAGGTAGATTCGTTACCACCTGAGCCACCAGGGAAGTCCTACTGTAGGGGATTTTTATTTGTTAATTCCTTATCCAATTAAGTGTATGACTTGAAAGTTATTGGGAAATCTGCATTTCTCAGAAAAATCCTTTCTGTAAATCTTCTTGAAGATGAAGCATTTTTGTGAAAGCATCAGAGAAAAACAGTAACTGTCTATAAATGACAAAATACTTAAAATGGCATGGTTAAATATCTTATAATTCAAGTGACAAGGAAATTTGGTTATTTATGAAACACGCAATATTTTAAATCATAACTAGATTCTTACTCATGTTTTTCTTCAAAATAAAACTTTTGCCTTTTAAAATAATTACTAGAATTGTGATTGATAATATTATACCAGGACATATGTGAGTTTTAAGAATTTTATATAATTTCTACATCTATATTAGTAACCTTCATATAATACAACCTAAAGCTTATCATTACTCATTTGACAGAGTTTCCAATGTAATTAAACATACCAAATAAACCTGTTGTTATTGTCGTTCAGTTGCTCAGTTGTATCCGACTTTGCAACTCAACGTACTGTAGCACACACACCAGGCTTCCCTGTCCTTCACTATCTCCCAGAGCTTGCTCGAACTCATGTCCATTGAGTTCATGAGGCCATCCAACCACCTTGCCCTCTTTTGTCCCCTTCTCCTCCTGCCTTCAATCTTTCCCAGCATCAGGGTCTTTTCCAATGAGTTGGCTCTTCAAAGTCAGCATCAGTCCTTCCAATGAATATTCAGGACTGATTTCCTTTAGGATTGACTGGTTGGATCTCCTTGCGGTCCAAGGGACTCTCAAGAGTCTTTTCCAACACCACAGTTCAAAAGCATCAGTTCTTCCACGCTCAGTCTTCTTTATGGTCCAACTCTCACATCCATACATAACTACTGGAAAAACCATAGCTTTGACTATACAGACCTTTGTTGGTAATGTCTCTGCTTTTTAAAATGCTGTCTAGGATGGTCATAACTTTTCTTCCAAGGAGCAAACATCTTTTAATTTCATGGCTGCAGTCACCATCTGCAGTGATTCTGGAGCCCAAGAAAATAAAGTCTCTCACTGTTTCCACTGTGTCCCCATCTATTTGCCATGAAGTAATAGAACCAGATGCCATGATCTTCATTTTTTGAATGTTGAGCTTTAAGCCAACTTTTTCACTCTCCACTTCCACTTTCATCAAGAGGCTTTTTAGTTCCTCTTCACTTTCTGCCATAAAGGTGGTGTCATCTGCATATCTGAGGTTACTGATATTTCTCCCGGCAATCTTGATTTCACCTTGTGCTTCATCCAGCCCAGCATTTTGCATGATATACTCTGCACAGAAGTTAAATGTCTGGTTCTAGGTGAGTGATCATACCATCATGGTTATCTGGGTCATTAAGACCTCTTTTGTATTGTTCTTCTGTGTTTTCTTGTCATCTCTTCTTAATCTCTTCTGCTTCTGTTAGGTCCTTACCATTTCTGTCCTTTATTGTGCCCATCTTTGCATGATATGTTCCCTTGGTATCTCTGATTTTCTTGAAGAGATCTCTAGTCTTTCCCATTCTGTTGTTTTTCTCTATTTCTTTGCATTGATCACATAGGAAGCCTTTCTTATCTCTCATTGCTGTTCTTTCGAACTCTGCAACCTAATAAGTTTAATGTCACACTTTTGAGATTTTTCCAGGGGCCTTCTGAAAAATCTCAAAGTTAGCTTGAGGGCTAAAAGACTTTATCCAGAATTTGATTTTGGGAAATGTGTCAAAGATATCAAAAGGTTTTAAAACACTCATTCAAATAGGATCATACATCAGTATAAATATTTATTCACTTAACCAAAGTGACAATAAAATACTTCAAAGGCAAATACAGAAAATTTCAAAACTACTTACGAGGTAAATAAATTCTATAGTTTGCTATCAAACAGATCGATATTGCAAAAGAAAAACTTTGTCCTCTTAGCAGACAGAGAAAACAAAATTCTAGCTTTGCAGCAGCTTGGTGGTTTTTGCCACACTGAGTGGCCAGTGGGGTCTTAGTTCCTGACCAGGTTTCAAACCCACACACTCTGCAGTGGAAACACAGAGTCTTAACCCATGAACTCCCAGGGAATTCGCAGCAACAGCTTAGTTTTAATAAAATTCATTCATTCAATTAAATTTATTTTAACCTTAGCCAGTCCTAAGCACATGCAAAACTTTTCTCAGGGTTTCTTTTCCATAAGCCTCTATATAACTTCTTTCTTTTATATATTCAAATTTTGTGCTGTGCTTCCTCTTCCTCTTTTTTTTAAAAATTTCTTTTAAGGACAAAATTACTTGTGTTCCTCTTAGCAAAATGTATTTCTACTCCTTGTACATTTTTTCCATACATAGCAAGATGTTTTCCTTATTAATTTTAATGGCATATTAATTAGAATTCCTAAAGAAAGGCAATGCCAAAGAATGCTCAAACTACCACACAATTGCACTCATCTCACGCGCTAGTAAAGTAATGCTCAAAATTCTCCAAGCCAGGCTTCAGCAAAACATGAACCGTGAAATTCCAGATGTTCAAGCTGGTTTTAGAAAAGGCAGAGGAACCACAGATCACATTGCCAACATCCGCTGGATCATGGAAAAAGCAAGCGAGTTCCAGAAAAACATCTACTTCTGCTTTATTGACTATGCTAAAGCCTTTGACTGTGTGGATCACAATAAACTGTGGAAAACTCTGAAAGGGATGGGAATTCCAGACCACCTGACCTGCCTCTTGAGAAACCTATATGCAGGTCAGGAAGCAACAGTTAGAACTGGACATGGAACAAGAGACTGGTTCCAAATAGGAAAAGGAGTATGTCAAGGCTGTATATTGTCACCCTGCTTATTTAACTTCTATGCAGAGCACATCATGAGAAACGCTGGGCTGGAAGAAGCATAAGCTGGAATCAAGATTGAAGGGAGAAATATCAATCACCTCAGATATGCAGATGACACCACCCTTATGGCAGAAAGTGAAGAGGAACTAAAAAGCCTCTTGATGAAAGTGAAAGTGGAGAGTGAAAAAGTTGGCTTAAAGCTCAACATTTAGAAAACGAAGATCATGGCATCTGGTCCCATCACTTCATGGGAAATAGATGGGGAAACAGCAGAAACAGTGTCAGACTTTATTTTTGGGGGGCTCCAAAATCACTGCAGATGGTGACTGCAGCCATGAAATTAAAAGACGCTTACTCCTTGGAAGAAGTTATGACCAACCTAGATAGCATATTGAAAGGCAAAGACATTACTTTGCCAACAAAGGTCTGTCTAGTCAAGGCCATGGTTTTTCCAGTAGTCATGTAAGGATGTGAGAGTTGGACTGTGAAGAAAGCTGAGCGCCGAAGATTTGATGCTTTTGAACTGTGGTGCTGGAGAAGACTCTTGAGAGTCCGTTGGACTGCAAGGAGATCCAACCAGTCCATTCTGAAGGAGATCAGCCCTGGGATTTCTTTGGAAGGAATGATGCTAAAGCTGAAACTCCAGTACTTTGGCCACCTCATGCAAAGAGTTGACTCATTGGAAAAGACTCTGATGCTGGGAGGGATTAGGGGCAGGAGGAGAAGGGAACGACAGAGGATGAGATGGCTGGATGGTATCACTGACCTGACGGATGTAAGTCTGAGTGAACTCCAGGAGTTAGCGATGGACAGGGAGGCCCGGCGTGCTATGATTCACGGGGTCACAAAGAGCCGGAAATGATTGAGCGACTGAACTGAACTGAACCCTTAGAAATTTTAATTTCTAAGAAAACAGCAGTAAGCAATTGTGAACTGCTTGTTATACCAATATTTTTTGGTATAACCATGTGAATATATTTCATAATTTCCAGAAACATGCATTTCCTTATAACATAATAATGTTTTCTTAAAATCTGGTACATGACACGTTTCTAATAAATCTAAACATATTTGCTGCTGCTGCTGCTGCTAAGTTGCTTCAGTCGTGTCCGACTCTGTGCGACCCCATAGACGGCAGCCCATCAGGCTCCCCTGTCCCTGGGATTCTCCAGGCAAGAACATTGGAGTGGGTTGCCATTTCCTTCTCCAATGCATGAAAGTCAAAAGTGAAAGTGAAGTCGCTCAGTCGTGCCCGACTCTTAGCGACCCCATGGACTGCAGCCTATCAGGCTCCTTTGTCCATGGGATTTTCCAGGCAAGAGTACTGGACTGGGTTGCCATTGCCTTCTCTAAAACATATTTAGTTTTGCTATAATAAAAAGACAAAAATAAGTAAGAGACTTTAGCAATTAATATTTCAGTATTTTATCATATTTGGAAATGTTCTAGACTTTTAATGACTTTTCATCATTTAATTTTATTTACAGAAAAGTTGTACAGTTTTAAGTTACCAAATGATTTTGGAAGACATTTTAATGTTTTATCTCACTTCAGTTCAGTTCAGTTCAGTCGCTCAGTCGTGTCTGACTCTTTGCGACTGCATGAATTGCAGCACAGCAGGCCTCCCTGTCCATCACCAACTCCTGGAGTTCACTCAGACTGAAGTCCATCGAGTCAGTGATGCCATCCAGCCATCTCATCTTCTGTCGTTCCCTTCTCCTCCTGCCCCCAGTCCCTCCCAGCATCAGAGTCTTTTCCAATGATTCAACTCCTTCCAGGAGGTGGCCAAAGTATTGGAGTTTCATCTTCAGCATCATTCCTTCCAAAGAACACCCAGGACTGATCTCCTTCAGAATGGACTAGTTGGATCTCCTTGCAGTCCAAGGGACTCTCAAGGGTCTTCTCCAACACCACAGTTCAAAATCATCAATGCTTCGACGCTCAGCTTTCTTCACAGTCCAACTCTCACATCCTTACATGACTACTGGAAAAACCATAGCCTTGACTTGATGGACCTTTGTTGGCAAAGCAATGTCTCTGCTTTTTAACATGCTATCTAGGTTGGTCATAACTTTTCTTCCAAAGAGTAAGCGTCTTTTAATTTCATGGCTGTAGTCACCATCTGCAGTGATTTTGGAACCCCCCAAAATAAAGTCTGACACTGTTTCTGCTGTTTCCCCATCTATTTCCCATGAAGTGATGGGACCAGATGCCATGATCTTCGTTTTCTAAATGTTGAGCTTTAAGCCAACTTTTTCACTCTCCACTTTCACTTTCATCAAGAGGCTTTTTAGTTCCTCTTTACTTTCTGCCATAAGGGTGGTGTCATCTGCCTATCTGTGGTGACTGATATTTCTCCCAGCAACCTTGATTCCAGCTTATGCTTCTTCCAGCCCAGCATTTCTCATGATGTACTCTGCATATCTCACTTACTTTCATCTAAATCATTTGTCTCCCCAGATTATATTTAGATCACCTTTGAAAACTTCAGGTGACATCCAGTCCCTGGGGTCACAAAGATCCTCTGCAGAAGGAAATGGCAACCCACTTCACTATTCTTGACTGGGAAATCCCACGGACAGAGGAGTGTGGCGGGCTACACACCATGGGGTCTCAAAGGCGGGACTTAGAGACTAACAACAGAACAACACTTTTAAATATTTAAAATTGATTGCGCCCTTCTGGAGAGCAGTATGGCAGTGTTTACTGACATTAACATGCACACTGAGTAAAATCTGACTTTGAGGAAACTTGTTGGAAATATCCCAACATGCGCAGAAAGACATACACACATCCATGGTTACTGAGCATTGTTTGTAATAGGTGAAAAAGTGGTGGGGGAGGGGTGGTGGAGAAAGTGAGCCACCAGGGAAGCCCCCCAAAAGAAAAACGTTTAAATAAAATGTGATGAGAAATACACAGAACAAATTACAATAAATAGGCTTCTTCATTGATCATAAATATAAAATTTATAGCCCCCAAAAGAAAAAAGAATAGAAGACAATTGTGCAACAGTATTATCCCTATGCTCCCAGTTATATTTAAGAAATCCAACCGAAATATGCGCACATCAGGTTTGGATACCTATGCTCTTGAAGGTTCCACAGCTAACTGCTATACGGCTTAATACGTACATAGCCTTACACGGTAAGTGGTATAATAAGAATTGTTTTTTAAAAAAATTATAATGCATTCTTGCATTACTTACATAATTTAAAAGTAAAGAATATGTTTGTGACTGCATTAATAACTCCCTGAACCCAACTACCTGCCAAGAGGTAGGTTTATTACAACCCCTCCATCCCAAGAGCCCAGCACGGGGTCCAGCAGTTAATGGCCTGGCTGTGAACACGTGCTGCGGGGACCAGCCTGCGGATTCTCACCACTCCCCACATCCTAGAGAGATCCTAGAGTCACCACGCTTATTCTTCCTGAGACGACGCAGCCGCCAGCCATCCAAAACGCAGGCGCCAGAAGGCGGTGCCCACTCCCGGCAGCCCCGCCTCCCGGGCACCTAGACGTCACTGGGCCGCGCCGCTGAGTATCTGAAGGGCCTGCGATCTGCCTTCCGGAAGGGAACCCCGGCCGCTAACTATGGCGACCGTCGCGGAGCAGTGGGTACTGGTGGAGATGGTCCAGGCGCTCTACGAGGTGAGCTTGGCGACTTCAGGGGCTTACGACCACACCCAGCCCTGGGGAAGTGGGACGTTTTGTGTGGATTTTTGTGCTGAGGGCCTAGGCGGGCCTGGCCCAGTCACGCCCGGACCCTCGGCGTCGCTCCCTGGAAGGGCTCAGAGGCACACATTTCCCAGCTGCGGAATGTAGGGAGCGCGGGTGGGAGCCGAACTGGGGGGGGAAGGGGGGGGGGTCTCGATTTGCTCTCCAGCGAGCGGAGAGCCCTCTCCAGGTCCTGTCCGAATACAGGAGAGAGACTAGTCAGAAGCCAGAGCCGCTAAAACGGGAGAGATGGAAGTAGAATGGAAAATCTCAGTCTGGATAGGTCCCAGGGAAGACAGGTCCTTGGAACTGTGGAGCAGATAATAGGGGAAAAAATAATAAGTTGGAGTTTGTTTTTGTTGGGAGGTAGCCGAATGATTTGTTGGAAAGGAAGCCGAATGATTTAGGAATATGAAATAGCCATTCTTCCGCATACGTCCCATTTTCTGTCTTGCAGAGATACAACTACTTTAGTAAATCTTTGAAGAAAGACTAGTTAAGGGATGTTTATTGAAAGGCCAGCCATTTCAGGTAGTAAGATAATATAAAATTTAAATGTCGTTCTTGTAAAATGTTCATTCGACATTTAGTGAGTTTCCCTGCACTGTACAGTGGAACATTCTGATTGTTCTCTGAGCTGTTCAGTAGCCACTAAACATATGTGGCTCTTAGCACTTGAAAAGTGGCTAGTACCCCTAAAGGACTGAATTTTTCATTTTAATTTAGATGTGTATTTAAATAGTTGAGTGGTGCTAGTGACGATAGTATTGGGCAGCACAGATGTAAATACTAGAAGTAGTGCAGTGAGCAAACAGGTAAAAGTCGCTGTGCTTATGGATCTCACATTCATGTAACGTGAATCTCAGTTTTCTTTCGATAATTTTCTTGAAACTTAATATTGCACTTACTGGCAGCCGGTGATGATGAAAGATGCATCAGGACCCATCAGGACTTTCTGGAAAAAACAAAACAGTTAAGAAAGAGAATATGGCTTAGGAGATGTCCAGCCATAGGTTAATCACAGTGACTGTGAAAGTGAAAGTCACTCAGTCTTGTCCCACTCTTTGCGACTCCCTGGAATTCTCCAGGCCAGAATACTGGAGTGAGTAGCCTTTCCCTTCTCCAGAGGATATTCCCAACCCAGGGATCAAACCGAGGTCTCCCACATTGCGGTCGGAATCTTTACCTGCTGAGTCACAAGGGAAGCCCAAGAATACTGGAGTGGGTAGCCTATCCCTTCTCCAGCGGATCTTCCCCACCCAGAAATCCAGCTGGGGTCTCCTGCATTGCAGGTGGATTCTTTACCAGCTGAGCTATCAGTGACTTAAGAAGAGCCACTGAAATTTAAGATTTGTGTTTCAGAAATGAATAACTTCTACTGTATATTGTTGCTGCCTTTCTGAAGACTGCCCTTCGATTATGTAACTTCTCATACCTTAGTACTGACCATGAGTGAGCCTTGAGAGAAGTCCTCCTGGATGTCTTTCCTAGGGAAGAAAAGAACTTGCATTTATAATTTGTATTAATTCACTAGACATTTCAGCTTTTCTTAGGATGATGTCTTTGTGGGGTGGAATGTTTAACTAGTGACTTGGATATTTGTTTGTCAGCTATAATCCAATTATTGATAAAACCAAAAGGGTTTTTTTTTTTTTTTAGTAGAGCACTTATTCTTAAATGAACTATATTCAGGAGGGATCAGCAAATTTAAAAAAAAATAATCTTAGAGAGATTTCTGGTTTTGCTTCTAATTTCTGTGTACCTTGGATATAGAATTTAAGGAGTCTTGTTGTGTACCCATACATAGATAACATGTATGCAGTTTTAAAGGTACCTGTGCAGTGATCTGAAAGTTTATGTATGCATTTGTCCTCAGTTTCCCTGTCACCACCTCAGAATTTCTTGAACTACTGTGACTCGTCACTTTCTAATGCTTTACAGTAGTTTGTATTTACATTTCTGCTGCTACTGCTGCTGAGTCGCTTCAGTTGTGTCTGACTCTGTGTGACCCCATAGATGGCAGCCCACCAGGCTCCCCCGTCCCTGGGATTCTCCAGGCAAGAACACTGGAGTGGTTTGCCATTTCTTCTCCAGTGCACGAAAGTGAAAAGTGAAAGTGGAGTCGCTCAGTTGTGTCCGACTCTTAGTGACCTCATGGACTGCAGCCTACCAGGCTCCTCCGTCCATGGGATTTTCCAGGCAGTAGTCCTGGAGTGGGTTGCCATTGCCTTCTCCTATTTACATTTCTAAATACCTCTTTTAAATGACTTTCCAATGACAACCTATTGGAATACAGCACTCCATAACTGATTGATGGTGGTTTAGTTGATATCTGGAATCTTCTACATGTACTTGGTGTGTTTAGTTGTATAAAACATAAAAGTCAGCTAGCTTGGCCTTTATCCTGGAAATGTGCAGTTGAAAAGAAGACCTGACATGGATAATTTCATTAAGGTAACTTTTTGCCTGTTGACACGGAAAACACTACATACTTTTGGGGAACTATGGTAGAAAAGAGACATGCTATTTCTTTAAGCGTTAATAAAGTCTTTCTGCCATTTTCCAAGGAGAATTTAAAGAGGCTTATCAGGGATACAGAAAATGTAGTAAGATGTGCAAAATTCTTTGAAAATTGTGGAAACTGGTTTCCAAACAGTTTTCAGTTCATCCATGGTATGTGAAGTGATAGAAGGCTTGTGACGCTGCAAAATGTTTGTTACAGTCATTTCCTACTAGTAAAAATACAAACTACCTGAAGGATCTGATAGTTAATATTGTTTAATTATTGAAATTCTGTGTCAGATTTTATTAAAAAAATTTTTTTTTATTCCTAAAGATGGTTTAAAGCTGCAGTTTTAGAGATTTTTTCATGTTAGGAGAAACCCTTCTGTTAGAAATGGGAAATGGAATGAGCAGACATAAAGTGAGTTTTGGAAGTAAATCTTCAGAAGTAATAAATAGGTTTTGTAAGGGTCATGGGTAGTAGTATATGCAGGTACATTAAATTATATGTGCAGGTTTGGAAATATTTGTTTATTTCTTGTTTTTGTTTTGCTTTTGTTTTTTGACTCACTCCTAGGCTCCTGCTTATCATCTTATTTTAGAAGGAATTTTAATACTCTGGATAATCAGACTTCTTTTCTCTAAAACTTACAAATTGCAAGAACGATCTGATCTTACACTCAAGGTGAGAAGTTAAATTTCTATTTTATTATTTGGTGTATGATTATAGTTGCTGCATCTTTCAAAAAGGACTTGTGGTGGCTCAACTATATGTGTTAAAATGTTTTCTGGAATGTAAGGAAAACAAGAATGAAATATCAGGGTAAACAAATTACAAAGAATCCAGGGATAAAGTAAGTACACAAAGGAGTACCATGTTACAGGCCTTTATATTTTGCTAGGAATAAACAGCAGTCTGGAAACGTACTAGATGCTAGAAGGGAAACATGGGCTACTGCTAAATTGCCAGTGTCCACCTGTAAGATTACATGAGTTGCTTGGGAAAAGCAGCACTGTTTCTCAAGTCTGAATGAAAGTTTTCCCGGTGGTCTTCATAAAAGAGATTCAGAGTCAGAGAGAATCCTCTCCATCCTGCCACTCTCCACCTTCCCACCCCAAATCAAATTTTGATGTGTTCTGTATGGTAAAGGACCCAGCTCAAGCCCAAGTTGGGCAAACTTTCGGAAGAAGGGTCAAGAGGACTTTCAATGCTGCCCCTCTGGGGGCTGTTGTTAGTGTGGAGGACCAAGGGGTTTGTGGAATCCTCCACCTTCTCATGCATGTAGGAACACTGAGTAAGTGTGCCCCAGGTATGAGAGGGGAAGAGCAGTTTTGACTGCAGCATGGTGTCTGTGACTTTGATTGTTTCCCTGTCCAGCTTCTATAGCAATATGCCAGAATACTTAGAGATAGGTACAGTTAGAGATGTTTTCCCGCAAAAGTGCCTAAAACTTCAGTTCAGAAGTTCACAAGTGTAGCACAAAGATGGGCACTGCTCTTTTCTTTGCTTACTGGAGCATTTACAGGAGAAGGTGCAAGTGGAATGGAATTACAGCAATGTGGCAAGTGTTTCCTTGTTTTCACTGGCTGGCCCTTGCTGTCTTGATCATTAATGTTTATCATAAGATGGTCAGACAGTATCCCCTCTAGGGGATATGCAGCAAGTGACTCTTAGGGCAAATAAGTTTAGGAAACCTGGGTAAAGCAAACTAAAGAGGTGTCTCATTGCATGATTTCTTATATAAAAGGTTTTTTATACACCAGTGGCTATTTGAACCTCTGGAGAGATACCCTAAACTTGACCACAGATCCTCACCCCTGCCTTTTTTTATGGCACACTAATCCTTGTGGGATTAGTGTACCATAGAACACTCTTTTGATGGTATTACAGTAAGATTGAGTCATCCAGCCTAGAAGTCCTGTCTTCTTTTTTTTCCCTTGCTATTTAGGAACTCCATGTGAATGATTACGTGGCCATGGAACAGATTTCTAGCCCAGCTGTTTAAGGGGTTGATCATTCCTAATATTTAAGCATATCAGTCTACACATATGTGCATTTTGAAAGAATAATGCCTAAACATAATTTTAGAATAACCTTCTAAAAGCAAAACTAGAGCAAGATTCAGTAGTCACTGACATCTTACCCTAAAAGCTGTGGAAGAAAAAAAAAAAAAAAAAGGAAAAACAACTGTGTGAGCGTTTCTAAAGCTTAACTTAATGGCAGCAAAGAAGAAATGCCCTTCTCAGTTTTACAGATGTGCAGAGTCTCTTGAATACCAGGCAATCTTGAATTGATTCTGTCTCCATGGTAGCCAGTGGACTGTGTGTGTGTATCACACGTGCTCCAGGCTTGTTCAGGCTACTGTTCTTCCATGCAATTGATTTATGCAGCTAAGCATTTTTGAGTCCCTGAGCCTTAAGTGAGATGCTCCTGGCCATGCCCTAGAGTTGCCTGTTAGGAGAAACATACACAGAAGCATTTAACAGGAGTGTGGAAATAGAAATATTAAGAGTGGGCTTCTCTAAGGCTAGAATTGCTGTTTCTGTCATGTTCATCAGGTGTGCCTCATCTCATCGTGTACATCCAGAGTACATTTTCAAAATTACACTTCCTTTTCTAGTTCAAGAAAGGATAAGAAACTCAAAATAGTCAAAATACCTGTAATGCGAGAAATAATAGGTAAAAGGAATAAAGTGGCTTTCTGTGAGAAATTTCCAAACAACTAAATCCTATTATAATAATTATTATTAGAGAGTCTTTTGCTGTATTTCAGTTGCTTCTGAATCCTTGCCAGTGGCTTATAGAAACAGTGCTTTGTAGTCTAGTTGATCCCTTCCTATGACTATCATGCCTATAAGAACCTAAGGTATGGCTGTCTGTAATATTTTGCAAGAGGCTGAGGTCACTTAACCTGCAGTCGTGCTTCTTATCTTTGTGTTGTAGACTTTCTGTTTTATCATCAGTAGCAGTTATACTTCCTACAGTGAAAAATTCTGAACAGAAATAAAATTAAAAAAAATTTTCCTTCACCCAGGAAGTTTCATGGGAAAAGAGCCTTTAGTCTGAGTTGAGAAAAGAGGTGAGGGGTTAAGTGCACAAAACTCAGTAGTGATTTAGTGTCGTTTCCAGCCACAGCATCTGGGCCGCTTTCTAGCAGCGTGTTCATTACAATGACATCATTACAACAAACAGTTTAGATACTGCTAGAGTTGCTGTCCCAGCAGCAGCAGCAGCAAGTAGCACTGCACTGTATTTTAACTGCTTTTCTCTTGTAGGAAAAGGAAGAACTGATTGAAGAGTGGCAACCAGAGCCTCTTGTTCCTCCTGTCTCAAAAGACCATCCTGCTCTCAACTACAACATTGTTTCAGGGTAAATTGGTTTTGCTAGTCAAGGGCTGGTGTTTGGTTTCCTGAAAGTAAATTCAGCAAAGTATATGTTGATTTATATAGTATTTCCTTTTTAACTGAAATAAGACGTTCAGAAATTTTTGGAGATCGGAAATGCCCTTTAATAGTCTCCAGTTTGGGTTTCAGAGTTTGTCTCTTTAAAACAACATATCTATTTTTCAAAGTAATACAGACATATAATATTTCAGATGGTGAGACGGTGAAATGAAAACAGCATTCCTCCTTTTTCCCACCGGTTTGTTTCCGATTTTATATCTGTTGTAAATCTTTATAACTAGATAGTAATGGTATGCTTGCACCACTGTTTCTTGATTGATTAGTATAGACAGTCCCTGTTGACTCTCACAGCATGAATTATGAAACTTCAACTCACTTACGCTAGTCCCTCCTGGCTTCCAGTGTTTTATCTGTTTTTATGTTTAGTTCTGTTTCAGTATAGAGAAAATACTAGACACATAGTATCCACCATCAAGAAGTAAGAGGTATTAACATTTTGCTGTTTACTTCAAATCTGTTTTTTAAAAGAAATAGAGCATTAGAAATATAGTTGATCCTTGAACAGTATGGCAAGGCTGCTGACCCTCCATGCAGTCAAAAACCTACATCTAGATTATAGTCAGCCCTCCAGATACGTGGTTTTAATACATCCCTCCAGATACGTGGTTTTACTGCTATTTACCATCTTGAAGTTGGTGGATGTTCCTTTGCTTATATTTATACTTTTACAACAATATGCCTGTTGCCGTGAAAGTTTTCAGTATTTGTTTAAAAACTTTGATGCAGCATGTTCTCCTGAGAGAGCTTCCCAGGTGGCTTAGTGGTAAAGAATCTCCCTGCCAGTGCAGCTGATGCAGGACATGTGGGTTCAGTCTCTGGCTCGGGAAGATCCCCTGGAGAAGGAAATGGCAACCTACTCCAGTATTCTTGCCTGGGAAATCCCGTGGACAGAGGAGCATGGAGGGCTACAGTCCATTAGGTTGCAAAGAATCAGACACCACTGAGCAACATTTTCCTGAGACTGTCCTTCTACTTCTGGTCTGACATGAGAGAGGCTTGTATTCTTCACTTTGGTGAATTTCTTTGGTCTTAACGAAAGTTTTACTTGTTCTTAAATCAAACTTACCAATCATTAATGTTATGATCATAAAATCCTTCCTACCTCAGATGTCTAATTTGCCTGTTTTCTGTATGACAGTCACTTGTCCCAACATAAATGGTTGAATAATCCGTTTTTACCTACTGATTGGAAATTTCCTTACTTTCATGTGTCATGTTCATCACTCATTCTTGTCCACCTCCTTTGTCATATCCTTCTCCAGGGGATCTTTCTGACCCAGGGATCGAACCTGGGTCTCCTGCATTGCAAGTAGATTCATTACCATCTGAGCTACCAGGGAAGCCTCGATCTGTTAAGTTCCCTTATATAAGATCTCTTTCTGGCTTTCTTTCTGTTCTTTTGGTGTATTTGTTCTCCCTGTGCCAGAACCTCGTTTGTGTTGTTCAGTCGCTAAGTCATATCCAACTCTTTGCAACCCCGTGAACTACAGAACACGAGGTTTCCCTGTACTTCACTTTCTCCCTAAGTTTGCTTAAATTCATGTCCGTTGAGTCAGTGATGCTGTCTAACCACCTCATCCTCTGCTTCCCCCTTCTCCTTTTACCTTCAGTCTCTCCGAGCATCAGGATCTTTTCCAGTGAGTTGGCTTTTCGAATCAGGTGGCAAAGTATTGGAGCTTTAGCTTCAACATAAGTCCTTCCAATGAATATTCAGGGTTGACTGAATCCTTTAGGATTGACTGCTTTGATCTCCTTGCAGTCCAAGAGAATCTTAAGAGTCTTACCCAGCACCACAATTCAAAAGCATCAATTCTGGGAAGCTCAGCTTTCTTTATGGTCCAACTCCAGATCCATACACAACTACTGGAAAAACCATAGCTTTGACTATACGGACCTTTGTTGGCAAAGTGATGTCTCTGCTTTTTATATACTGTCTAAGTTTCTCATAGATTTTCTTTCACTGAGCAAGCATCTTTTAACTTCATAGCTGCAGACACTGTCCGCAGCCCAGGAAAACAAAATTTGTCAGTGCTTCCACTTTTTACCCTTATGTTTGCCATGAAGTGATGGGACCAGATTCCATGATCTTAGTTTTTGAATGCTGAGTTTCAAGCCGGCTTTTTCGTTCTCCTCTTTCACCCTCATCAAGAGTCTCTTTAGTTGCTCTTTACTTTCTGCCATTAGAGTGATATCATCTGCATATTTGAAGTTGTTGGTATTTCTCCCAGCAATCTTGATTTCTGCTTGTGATTCAACCAGCCTGGCATTTTGCATAATTATTCCACATATAAGTTAAATAGGCAGGGTGACAATATACAGTCTTGTTGTACTCCTCTCCCAGTTTTGAACCAATCCGTTATTCCATGTCTGGTTCTAACTGTTGCTTCTTGACCTTCATACAGGTTTCTCAGGAGACAGGTGCGGTGGTCTGGTCTGTTTAAGAATTTTCCACAGTCTGTTGTGATCTACACAGTCAAAGGCTTTAGCATAGTCAATAAAGCAGAAGTAGATTTCTTTTTTCCTAGAACTCTCTTGCTTTCTCTGTGATCCAACAGATAATGGTAATGTGATCTCTGCTTCCTTTGCCTTTTCTAAATCCAGCTTATGTATCTAGGTTCATGTACTGCTGAAGCCTGGCTAAAGGATTTTGAGCGTAACCATGCTAGCATGTGAAATGAACTCAGTGGTAGGGTAGTTTGAACATTCTTTGGTATTGCCCTTTTTGGGGATTGGAATGAAAACAGACCTTTTCCCATCTTGTGGCCACTGCTGAGTTTTCCAAATTTGCTGACATATGAGTGCAACGCTTTAACAGCATGATCTTTTAGGATTTGAAATAGTTCAGCTGGAATTCCATCACTTCCACTAACTTTGTAGCAGTGCTTCCTAAGGCCCTCTTGACTACAGTCCAGGATGTCTAGTTCTAGGTGAGTGATCACACCATTGTGGTTATCTCGGTCAAGACCTTTTTGTGTAGTTCTTTTGTATATTCTTGCTACCTCTTCTTAATCTCTTCTGCTAATGTTAGGTCCTTAGTGTTTCTGTCCTTTTTCCTGCCCATCTTTTCATGAAATGTTTCCTTGTTATCTTTGGTTTCCTTGAAGAGATCTCTGGTCTTTCCCATTCTACTGTTTTCCTCTGTTGCTTTGTGTTGTTCATTTAAGAAGCCCTTATCTCTCCCTGCTGTTTTCTGGAACTCTGCATTCAGTTGGGCATGTCTTTTCCTTTCTCCCTTGCCTTTTGCTAATCTTTCATTAGCTATTTGTGAAGCCTCCTCAGACAACCACTTTGCCATCTTGCGTTTCTTTTTCTGCAGACGGTAAAGCGTCTGCCTGCAATGTGGGAGACCCAGGTTCGATTCCTGGGTCGGAAAGATCCCCTGGAGGAGGAAATGGCAATCCACTCCAGCACTCTTCCCTGGAAAATCCCATGGACGGAGGAACCTGATAGGCTATACAGTCCATGGGGTTGCAAAGAGTCGGACATGACTGAGCAACTTCACTCACTCACTCACTCACTCACTCCTGTTCAGTTCAGTTCAGTGCAGTTCAGTTGCTCAGTTGTGTCTGACTCTTTGCGACCTCATGAATTGCAGCACACCAGGCCTCCCTGTCCATCACCAACTCCCGGAGTTCACCCAAACTCATGTCCATTGAGTTGGTGATGCCATCCAGCCATCTCATCCTCTGTCGTCCCCTTCTCCTCCTGTCCCCAATCCCTCCCAGCATCAGTCTTTTCCAGTGAGTCAACTCTTCACATGAAGTGGCCAAAGTACTGGAGTTTCAGCTTTAGCATCATTCCTTCCAAAGAACACCCAAAACTGGTCTCCTTTAGAATGGACAGGTTGGATCTCCTTGCAGTCCAAGGGACTCTCAAGAGTCTTCTCCAACACCACAGTTCAAAAGCATCAATTCTTCGGCATTCAGCTTTCTTCACAGTCCAACTCTCACATCCATACATGACCACAGGAAAAACCATAGCCTTGACTAGACAGACCTCTGTTGGCAAAGTAATGTCTCTGCTTTTGAATATGCTATCTAGGTTGGTCACAACTTTCCTTCCAAGGAGTAAGCATCTTTTAATTTCATGGCTGCAGTCACCATCTGCAGCCTCCTGTACAGTGTTAGAAACCTCCGTCCACAGTGTTATTTGTTTTTCTTATGCCAGAACTTTATTTATACCACTAGGTTAATAATAGGTCTTGGCTAGCATGGATCCTTAACCTTCTTCAGAATTGTCTAGGCTGTTTTTTGACTCTTCACTAATAGTTTAGGTTTAGCTGATCAGATTTGACCAGAAAATGAATTTGAACATTTGACTAGTAATGCATTGAATTTGTGGATTAATTTGGAGAGAACTGGCATATTGCTAATGCTGAATCTCATCACCATATACCTTATGTATAACTTGTATATTTAGGTCTTTCATGTTTCTGAGAAAAGTTGGATAACGTTTTTCATAAAGATTTTGCTTAACTTTTCTTATTTTTGTTTTGAAACATGATAGATTCACATGAAGTCATAAGAAATAATACAGATAGATTCCATATACCCTTCATCATGTCCCCCAGTGGTAACATCTTGCTTAACTATAGTACAGTATCACAGCCAGGAGATTGACGTTGCTTATCTTTTAATAGCTTTATCTCCAGATACCAGAGAGTTTTCATTTCTGTCATGAAGAGCATCATTTTCTTCTTGTTTCTGTGTTATCGCACTGGCTAGGATACTTTCTATACAGTGTTGAATAGGAGTGGTAAGAAAGACTTCTGTGTCCTGTTCCTGACAGCTTTTAAGGGATAACCTGTATGGTGTTACAGGCCTTCCTTTCTCATCCTAATTTGCTAAAGGAACTTTTTGTTAGTTTTAAAATCAGAGTATTAAATTTTATTGAATCTGTTGAGATGACTGTGAGTCTTCTCTGCTAATCCATTACTGTTTTAAATTGTACTGATTGATTTTTTACATTAATTAAGCACAGACATAAAATTTCTTGAGAAAATTGCAAGCAACCATGCCACTCATCGTCACTCAGATTCTGACTTGGTAGTCTTGCAGAACGATGGAGATTTACCCTCTGGAAAGGCTAAATATAAATGAAAAGTCCGAAGGATGTGTTAGGGAACGGGTGCCCTTCTGAAAACAGAATGTAAGTAAAATGTTTATAATGAATAGTAGGGATGCTGATTACATTTCCTCCATCTCAGCTCTTAGAGAAAGTTGGCAACCAGATTTATACCTCATATATACCAAAGGAATTCTCTTTGGTGAAACTTGAAGTCAAGAGAATAAAAACAGAAAATTTTGAGCTTAGGGTTTCCACAGATGAACTCATGTCTGATTATTATAGAGTGAAGCCCACTGTGAATCAAGAAGCCAGGCCTATTTACATAGTGCTTCCAATTAGTTTCCTTGTGGCTCATATGGTAAAGAATCTGCCTGTAATGAGAGAGACTTGCGTTCAATCCCTGGGTCAGGAAGAGCCCTTGGAGAATGGCTACCCACTCCAGTATTCTTGCCTGGAGAATTCCATGGACTGAGGTGCCTGGCAGTCTACAATCATGGGATTGCAAGGAGTCGGTCATGACTGAGCAACTAACTAACACTTTCACTTTTTTTCTTTCCAGTTAGCATTTCAGTGTCTTATTCTTAAAAATGGGTAGACAGCCTTAAATTATGGTCCATTGATTTTCAACAAAGTGCCAAGACAATTCAGTAGGGAAAGACTCGCCTGTTTTAACGAATGGTGATGGCACAACTGGATAGAAATATATAAAAGAATGATGACAGACCTCAAACTCACAACATGTGTAAAAATTAGCTCAAAATTAATCACAGGCCTGAATTTAAGAGCAAAAATTATAAATGCTTGGTAGAAGAAAGAAAACAAAAGAGTAATTCTTTGTAATCTTGGGTTGGGCAAAGATTTTTAGATATGACACACAAAGCACAAGCAGCCAAAGGAAAAATAGATAAACTGCAACTCATTAAAATTAAAAACATCTGGGCTTCAGAGTCCGCTGTCAGAGAAATAATACAAAACCCTGCAAAATGGGAGAAGATATTTTCAAGCCATCTATTTGTTAAGGGGCTAGTATCCAAAATAATAATACATTAGAAAACTCTTACAACTTAGTGATAAACCCTATTTAAGCATGACTATTTGGTTAATTTTTATTAATTGTTGGGTGGTTCTTTTTTTTTTTTTTTTTTGCTAATATTTGGTACTTTTAGTATCAGTATTAGAAAACGGCTTTAGTCTTTTCCCTTACTATGCTGGCCCAGGTTTGGAATCAGAAATTTAGTAGTTTTGTAATTTTCTTGGCAATAATATGTATTTGTTGTTTGTTCTGTTGAGCATAGACTTTTAATCATGAATTTAATGTCTTCAGTGAGTTTGTAAAGCCGTTTCTGTTTCCTTTATGAGTAAGTTTTGGTTATTGTCATTTAGTAATTGTTCATTTCTTGTGTTTTCAAATGCTTTTGCATGAAGTAGTTCATAGAATTTCTCAAACAGTTATATGTAAAAAAATATATGTATATAATATATAAAATATATATGTGTGTGTGTGTGTTAGTCACTTAGCTGTGTCCAACTCTTTGTTATCCTATGGACTATAGCTTGCCAGGCTCCTCTGTCCATGGGATTCTCCAGGCAAGAATGCTGGAGTGGATTGCCATTTCCTTCTCCAGGGGATCTTCCTGACCCAGGGATCAAATCCAGGTCTCCTGCATTGCAGGCAGATTGTTTATCATCTGAGCTATAGGGAAGTCCTCCTCATATGTAATATAATATATATGCTATATATATATACATGCTATATATATATATACACACACACACAACTTTATATACAGATTGTAGAACAACACATCTGTGGGGTTTGTGTCTGCATTGCAGTCATTTGTGTCTCCTTTCTCACTCACATTTGCTAAAGGTTTGTCCTCTGGTTTAGTTCAGTCTCTGTATTATTTTCTTCATCTTGGGCCTTTCTTGCAGACACAGGTATTGACCTTCTCTTCAGCACTGTTCTCATCAGCACTCATGTAGACAGCATTCTCATTTGCTTTTTTCTTTGTTTCCTTTATCCCTAGCACCTGCATCTGTTCTCTGCCAGTAATGTATCTCGCTGTAATGCTTGTATTTTACTTCGTTTATTATTTTATGTCATTAAAAACATGTATTTTATTATTTTTAGCATGTATAGATTCTTGAAACTAATCTTAATGTTTTATGAATGTGTGTTTTTAATTTTGTGCTCTAGATTCCATTCTGATTTTTTTTTAAACAAGTTTTTTACTCAACACAATTTTTCGACAAATGTTTGAGTTCCTGCTGTGTTCAAGGAATATGCTGAGCATGTACAGTAAATCAAAATCTTAGTTCTCTTAGGCCAGGCAGACCAAAATTGAAGTAAATATAGTGTTAGCTGGTGTTGAGTGGTATAAAGAAATATGAGGCAGCACAGAGAGTGGAATTGCTAAGTGTACTTCTCACCATTTCTTCTGACTGCTACATATGATTCTGTTGTATATGGCCACCATGTTTTACTTAGCTATTTGCCTTGTGATATATACCACAGCTGCCTCTACTCCCCAGTGCTGCAAACAGCATGGTTATTAAACCTGATTGATATCCTGTTGACCTGTTTGAGTCTCTCTAGGGGTTGTGGGCCCAGCAGGAGAATCATGATGTAGGAAAGTCCCAGAGGGAAATGAGACAGGTGTATCAGTTCAGTCACTCAGTCATGTCCGACTCTTTGCGATCCCATGAATTCAGCACGCCAGGCCTCCCTGTCCATCACCAACTCCCGGAGTTCATTCAAACCCACGTCCATTGAGTTGGTGATGCCATCCAGCTATCTCATCCTCTGTCTTCCCCTTCTCCTCCTGCCTCCAATCCCTCCCATCATTAGAGTCTTTTCCAATGAGTCAGCTCTTCGCATTAGGTGGCCAAAGTATTGGAGTTTCAGCTTCAGCATCATTGCTTCCAAAGAACACCCAAAACTGGTCTCCTTTAGAATGGACTGGTTGGATCTCCTTGCAGTCCAAGGGACTCTCAAGAGTCTTCTCCAACACCACAGTTCAAAAGCATAAATTCTTCGGCGCTCAGCTTTCTTCACAGTCCAGCTCTCACATCCATACATGACCGCAGGAAAAACCATAGCCTTGACTAGACGAACCTTTGTTGGCAAAGTAATGTCTCTGCTTTTTAGTATGCTATCTAGGTTGGTCATAACTTTCCTTCCAAGGAGTAAGCATCTTTTAATGTCATGACTGCAATCACCATCTGCAGTGATTTTGGAGCCCCCAGAAATAAAGTTTGACACTGTTTCCACTGTTTGCCCATCTATTTCCCATGTGATGGGACTAGATGCCATGATCTTCGTTTTCTAAATGTTGAGCTTTAAGCCAACTTTTTCGGTCTCCTCTTTCACTTTCATCAAGAGGCTTTTAGTTCCTCTTCACTTTCTGCCATAAGGGTGGTGTCATCTGCATATCTGAGGTTATTGATATTTCTCCCGGCAACCTTGATTCCAGCCTGTGCTTCCTCCAGCCCAGCGTTTCTCATGATGTACTCTGCATATAAGTTAAATAAGCAGGGTGACAATATACAGCCTTGACGTACTCCTTTTCTTATTTGGAACCAGTCTATTGTTCCATGTCCAGTTCTAACTGTTGCTTTGGTACCCAATTCGTGGACAACATTGTTTTATTTTGCATTTCTCTGATTATTTGAGCCATTAAGTATATTTTTATCTACTTATTAGCTGTTGGAGCTTTTCCCTTCTGTGAATGCCTACTAGTATCTTCTACTTCTTTTTCTACCTAATTCCCAGCCTACTTTTCAATTATCAGGAATCCCCAATATTGTGTAGATTTTAATTCTTGGTTAGTTACTGTGTAGTGATTTATTACAATGATTCTAAGAAAGTTTTTTTTCTTTCTATTTTAAGATCTCTAAAATGGATATGAATCTTACAGCTGCTGAGAGTCATTCTTACCTGGGGGCAGTTGGGGTGGTATCATTTCTTAGCACTGATGAACTTGATCATGGCTATACTCACTGCCAACACCTCAGTTGAGTTACGTGGCCATAAGTTGTATAAGACAGCTGATGGAAGGAGAAATGCTCACATTCCTCCAGACGGATGAACAGAGGCTGTTGGGACTATGGCTTTGAGCATTCCTTTGTCAAATTCCTGCTGTGTTTGGATAATAAGAGCTTACTTTCTAGAAACACGTGATTCAATTGAGGAAAGATTAAATTAGAAGTTTAGTCCAATAGGAAAGTTCCAGCACGAAATTTAGGAATGGGTGATACTGACTTGTCAGGTAATCTCAGAGATGATAGTGGAGCATCCTCCTAAGCACTACCAGGATACTCCCGTTAGTACAGAGTGTGAATACCTGTGAAATCCATGATGTAGCAGGGAGCAGTCAGTCAGAACTGCTGACTAAAAGTTAGGAATGTCTTAACTGATTCATCTTGTTTATATTTTTCCATACATAGGTGTGAAAGTAGAATGACAAAAATCTGTGTCAGGAATGCCTTTTCATTAAATATAACCTGAAACACATATAATAAGAAAACTGTCATTACATTTTAATTGGCCATGTCTTTCTTCCTTAGTGGTAGATAAAATACAGTCAATGCCATCTTGGATTCATGAAATACAACAAATTTCTATCACCCATCTCTTAGTTTTGTCTGTGGTATCTTCACTGAACCAAAATTCTTAGTTTTAACTTGGTCATATCCATCCATTTTAGCCTCATGGTTTGTGTTTGGAGACTTGCTCTAGAAATCATTTCCTCTTCCAAGGTCACAAAGACTTTCTAAATTTTCTTCTGTTATCTTTTTCAGACTACTCTTTAGGCTTTTAAAATGCCTGGAATTCACCTTTGTATATGGTTATTCAATTATATTTTTTCCCATTTAGAACAAAATATGTATAACTTAGTAGTGGGTGCAGCTGCTGTTGTTTGCAGATATTTATATATAGGCATATCTCATTTTATTGCACTTTGCTTTGTTGTCCTCCTGTGTGTGTGTGTGTGTGTGTGTGTGTGTGTGTGTGTGTGTATACGCAGTCAGTCATGTCCAACTCTTTGTGATCCCATGGACTGTAGCCTACCAGGCTCCTCTGTCCATGGAATTTTCCAGGGAAGAATATTGGAGCAGGTTGCTGTTTCCTACTCCAGGGGATCTTCCCAACCCAGGGATCAAACCCACGTCTCATGTGATTCCTGCATTGGCAGGCGGATTCTTTACCACTCTACCACCTGGGAATTCCATTGCACTCCCATAGATACTGCATTTTTTACAGATTAAAAGTTTGTGGCAATGGGTGTTCTTTGGAAGGAATGATGCTAAAGCTGAAACTCCAGTACTTTGGCCACTTCATGTGAAGAGTTGACTCATTGGAAAAGACTCTGATGATGGGAGGGATTGGGGGCAGGAGGAGAAGGGGACGACAGAGGATGAGATGGCTGGATGGCATCACCGACTCGATGGACGTGGGTTTGAATGGACTCCAGGAGTTGGTGATGGACAGGGAGGCCTGGCGTGCTGCAATTCATGGGGTCGCAAAGAGTCGGACACGGCTGAGTGACTGAACTGAACTGAACTGAACTGTGTTGTCAGATGATGGTTGTCATTTGTTACCAATAAAGTATCTTTTAAAAATTAGAAAATAATTTTTTTTTGTTTTATTAAGATATACTTGACATATAGCACTATATAAGTTTTAGATGTACAGCATAATGATTTGACTTACATAGATCATGAATCGATTACCACATTAAGTTTAGTGAGCATACATCATCTCATACAGATTCAAAATTAAATAGCAATTTTTTTTTCCTTCTGAGGAAAACAAGTTTTAGTCTCAACAATATTCATATATAATTTAACATCAGTGTTAACGTTATTTGTCATGTTGTACATGCATTACAGGCAGATCCTTTATGATCTGAGCCACCAGGGAGCTCGTTACATCCCCAGTACTTAATTACCTTATACCTGGGAGTTTGTACCTTTTGATCACCTTAATCCAATACCCCCTCTCCCTAACCTGCCTCTGGTAACCACAAATCTGATCTCTTTTCCTATGAGTTTGTTTCTTTTTGAAGTATGATTGACTTAAAACACTATGTTAGTTCCTGGTATACAACATGGTGATTTTTTTTTTTATACATCTCAGAATGATCACAATGATGAATCGAATTACCATTTATCACCATACAAAGATACTACAATAATCATTAACTGTATTCCCCCACTGTACATTTCATATCCGTGACTCATTTATTTTATAATTGAAAATTTGTACCTTTGTACCTTCCTCACCCATTTTTTCTCATTCCCCCACCCTTCCTTCCCTCTGGCTGTGACTCTGCTTCTCTGTGACTGCTTCTGTTTTGTTTGTTCATTTGTTTTGTTTTTCAGATTCCACATGTAAGTGAAATCATACATATTTGTCTTTCTCTGACTTACTCCACTCAGCATCATAATACCCTGTACATCTATTCATGTTCTCACAAGTGACAAGATTTTGTTCTCTTTTTTTGGCTAAGTAATACTCCTTTGTATGCATGTGTGTGCACGCACACACACACGCACATGCGTACATACACATTTATTACATCTTCTTTATCCAGACTGATGGGCACTCAGATTGCTTTCGAATCTGAGCTATTGTAAATAATGCTGAAATAAACATGAGTGTGGAAAATATTTGCTAATGAGTGTTTTTGTTTTCTTTAGATAAATACCCAGGGTTAGAATTGCTATATTGTATGATAGCTCCATTTTTAATTTTTGAAGTGATTCCATGCTGTCTTCCATAGTGGCTGCACCAATCTACATTCCCACAAATAGTGCATTCCTATTTCTTCACATCCTTGCCAACATTTGTTGTCTTTTTGATGATAATTATTCTGACAGGTGTGAGGTGGTTTTTCATCATTGTTTTGTATTTTCCTGATGATTAGTGATGTTGAGTATCTTTGTGCCTATTAGCCATCTGTATGTTTTCTTTGGAAAAATATCTATTTAGATCCCTTGCTCATCCTTGTCTTGTTCCTAATCTTAGAGGAAATGCTTTCAGTTTTTCACAGTTGAGTATATTAGCTGTGGGCTTGCTCTGTGTGAACTTTATTATGTTGAGGTATGTTCCCTCTGTACTCACTTTGTTGAGAGTTTTTATCATAAATAGATGTTAAATTTTGTCAAAACTTTGTCTCCTTGTTGAGATGGTCATGATTTTTATTCTTTATTTTGTTAATATGATAGATCATGTTGATAGATTTTTGGATATTGAATCATCCTTGCATCCTTGGGATACATTTCGCTTGATCATGGTATATGATCCTTTTAATGTACTGTTTAATTCAGCTTGCTGATATTTTGTTGAGGATTTTTGCATCTATGTTCATCAATGATACTGGTCTGTAATGTCCTTTTTGTGTGAAATTTCTGCGATTTTTGTGTGTGTGACATTTTATTCCTTCTACTAACTTCAGAGTTTGCTTGTTCTTTTTCTGGCTCCTTTAAGCGTAAGGTTGTCATTTATTTGAGGGATTTTTTGTTTCTTGAGATAGTCAGTCTTGTATTGCTTTAAACTTGCAACAGCATACTTCCATCTGGTCACCAGAGCTACAGCTTCTGAGTATGCCCTGTGTGTGAGTCTGTTTCAGTGGACTGACTCCTATGGATACTTACTTGGTAGCCATGGCTGGTCCTTGGTCTAGCTGGTTACCGCAGAAGTTGTGCAGAAGTTGTTGGCCCCTGATGGGCATGTTCAGATCCTGCACAGCTGGCTACATGGCTAGTGGAGTCCCAGTCCTGGTGCCAACCTTCTGGTGGGTGGGCCCAGGTTACGAAGTAGCAGACTGAAGACCAGGAGCCCCAGAGCTAGTGTTTACCTAGTGTTGGTGGGCAGGTTTAGTCTTGGGGTTCCTGCAGCTCATGGGGTCCTATGACAGCCTGCCTGCTAATAGGTGGAACTGTGTTTCTGCCCATCTGGTCCCTTGGCCTGGCGTTTCCCAGTACTAGTGCTGACTGGCTGGTAGACAGAGCTCAGTTTCAGTGCTAATAAGCTAGAGTGAGAATTCCAAAATGGCACTTGTCAGCACCAGTGTTGCCATATATGATGGTCTCCCAAAAATGACTGCTGCCAGTACCTCTGTCTCCACATTAAGTCCCATCTGCCTCCTGCCTCTCTGGGAGGCTCTCTTAAGGTCAGTGAGTGGGTCCTTTCATGTTACTGACTCTGCCCTCCGTTCTGGAATGTTTGAGATTATTGTGTGCAGCCCTTGTCTACATGGATATTTTGGTTTTTCATGTTTTTGTGGGTGCCAGCTCCACCACCTCAGGAAATTTTATGAAACTTCAGTTCTGTGAAACAAAAGAAGTCCTAGGAATTGGGAAAACAAGTGACATAGTGGATTTAGAATCATAGTGGATGATTTGAAAGAGAAAAAGCCCTTGAAGCCATAGAGAAGAAAGAAGAAGATGGTTATGAGCACTGTTTGTAGTGACAAGTTGAGCCATAGCTTCTCACCCCACTTTATAGATGAAGAAACTGAGGCTCATGGAGGCCAGGTAACACCCCTGAGCTTCTGAAGCCGTCAGTAGCCACAGTGCAGAGTCTGCCTGACTGGCTCTACAGCTGTTCTCTGCACTGAGTCTTGTATGAGTTCATCTGCTTTTGTTAATTTGCTTCTAGTAGTCATTCCTTTCCTTCCCTGGTTTCCCAGCATTTTGTCATTATTTTTCTCATAGAAAACCAGTTCTGTTAGGATATACCGGTGATAGTGGTGTTCCCTCATCTTTTCTGGCCGCAGTACATTTTACAGAACAGCCCAGTGACAGAGCAGTGAGTTTGTGAAACACAGTCAGTTCCGTGCCGCTGTCCTTTCCCTGGCCCTGTGTGGTACATTTCTATTCCATTCTATTCTTTATTCTTATTATTTTCTTTAGGTGAAGTAGGCTGGCTGTGATCCATTAATCACACCCTTTAATAGCTCATGTCCCATAGTTTGGCCCACATTTTTAAAGCATGATTTGTAGCTCGAGTACTTTTCAGCAGAGGACAACAGGTTGTCTGAGTAAGAGCCCATCTCCTGTTCAGCTGAACTCAGATTCATGCTCTGTGCAACCAGGCACTCTTATTTTACCCCTTTGTGGAGGGGTGGGAATTCGTTTGAAATAGCATTTCAGCATTAACTTTAGAAACAGGGGCCATAGCTCACTTATTCTTGTGGTGGCTTGCTGTAGATAACACATGCTTTTAAACTCTTGTCTGTAGGATTGTGGCTCGCTCTGCCTCTTCATGCCTTTGATCTTAATGTTTCTATATTTTCCTGAGGTACTTTATTTAGCAACTTAAGTGAGTTTCAAAACCAAGCAAAGGTTTGCCATTCATCTATCCAAAATCTTGAAATTCTAGCTCACCTTATTTTAATTTAAGTAATATAGAGGGGCCTATTAAGAGTAGAATTAATAACCAAGTATCTGATTTTTGATATACCATTTTCTGATTTTACTTTTTAAGAATAAAAAGAGAGATAGGAGTATGCAAATAGGAGCATGCAGACAGAGTAGAATGACAACACTTGTGTGTCCTCTCCCCTTCGCTCTCTGAGACAGTATAATAATGTGTGTCCTGCAACACAAATGACTGAAGTATACCACTCTTGTCTCTTTCCCCAGCCCTCCAAGCCATAACATTGTGGTGAATGGAAAAGAATGTATAAACTTTGCTTCATTCAATTTTCTTGGATTGTTGGATAACCCTAGGCTCAAGGTAGGTAGCACATATGCTGAAGTGGACAGATAACATGACTGACTTAAGCAGCTGGGCATAAAATAAGAGACAAATGCAGATTATCTGAAAGGGCTATGTAAATGTTTATCATTATTTCTTGACAGAGCTGTAACCTAGTTTTCAACAAGGGAAGGCAGGAGTGTCCTAATGGGGTTTAGTGTTAGGTGACAGCCAGAGAACTATATGAACCAAACCTGGTAATAGCTGGAGGTGTGTCCAGGAAACTGCTTCATCTCCTTTTGGGATTGTGGGCCAGTAAACATTTTTTGAGGAAAGTTGTTCAGTCGCCCAGTTATGTCTGACTCTATGCAACCCTTTGGACTGTAGCACGCCCGGCCTCCCTGCCCCTCACCATCTCCCAAAGTTTGTACAAGTTCATGTCCGTGAACTTTGAGGTAAAACTTACGCCCAAAATGCCAAAAGTGCAAATGCATTGAGTTAACCAGGTTTTCAGACAGTAAAGCATCTGCCTACAATGCAGGAGACCTGGGTTCGATCCCTGGGTTGGGAAGATCCCCTGGAGAAGGAAATGGCAATCCACTGTGGTATGCTTGCCTGGAAAATCCTATGGACTGAGGAGCCTGGTAGGCTACAGTCCATGGGGTCGCAAAGAGTCAGACACGACTGAGTGACTAACAACCAGGTTTTAATGGTCAAGCTAATATAACTTTTCCATGTTCTTAGTCATATGCCTTAATCTTTCCATCCCTCCTTTCTTTATATCCTGTCAGAATTGTCTTAGTTCTTATAAAGGAGGAAAAACCAGGCAACTGGAGAGCTATGTGAGCTATGTGGGTGAAAAAAAAGAAAATTTCATATTTGAATTCTTAAGGATAAATTATTACAATATATATATTTTTTTCCACAAAGGCAGCAGCGTTGGCATCTCTAAAGAAGTATGGTGTGGGAACTTGTGGACCTAGAGGATTTTATGGCACATTTGGTATGTTTTCTGTCATATTTTTTAGACTACTGCTTTCAACAATTAAGATCCAATCTGATTTCAAAACTCCTTGGCAAAGGTGTCCTTAATTAGTTGTGGTAATAAGCAGGTGAACTTTCTAGATTTTGTGTTTGAGACCATTGGTGGCAGACATGTTGATCTTAGGCTGACTGTCCCTTGTGTTGAAGGGCCATGGGTACCTAAGGCGCACTGTCTCAGTAGGATGAAGACTGAGCTCTTGTTGCATTTGCCCCAAGAGACAGTGGTGTGAGGAGACTGTCTGCCGTGTATGACATTTGTAACGGGAAGCATCTGGTTTGAATGGCTCTGCTCTTTATAGTTGTGCAGGAACCCAAATCTTCCCTGTATTGTTGCTGTTGGCCTAATAAGGGCACCTTCCTTGTCTGCGTGGCTGTAGCCAAATGATGAGTATGGGGGAGCAGGAGTGCAGGGCTACTGTACCCGTTTGGGTGGGCAGGTGGTATTGCTCATCATTCTGCCCACATTCCTCTGGTGAAAACATAACCCGGATCATGCCTCCAGCAGAGGGACTGGGAAGTTGCCCTAGCTGGGCAGCCACCACATGCCAGGAGCAAGGTGAGAACAGATTGGGGGTATGGAGGGCAGTGATCAACTGTATAGCCCTTTTCTTTCTGGAATGAAGATGAAGGATCATTGATTTCCTTATGTGTGGATGACCTGGGGATGGATTAACTACATGTTAGGATGAGTATGATTTCAAACACAGTAAACTCCGTAAATCAGAGTCATCAAAGAAGACCTTGGAATTTTATGGTGGTTTTTGTTAAATGTATATTGTTCTTTGCTTCTGAAAATTTCAGAAATGTTGTTATATAATTGTTCAAGTGAGTATACTACTGGAAACAACATTCTGGTTTGTGAAATGTCAGAGGCTGGGGAAAGAGGCCAGGGAAGGAAGTCTCTTTTGTCTTCTCTGCCCATTTTCATTCCTTGGTCTGTGCTTTTTGTTTCACTTCTGCAGTTAAGATGTTTTTATTTAAGGGAGCACCTTTCTTTATCCCTTAGCTAGTTTAGTGGTTGAATTATTTGTATTGGAAACAGATGATGGGAGTTGGTGTCCAAGAATCCTGCAGCTGGACAGGATCTTTAAAATCTTGTATTCCTGCATCCAAGCTATTCAGAAGAGAACTAGAAAGCTCAGAGAGGTTAAGTGACTTCCTCATGGTCACACTGCTAATTAATTTCAACCCTAAAACTAGAAAACAAGTTTCTTGATTTGCAGTCAGAATGGGAAGATCAAAGACTTTAAAGAGCTTAGATCAGAGCCTCCCTCTTCTAGCCTAATGCAAACATGAGTTGTTTGCCTGCTTTTTATTGGTAGGGTATTATTTCCTTGATAAGAATTAGAAAACTAGAAAAGCACTTCTTGTTTTTACAGGTTTATTTGTTGTAATCTGATCAACAAGCCTTTCTTTCCATGATCTGCTTGCTGGGGTAAAGAATTTGCTTTCTTAAAAGCCTCTCTTTCCAGCAGATTTTATTTGCCTGTGTGGCCTTGACTCTTGCTCGAGAGTTATCTGAGAAGACCAATAAGAGATTTATTGTAAAATTTAGTGAAAAAAAAGTTTCAAATCTTTAAGACCAGTTTTCCTAGAACTGTGGAAATATGTTATAATCGCCTAATTTTTCATTTGAATCACCTGAAATATGATGCTGTGTGCTTCCAGATTTGTGTGTATGTGTGTGGGGAGTCTTTAATGATTTTTAGATTAATTTTTAATTTGCAATATAGTTGACAAAAAATATTGTTAGTTTCAAGTATATAGTGATTTAACATTTGCATACATTATGAAATGATCACCATGACAAGTCTAGCAACCATCTGTTCCTAAAGTTATTACAATATTATTGGCCATATACCCTATACTGTATATTACATCCCCATTGCTTATTTATTTTATAATGGGATGTTTGTACCTCTTAATCTGTACCTAATTCTCCCCACTCCTCATCCCCTTTCCCTTTGGCAGCCACATATTTCTTCTCTATGAGTCTGTTTTCATTGTGGTTTGTTTGCTTGTTTTTTTGAGTCCACATATAAGTGAGATCATACGGTGTTTGTCTTTCTCTATCTGGCTTATTTCACTTTTCATAAAACCCTAAATTAATTTTCTTGATTGAATAATTCAGTCCATGATATAAATCTCAAAAAGTTTTAAAAAGATAGTGAAGTCTTCTCCCTACTGTCATTCTGCCTCCCAGAAAAGACAGCTACTGTCAGTAGTTTGTTAATTCTTCCAGAGACTTTTTTTCAGTGTATGCAAACCACTTTCATACTTTTTCACCCCAGTTTTACAAAAGTGATAGCATACCATATATACGTAGTATGCTGTTCAAGTTTGTTTTAAATTTAATCTCTCATATGTCTGAATGTACTAAACACATAGTTGTGTTATCAGCTCTTTTGTGAACTACTTTATTTGTCACTGTGTCTTTCTTGGGCTTCCCAGGTGGCAGGCACAGTGGTAAAGAATCTGCCTGCCAGTGCAGGAAATGCAGGAGACGTGGGTTCGATCCTGGGTCAGGAAGATCCCATGGAGTAGGAAATGGCAACCCATTCCAGTGTTCTTGCCTGGAAAATCTCATGGACAGAGGAGCCTGCTGGGCTACAGTCCATGGAGTCTCAAAGAGCTGGACATGACTAAATAACAGCACACACCCACTCACACGTATCATTCTTATCCTATTGTAGTTCAAGCTTCAAACAGACTGTGTTATCTGGACAAAGATTGAAGATTAAAAAAAAAAAAAAAGATTGAAGATTAATTTGCCGTGGTTTTGTAATAAGACACCAAACCTACAGCCTGGAGTAACGTGTAATGTTTTCTGAGTATATTGTCCTTCCTGTTAACTTGCTTTGTTCCTTTTCAGCAGTTATCCGTGCTTGCTTATCATCTTTTTTCCTCCCTTTATATGTATATTGCATGTATTTTTACTTTTTGTTTTTTCAATAGGATATTTTCTATGTTTTTCCTTATTCTGGGACCGATCACTGAAATTATTGTAGTTGTATTACATTACCTTGAAATTTCAGTGTAGGTAAGTTCAGGGAAGCTACCTGAGATCTGCTAAGGCTATATTTTAAATCTCTAAAATACCTTCTACAGTTAAATTAGTCTGAATATTTAGGGTACATTAACCCTTTGCACCAAGCATTAAAGCAGAAGTGAAGACCCCTTTCCTTTCATTTTAGTAGCTTGTGCGTTTGTGAGACTAGGGTCTCTTTCCCTGGCCCAGCAAAAGGTTGTTTTTAATTTTGTCTTTTTCCTGGAAGGATCATTGAGGCATCTATTTTCAGTGAAGAAAATGTTGCCTGTTTTAGCTCTTTTCTCAACATTTCAACTAATGAATGAAACTCACATATTGGAAAAGCAAATGTCCTTGTTAAAACATTTTCCGCTTATTGTTTGATAGTAAACTTAGGTGATACTTGATGATTAACACAGAAAAAAGAAAATTGAGAATTGAATTAAAATTCTTCTAGTTTCTTAGGCTAAATGTTTACCTAGCTCCTAAAGGCCCAGCAAATTGTCTTATATAGTAAAGGACCATGTGAATCAGAGATTTTTCCACCTTCTCATCTTATTGTTTTAATGTGTATTTTAGAATCAATCAAATGGTGTTATCAAGTTGTGGAGCCTTCCTTTTCTCTGAGGCTAATGCGGTCCCAGTGCCTTTGATAGTTGCTCTTGTTGAACCTTTTTATTTTGTTTGTAATGCATTCAGATCTCATTTATTTGTTTATTCCTCAGGCCTGGGGTCTGCCTTACATATATAATACATACTTGGCTCTATGGTCTTAAACTAAATCAAAAGACAGTTACTGGCAGGGTTTCATTGTGAGAGATAGTGACATTTAATTGTGTTTTAGAGCCAGTAGTAAAGAACTATTCATTTGTTTATTTTAAAGATATTTTTTCTCTGTTGTAGCATCTTGACTGCATGTTTTAGTAGGAAAAGCATTTGGTCATAAAATTCCTAGATCTGCCACTTCCTTCTACCAGTCATGGGATTGTAGTCTTCTCAGTGTAGGCAGGGAATGATCTTTGTGCAACTTAGAACATTTTGGTAAGAATCACATAAGATACTGTTTGTGAAAAAATACTGCATGCGAACACATTCTGGAAAACATTCAGCACTGTTTTTGTGTTCTAATGAGTATATATGTGATATTTGTACTTTTAAGAAAAATTGTTCAAGTCTCAGATATTTAAAAAAGTATGTAACATAAAAATATAGAGATAAAAGAGAAAATATAGTAGGTTGTTTTTAAACTGTTTTAAAGTTGGCAATTTTATGGTTTTTCCTCTGAACAACAAACTAGAACTTGGCCATAAAACCTCCTTTTATTCTGATAAATAGGAAATTGAACCAAGTGGCTTTAATATAAGATAGCCCTTATATTTGGATATCCAGGATTTAGATAGCTTCATTAGAAGATAACATATCTGATATTTCCTTTTAAAAGAAGAAAGCATTTTCTTTTATTCTACAAATATTAATTTAGTTGAACAAGCACACAGTATACTGCTTTTTCCATGCCAGGCGTTATTCTGAGTGTTTATGAGCATTAACTCTTGCGGTTCTCCTAACAGTCCTTTCAGGTAGGTACAGCTGTTGCCATTTGACAGAGGAAGGACCTGAGAGGGACGGAACAGTTTTAGGCCTGTCTGGGATTCACAGCAGGCAGTGAGGGAGCACAGATCTGAGCCCCTGTGATGACCACATGGCCAGGCTCTGTGCTTGGTGTGGGGCATCTTACCCTAGCCTTGCCTCCCATCTGTTACATTCTGGTGAGGGAGCAAGTGCCAGAAAGAGCAGCAAGTGCTGAGAGGACACGGAGGCCTTCTGGTCACCTCCTGCCATAGCCTCTTGCCTGCCATATTGTTTCCTAGCAGTGAATTAAAGAATGCCCCATGCAAATCTATGAATCTAATTGTTGAAATGGATCATACACACAGAAGATAGACATCCAAAGTCAAAGAACATGCCCTGGCAGTTTTTTCTGTTTGCTGGCTCCCTCACCCTTTTGTTGAAAATTTCTTCATTGTAGAGTAATATCATACATAAAAAGAAGTTACACAGCTATCCTTGTTCACCTGTCACAAAACCTGCTTTGCAAGGCTGACGTCAGCTAAAGCCCAGTGTTTTTAATTAGGAGGAGAAAAGGCCTGTCTTATTTAAGCTTCTGGGACTAGACAAGAACCAGTAAATCACTGACTTATTGTAGAAAGATTCTTCTTACTACTTCATGGTAATGACATAAAAATGGTTATGAGTATGTGTGATGAGAGTATTAACATAATTTTTTTATCAACTGAGTTACTAACTCTAAACCCTTAAAGCAGAGCCAAGATGTGTTTGTTTTATTTATTTTTATTTGTTTTATTGCTAATCAATGAAGAGAATCATTTAGATCTACAGAATGATTTTAAATCCCTTTTTGTGGCTGGCAGAGAGTTTGTCTGTATCCACAGCATCTTTTTTCTTTTTGAAATGGAGATAGTGAATGAAAGCATTTCACTGTGACTTGGGTAGTACTTCTGCTAGCTAAATTGTTGAGATTTGCCATAGATAATTCCCGGTTTAGAGGTAGCATTGTAATTTGAAGGAGGCCTCCTACGTGGGACCTGCCCTCTCGTCTGATCAGAAATGAGAGGCAGTGGAGTGGTGGGGGTCTTGGTGTAGGGAAGGTGCTCAGAGGACACTAACAAAGAGGAGAAGGAAGGCACACCTGAGACATGCTTGTGCTCAGCCGCATGGAGGAAGCTAGGTGTCTGGTGCTTTTCTGCTTTCCTTGTTCTTGTCAGGTTTTTGCCTGAAACCTTTCCGTGGCAACATACCTCATAGAATGGCGGGCAAGCAGGAGCAAAATCAAGTCTGTAGACTTGGTGGTGTTGCTATCACAGGTTTGATGCTTGAAAAGCTAAGCACTCCTTTGGTACCATTTCGATCAACCGAGATGCATCTTTCTAGACCTTGTTATTTTGAAATCTCATGTTTATTTAATATTGATCTAATTAAAGTATCAGTTATAAAAACTATTTGATTAGTAATGGAAATCAAGTGATATTTCATGTATTTTCTATGTAATAGTCTATATGGGAGTGCTTCCCTGATAGCTCAGTTGGTAAAGAATCCACTTGCAATGCAGGAGACCCCAGTTCGATTCATGCGTCAGGAAGATCTGCTGGAGGAGGGATAGGCTACCCTCTCCAGTATTCTTGGGCTTCCCCTTGTGGCTCAGCTGGTAAAGAATCTGCCTTCAGTGCAGGAGACCTGGGTTCTATCTGTGGGTTGGAAAGATCTCCTGGAGAAGGGAAAGGCTACCCACTCTAGTATTCTGGCCTGAAGAATGCCATGGACTGTATAATATAGTCCATGGGGTTGCAGCGAGTTGCCCACTACTGAGTGACTTTCACTTTCAGGCTATATTGGTATACTTTTAAACTTATAAATGGGCAGAAGCATACTAGATTGTTTTTAAATCATTGCTTGATTAGAATGGGGTAAATAGTTCATTTTCACAATTCTGTATCATCCTTTAAGAAGTCTGTGAATGAAGTGGACTTTGATTTATTTTATTTTTCGGATGTTGCTGCTGAATTTTCTAATTCCTCACTGTACCTCTCTTGCCATCAAATTGGGATTTAGTTTGGACCCTCTGTGTTGTCTCATCTCTCACTCAGTGGTCTCCCCTGTAGGCTCAGAGTTCTCCATTGAGAACTGCCAGATGCCTCTCTTAGCTGTCTCACTTTGTCAAGTGGCTGCTGCTCCTGCTGCTAAGTCGCTTCAGTTGTGTTCGACTCTGTGCGACCCCATAGAGAGCAGCCCACCAGGCTCCCCCGTCCCTGGTATTCTCCAGGCAAGAACGCTGGAGTAGGTTGCCATTTCCTTCTCCAGTGCATAAAAGTGAAAAGTGAAAGTGAAGTCGCTCAGTTGTGTCCGACTCTTCGCGACCCCTACCAGGCTCCTCCGTCCATGGGATTTTCCAGGCAAGAGTACTGGAGTGGGGCGCCATTGCCTTCTCCGTTGTCAAGTGGCAGGAGCCCTGATTTCTCCCTGACCCAGTGCTTATCAGAGTATCTTTATGTGACACTTACTAAATGTTTAATTAAAAGTTGAATTAACTGAGATTGTTAGACAGCCCTCATCTCCTTTTTAAAATGTAGTCCTTTGTGAAGTTGTATCTTTTATAATTCTCAATTTTGTCTCTTATTAATTAAAAGGCATTGCAATAAGATTAGCTTGCCTCTGACATATCAGTAAGTGGGTTTACAGAGTTTAGACACTTTAGTCAAATGTTCTAAAAAGTGGTTTATTCCTATTGCTGAACTTACCTCTCCCTGGAAGGTGATGGAAGCTTTATTGTTAACTAGGTCCCTGTCCCTTACCGTGGGCTGGATTAAGTTGTTTCTTTTGTATATCTCAGTCCTTCAGGTCTTTTCCTTCTCCCCTTTCTCACCAGGAATGCCTCTGGTGGGGAGGGGCATACTGCAGGGAAGGCTGATGCTGAAGGGGCCTCTTGGTGCGATGCTCCCACCTACAGGTCCTCGACATCTAGGCTGAAGGGAGGGTTCTGCTGGGCCATCGGCCTTCTTCACCCCTTACTGGAGAATATCTAGGTCCTCTGCCTCTGCCTACGCTTCTGAGTTCCTCTCTGTGGACGTACCCCGGCTCTGTCTGAAAGTCTGCCTTTACTCCTCTGAGCTCGTCCTCTTTCTCTTGAAACTGCAAGGCTAGAGGGGCCTGGCTGCATCTTCCCTATATTAGCTTCTGAGTTCTCCTTGCACAGGGCATGGGTAAAATGCTGATCTAGTTCTCCAGGCTTGGGTCCTGCTGTAGTTAAAAGAGCTAAAGGAAGTTAAAAAAAAGTTTCTGCTCTTGGGTAATGCTTCAAGATACCTTAAAGTTTTCCAGTTCAAAGCCAGTCAGGATACTGTTTATTCCAGATATCGCTGGTCTTTTCATCTGAGGGCCTAGGAAGGTGAAAGGCTATATGGAACCATGATGTAAGAGAGAAGGAAAAAAACAGTTTGATAATTACAGTTTATCCCTATAATTATATCAACATTCTTCCTAAGCTGCTTCCATAAAAGGGCTGTATTTCTCTTTGTATTCTACATTTGAATTCACCAGTACTGTTAAAAAGAAAATTCAGACAGAAACTCAGTCCTACAGTGTAATGGCAGGTGCCACCAATAAATGCTGACACAAACTGTCAGCAGAGTGACCACCATAGTTGAGAAAGTCTCCCTCTCAATGCAGAGTGTGTGGAGTTCTTTTTAACGACTTTGCTTTTGTATTTCTTTTCCTTTTAAAAGCTGGTTGACGGTTGTCTTCATGGCTGGTTTGGTCACTCCTGCTAAAATGCAAAAAGGCATTAATAATGTACGTTAACAACACCTCAGCATTGTTGACTGAGAGAAGTTAAAGCAGGCAAAGTGAAATCTTACTGCTAGAGTGATATGAAAGTAAAACCCAGAGTCAGAGCCATCTCAGTCACATATTTATGGACAAATGAGTAGCTGACTCAGTTCACAGAGTATAGAAATAGTTTGGGCCTGGAATTATCTTAGTAGATATTGTATAACTTGTAACTAAAAACAATTACATTTGACCGCAAGGTGACTATTAATAACTAAACTGCCTATGTTATTTTCTTTCTTCTTTAGTCAAAGAAAAAGAATTAAAAGACCTTTTAACCATTTAACTTTTTACTCTTGAACTAGATGTGCACTTGGATTTAGAAGACCGCCTAGCAAAATTTATGAAGACAGAAGAAGCCATAATATACTCATATGGATTTGCCACTATAGCCAGTGCTATTCCTGCTTACTCTAAGAGAGGGGACATTGTGTTTGTGTAAGTAACTTTTACCTACATTTCTCATTAAAATTCCTTTGGAAATAATATTGGCCTTCCTAGAAAATGTCTCTGATAGAGATCATCTACCTAAAATATTGATTTTTTTTTTTAACATTGAGAAGGTCAAACTTCTGCAGGAAGGGGCCAGCCCTCTGCCTTCCCTGTGTAGCTCCAGACAGCATGGTGTCCTTGTGAGTCTGATCATAACCCACTCACACTCCCTGCTAAAGTCACTCCACTTCTCAGTGCCCTCACTGCAACTCTTGGTCTCTGCTGATTTTGCTCCGTGGCTTGTTTAGAACACTGAAGTCATGAGTTGGGGGACTCATAATAAGGACTTGTGTCTCTATTTTTATGAACAATGGAAACTTTAAGTGAAGTGTGACAAAACCAAATTCTGGCTACAGTGTTAAAGAGGAAGCAAAAGTCAGTCTGAAACCTAAAATTAAAAGTTATTTAATAATCTACGCAGAAGATAACAGAGGCTTGGGCTAGTGGCAGGTACTTTTGACGCTGCCTGTAACCTGCTGCCTGGGCTCTGCCAGCCCTCACTCTCTTCCTCCCCTCTATGGTAAGCAGCAATACCACACGTCCAGTGTCCATGTATGTTTGCTTCTGGAAAGTTAAGAAAGTCCCCAACTAGGGACTAGATTTTTAATAAAGCATAGTTACAACTACAGTGTCATCCAGTATTGCTTTGTACAAGTACCGCCCCATAAATTCATTTTTGTAGTTTAAAGTCTAGAAAAAGCTTACAGTTAACAGTTGAACTTGTATGCTTCCTTTGTCAGATAATAAATACTATATTGTCCTTTTGGTTTAGTTGCTGGGAAACCTAGTCTAAATTCGCTTTCAAGTCTTAAATTTCTAGTACATCATTAGACAACTTAATTATTTCCTTGCACATAATTTTAAATATTCCACCTGAAATCTGTTTGAAGATAGGAACACTGGAGGTAAAAATTTATTTATTAAGTAGTTTAATGAATTGTTTTTGATAAATTCATTCAGTCGTGTCCGATTCTTTGCGACCCCATGAATTGCAGCATGCCAGGCCTCCCAGTCCATCACTCCCCGTCTCGGAGTTCATTCAAACTCACATCCATCGAGTCGGTGATGCCATCCAGCCATCTCATCCTCTGTCGTAGGCAATATGCCCGAGGTTTCATTTTCTTTCTTTTGTAGTAAACTGTGATAATGCTTTGTCTACAGATCTCAGAGCAATGGTTGTTCATATACTTAAGTCTTTCCTTGTTACTTTATCTTTCTGTTACTTTATATACCCTTTTTTAATGAAATGCTTCATGTTGAGATAATTGTGGCTTTATGTACACCTGCAGAGATTTTTCTGGACCCTTTACCTAGTCTTCCCCAAAGGTCATCTCTTGCAAAACTGTAATACAGTTTCAAACTGGAATGTAGACACTGATAAAGTCAAGATAATCCCTGGTGTTATCACACCCATGTTCCTTCTACCCTGTTTTCTCTTTAACCCCTGGCAGCCACTACTCTCTTCTCCCATTTCTGTAATTTCATCATTTCAAGATTGCTGTACAAATGTAATCATATAGTAGGTAATATTTGAGGATTGCCTTTTTTCATTTTGAATGAATTCTCCAGAGATTCTTCAGAGTTGTTATGTAAAACAGGAGTTGGTTCCTTTTGATTGCTGAGCCACATTCCATAGTATGGATACACCAAAGTTTGTTGAACCATTCACCTCTTAAGGACATCAGAGTTGTTTTTAGTTTGGGACTATTACAAGTAAAGATGCAATAAATATTCACGTATAGGTTTCTCTGTGAGCTTAAGTTATTATTTCTTTGAAATATAGACCAAACAGTGCATTTGCTGGTCATGCAGTGTTACATATTTCATTTTTTAAGAAACTTTAAAAAAAAGTTTTCCAGAGTGGTATATTATTTAATATTTCTGTCAACAGTGTATAAGTGATCTAGTTTTTCTGACATCCTCAGCCGCATTCGGTGGTGTCACTATTTTTTGTTGTAGCCATTCTGTAGGTGTATAAAGATATCTCTTTGTGGTTTTAGTTTAAATTTCCCTGATAACTAGCCATACTTAACTGTTTTTAGACTTTGTTAGTCTTGGCATAGGAGAAGGAAACGGCAGCCCACTCTAGTATTCTTGCCTGGAGAATCCTGTGAACAGAGGAGCCTGGTGGGCTGCTGTCTATGGTATTGCACAGAGTCAGACATGACTGAAGCAACTTAGCAGCAGCAGCAGCAATCTTGGCATCAGAATAATACTTTCTGAAGTCAATTTGAAAGTGTTTTCTCCTCTTGTAGTATTTTCTGGAGAAATTCTATAAACATTTGTTAGAATTCTCCAGTAAAAACAATTGAGCCTGGAGTTTGTTTGTTTTGTTAGTGTTTTTCAAGGAATTGGTCCATTTCTTCTGAATCATCAAATTTATATGTATAGCATACTTTGTGGTATTCCTTTCTTATCCTTCTAATGTGATATACCTTTATTATCCTTCGAATGTCTAGAAGCCCATTTCCTTCCTGACTGGTAATTTTTGTCTATTCTCTTTTTTTGTCTATTCTCTTTTTTTGTCATTTTTGTTAGAAATTTGTCAATTCTATTGATCTTCAAAAAAAAAAAATCAACTCTGTTTCATAGATTTTTCTTTTGTACAGTGTATTTTTGTTTTCATTTCTGCTGATTTCTGTTGTATTTCTTGTCTCCTCCTTTTGAGTTTATCTTATTCCTTCTAGGTTCTTAAAGTGGGAACTTCAATTGCTAACTTGAGGCTTTTCTTTTTTTCTAATGTGTTAGTGTTATGAATTTACCTCATCATGCTATAGTTGTGTTCCATGAATTTGATGTATTTATTTTCATTTTCATGTAGTTCCTTGGATTTTATTTTCCTTAATACTCTCTTTGACCCATAGGTTATGTAGAAGTTTGTTGTTCGTTTCCCAAACCTTTGGAAAATGTAAATTTGTTAGTTTTGTGGCCTGTGATGTGTCTCTTTTGGAATATGTTCCATCAGTTAGTTCAGTTCAGTTCAGTCGCACAGTGTGTCTGACTCTTTGCAACCCCATGAATTGCAGCACGCCAGGCCTCCCTGTCCATCACCAACTCCTGGAGTTCACTCAAATTCATATCCATCGAGTTGGTGATACCATCCAGCCATCTCATCCTCTGTTGTCCCCTTCTCCTCCTGCCCCCAATCCCTCCCAGCATCAGATATTTTCCAATGAGTCAACTCTTTGCATGAGGTGGCCACAGTATTGGAGTTTCAGCTTAAGCATCATTCCTTCCAAAGAACACCCAGGACTGATCTCCTTTAGAGTGTATTGGTTGGATCTCCTTGCAGTCCAAGGGACTCTCAAGAGTCTTCTCCAACACCACAGTTCAAAAGCCTCAATTGTTTGGTGCTCAACTTTCTTCACAGTCCAACTCTCAAATCCATACATGACAACTGGAAAAACCATAGCCTTGACTAGATGGACCTTTGTTGGCAAAGTCATGTCTCTGCTTTTGAATATGCTATCTAGGTTGGTCATAACTTTTCTTCCAAGGAGCAAGTGTCTTTTAATTTCATGGCTGCAGTCACCATCTGCAGTGATTCTGGAGCCCAAAAAATAAAGTCTGACACTGTTTCCGCTGTTTCCCCATCTATTTCCCATGAAGTGATGGGACCAGATGCCATGATCTTCGTTTTCTGAATGTTGAGCTTTAATCCAGCTTTTTCACTCTCCACTTTCACTTTCATCAAGAGGCTTTTTATAGTTTCTCTTCAGTTTCTGCCATCAGGGTGGTGTCATGTGCGTATCTGAGGTGATTGATATTTCTCCCGGCAATCTTGATTCCAGCTTATGCTTCTTCCAGCCCAGCATTTCTCATGATGTCCTCTGCATATAAGTTAAATAAGCAGAGTGACAATATACAGCCTTGACGTACTCCTTTTCCTATTTGGAACCAGTCTCTTGTTCCATGTCCAGTTCTAACTGTTGCTTCCTGAACTGCATATAGGTTTCTGAAGAGGCAGGTCAGGTGGTCTGGTATTCCCATCTCTTTCAGAATCTTCCACAGTTTATTGTGATCCACACAGTCAAAGGCTTTGGCATAGTCAATAAAGCAGAAATAGATGTTTTTCTGGAACTCTCTTGCTTTCTTGATGATCCAGCAGATGTTGGCAATTTGATCTCTGGTTCCTCTGCCTTTTCTAAAACCAGCTTGAACATCTGGAAGTTCACGGTTCACGTACTGCTGAAGCCTGGCTTGGAGAATTTTGAGCATTACTTTACTAGCATGTGAGATGAGTGTAATTGTGTGGTAGTTTGAGCATTCTGTGGCATTGCCTTTCTTTGGGATTGGAATGAAAAGTGACCTTTTCCAGTCCTGTGGCCACTGCTGAGTTTTCCAAATTTGCTGGCATATTGAGTGCAGGACTTTCACAGCATCATCTTTCAGGATTTGAAATAGCTCCACTGGAATTCCATCACCTCTACTAGCTTTGTTCGTAGTGGTGCTTTCTAAGGCCCACTTGACTTCACATTCCAAGATGTCTGGCTCTAGGTGAGTGATCACACTATCGTGATTATCTGGGCCATGAAGATCTTTTTTGTACAGTTCTTTTGTGTATTCTTGCCACCTTTTCTTAATATCTTCTGCTTCTGTTAGGTCCATACCATTTCTGTCCTTTATCAAGCCCGTCTTTGCATGAAATATTCCCTTGGTATCTCTAATTTTCTTGAAGAGATCTCTAGTCTTTCTCATTCTGTTGTTTCCCTCTATTTCTTTGCATTGATCACTGAAGAAGGCTTTCTTATCTCTTCTTGCTGTTCTTTGGAACTCTGCATTCAGATGCTTATATCTTTCCTTTTCTCCTTTGCTTTTCACTTCTCTTCTTTTCACAGCTATTTGTAAGGCCTCCTCAGACAGCCATTTTGCTTTTTTACATTTCTTTTCCATGGGGATGATCTTGATCCCGGTCTCCTGTACAATGTCAGGAACCTCCGTCCATAGTTCATCAGGCACTCTATCTATCAGATCTAGGCCCTTAAATCTATTTCTCACTGCCACTGTATAATCATAAGGGATTTGATTTAGGTCATACCTGAATGGTCTAGTGGTTTTCCCTACTTTATTCCATTTCAGTCTGAATTTGGCAATAAGGAGTTCATGATCTGAGAGCTTTGATCTACCAATTTTTATTTTTCACTTCTTACTTGTTCTGTTTGTTTTTTGTTTTCCTTTTTTTTTCCCTGCCTTTCTCAGGGTTAATTGAATGTCTTTGGGAGTTCCATTTTTATTTATCTTTATGTAATACAATCACATATCTTTTTTTATAATACAGGTGTTTTAAGTATTTCTTATAAACACCTTGAGAACCACATGAGATAGTGTTATAATTTTTACTTTAACCATGCAAAAATAATTTAGAAAACTCACGCGAAAAAAAGCCTACTGTGTTTGTTCATGCTTTTTGCTTTGTTCTTTCTTTCTTCATCAGAATGTACAGTTATTTTATTTTATCTGTTTATTATTTCTATGTGGATAGCTTTCCCTAGCCATTCATTTAGGGGAGGCCCGCTTGAGAAAAATTCTCATAGTTTTTTTTCATTACTAAAGAATATTTTTGCTAGTTTTGGTTGCCAGTCTTTTCTTTTAGCACTTGAAATACATTGTGACACTTTTTTCTGGTGTTCATGGTTTATGATGAGAAATGTACTGTTACTCAAATTTCTTTTCTCTTATATGTAAGATGTCATTTTTTGGGTGCTGTTTTCAAGAATTTTTTCATTGTCACTAGTTTTCAGAAATTTGACTAAAATTATATTGGCATTTATATGTTTGGGCTCACCTGGAAGAATTTCACTCAGCTTCATTAATCTGTTGGTTTAAGCCTCTTGCCAAAGTTGGGACTTTTTTCAGCTATTTAAGTATTTATTTAAGTACCTGTTTGGTTCTCTTCTTTGGAACTCCACAGATTTGAATGTTGCATATTTTATTGTAGTCTCACAGACCCCTGAGACTCTGTTCTTTTCTTTCTAGTCTGTTTTCTCTTTGCTGTCTACATTGACTTGATTTCTGCTGTTCTATCTTTTTAGCTCTCTGATTTTGAGCTCATCCACTATGTTTTTTCTCTTGACTATTTGTTTTTCAGTTCTAACATCTCCACAGGATTCTTTATTTCTTCCCTCTCTCTGCTGAGACTTCCTGTTTCTTCATTTGTTTCAAGCATGTTGGTAATTACTCATTGAAGCATTTTCATTGTGACTGCTCTGAAGTCATTGACAGATAATCCTGACAGCTTTGTCATCTCACTACCTACATTAGTTTATTGTTTTTCCATTTTTTGGTGTTTTTTGGTTCTTGGTGTGACAACATCTTCATATTATGCTATTATAGTTTACGCTTTATTTAAATGTTCTAATTGTTTCTCTGACAGTCTTCCAACAGGGGCAGGGGCCACTGCTGCCTCATTACTGCCAGATGGAAATACAAGTCCAGGGTCTCCACTGGGCCTCCATTGACACTGACATGGGGTTATTTTCATTTCTGCTGGTTGTTGATGAGAATCCTACTTTTCTCTGAGCCTCCCCTGACATACCCTAAGCATAGAGAGGGGAGAGTGCCTCTCATGCAAGAGGGTTGGAAGTTGGGTCTCTCCACACGGTCTTCACAGTGGGAGCCACTCGTTACTATCCAGTAGGGATACATACAAGTCCTGGTTGTCTTCTGTGACAACTCCCTTGGGGGTGTTGGGGAGCCTTATTATGGCCTTGCAAGGGCTAGAGTCTAGGTTCCCCCTGAGCCTTTGCTGATGTGGAGGGGACAGGCCCAGGTTGTTCTTGATTGGTTGCAGTAGAGACATTATTGGGCTTCCCTGGTGGCTCAGAAGGTAAAGAATCCACCTGCAGTGTGGGTGACCTGGGTTCAATTCCTGATTTGGGAAGATCCCCTGGAGGAGGGTATGGCAACCTGCTCCAGTATTCTTGCCTGAAGAATCTCTATGGACAGAGGAGCTTGGCGGGCTGCAGTCCATGGGGTTGCAAAGAGTCGGACATGACTGACTAAGAACACTCACAGAGACATTATCATTTGCTGAGCTTCCCCCTTTCCTGTCCTTTTGGCTACAGAGAGCAGACTTTTGTCAGACCTTTTTTGTCTATGCCTGTTGGCATTTCCAGTTTGCCAGCTGCTGCCAAGTCTCTTCAGTCATGTCCGACTCTGCATGACCCCATAGACGGCAGCCCACCAGGCTCCCCTGTCCCTGGGATTCTCCAGGCAAGAACACTGGAGTGGGTTGCCATTTCCTTCTCCAATTCATGAAAGTGAAAAGTGAAAGTGACGTCGCTCAGTCATGTCCAACTCTCAGCGACCCCACGGACTGCAGCCCACCAGGCTCCTGAGGATTTTCCAGGCAAGAATCTGGAGTGGGGTGTCACTGCCTTTTCCATCAGTTCTAAATCAGGAAAATCCAGGAACTTGTTTCATGTCATTTCTTACATCCCTTGCTTGTCTGCTTTTTCTTATTTTTCAGTATTGTCTTATATTTGTTTTATACACAATTTCCAGGATTTTTGGTTTTACCCAGTGAAAAAAATAGGAAAAATTAATGATGTCTTACTCCCCAGAAGTAGAAGTCTTGTTTGAACTTTTAAATAATACACTTAATTTAAAAATGATATTCCACCCTCTCACCATAAATAACTCAATTTGGGAGATCGTACTGAAGTTTAATCTACATGACTCAGCATTCTTCCCTGGGTTATGTAGAGTCAGCAGTCCAGTATTCATTTTCATGGCAAAGTAATGGCAGAGTGGTGGCCAGTCAAATCAGAGATGTTATTGATGATAAGATGCATCAATGTTTCATTTAGTTTTCAGAATGAGAAAATTACTATGAATAAATTAATTTGCGATCCATACAGTAAGATACATGCTGAATTTTCAAAGGTCAAAATATGGCAAGAGTGTGCTTCTTGGAACAGAATCAGTATCGTAGTTAGGTGGAAAGACTTGGAGAGTGAAGTGCAAACAATGATGTATTAATGTTCAAATATATTTTACCTATTTACCCTGTTCAGTTTAACAAGTGGATGTTGGTCAACTTATAAAAGCAAACATTCCTTTTCTGAGAATGTTGGCAAGACCCTTTAAACCCCAATCTGGTGGGTCTGTCTTTCTTACAGAGATAAAGCTGCCTGCTTTGCTATTCAGAAGGGATTACAGGCATCACGTAGTGACATTAAGCTGTTTAACCATAATGATATGGACGACCTGGAGCGACTACTAAAAGAACAAGAGATTGAAGATCAAAAGGTATGATTCTTTTGAAGAAAATTATACAGTTCTTTAGTACTTTCTAACTAGCTAAATTATAAATGAAATGGTAATTTGTCATGAAAACTTGCCTGTGGATCACATTTGGGTATTAAATAAAGGTGTTCTTGCTTATTAAATGTACCTCAGGTTAGAAAGCCAAGTCTGATAGTAATTGCCTCATCATTGTCATCATTATATGTGGCAAATTTGGAAGAAGGGTATCTAGGCAGCTTTCTAAAAAGAGAAAAAGAAAAACAGCATGCACTTTGGAGATGGAGGACTATATATACTCAACTCTACAGAAATAACACCAGAATTCATTCAGTGTTAACAGGATATACCTAGTGAATTCAAAATAGACTTATTCATATCAGAATAAATCATGTATCAGCCTACTGGAGAAAACAGTGGCAGCGTATCTTCATTTATGAATTTATGAGACTCTTCTGACCCCAGCCTCATCCCAGAGCTCTGAGCGACTGCTTCCTATGGGAAGCAACTGCCTCAAGCATGGTTTCCTTCCCTCCTGCAGCCTGTTTACACTTCTCAGTTCAGTTCAGTTCAGTTCAGTTCAGTCACTCAGTCGTGTCCGACTCTTTGAGATCCCATGAATCGCAGCACGCCAGGCCTCCCTGTCCATCACCAACTCCTAGAGTTCACTCAGAGTTGTGTCCATCAAGTCAGTGATGCCATCCAGTCATCTCATCCTCGGTCGTCCCCTTCTCCTCCTGCCCCCAATCCCTCCCAGCCTCAAAGTATTCTCCAATAAGCACCTGCATAGGTCCTTGGGGCAGGGAGGGAATTGGTGGAGTGGAACTTGCTCCTTGTTGTTCTGATAAAGGGGGAAATAGAGGAAACGTGTTCAAAGCATCACCGTTAGAATTAGCATTTATTTGCCCCGACAGCAGGGATGGAAAAGGTAGTTCTGGTCTGTGGTTCTGCAGCAGAAACCACTGTATGTAGATGTACTAGTAACCTGGTCACCAGAACCTTGGTTTGAAACACCACTTTCAGGTGGACTTTTCCATTGCAACTCATCCATTGCTAGAGTAACTGATAAAGATGTTCATCACATTCTTAATTTTGTATTAATTCCCATTTTTCTAGATACTTGTTTTATTTCTTTTGGATTCAGTTGTCTTTGTTTAGGTGATAGCCTAGGAGCAGCACTATATGATCATACACATTCCTGTGATGAATATGCGTAGACTCTGCTCTTCTGCGGTAGATGTGCTATAAGCCGAGTTGTATAATTACACAATTGAGAAATCTATAGATGTTAGGGAACGCTGTAAAATTGAGACCATATCACCTGTGAATTCTTTCTACAAATTGTAAATTGATGCCCCTTATTATGATTCAGTAATAGAATGCTACCGTATTGAAGAACACTGCCATAGGAAGTATGACCAATGGACTGGTCTGCTGTAGAGTTATTTTGCCAGGTTAACATTGTACAAATTTGGAAGACAACATATTCAAGATTTGTGTGTATGTATTTTATAAGATTTACAATCTGTGGAACTTTTTTAAAGTGAATAACCAGGAATTATCTTAAAATTTATTTCCTTTTTATAGTTTTTACCTTTTTATTAATTAATTCATACCATATTTTCCTGCCAGGAGTAAGCGTTCTAAATTACTTTACATTTTGATTTTTAGAAATGTCTTTTAAAATTTTATTTTCATATTTTTAATTTTACATATTTTCTACTTAGATGCTTGTTTTTACTTTGAAATTGAGTTAAAATATTGCCGTCTAGTCTGGATTTGGATCAAACTTTTTTTGTCAAAAATTTCCCAACTATTGGGGTTTATACCTTTTTTCATTCCTTTTCTTCTAGAGTTCTTGTATCCCATATTAATCTTTCTTTAAGAAAAAAAAAAGACAGTAGATTAAAAACAGCAGTTCACAGAAATACAAACAACTGAGCAAATAAAACTTAGTCTGACCTCACTAACAATTACAGAAATGAAGGTAAAAGTTTTTGCCTGTCCAATTAGGGAAAACTTTTATGGTAGTAATCAGTGCCACACTGATGTATGTGATAATACAAAGGGTCCTCCTATAGCTCTGATAAGAGTTTCAGTTGTGACAGCCTTTCTAGAGGATAAATGGGCGCATATATTTTAGGATTCTTAAATACCCATATCCTCTGGAGTTCTGTCTTTAGAAGATAAGATAATCAGAAATGGTGTCAAAGATCAACCAATATTCACAATGTGAATTGGAAAAACCAAATGAGGGAAACAACTAAATCCAATACTGTGGGAATAATTAATTAATCTGTGGTAAAGCTATAAGGTGAAGTAGTAAATCTCCATTAAAATCATGGTTTAAATAATATTAAATAGTGTAAAAATGTTCACAAATAATATTTTTAAAACTCACATCCTAAATCTATTGCAGCAAAATCCTGATTTAAACAAAGTAAGTTAATCAGTGTGTGGTGTGATAAGCTCATTTGTTAAATTCTTTTTTGTACTTTTCCATTTCCCAAGAATATTATAGGAATAAAATATTCCTTCGTTGATTATTTTAAGATCATAAGAAAGTTACTTCATTCTTGAAAGGCAAGGAGAAGCAGGATGCCCCCATGTCCTCACCTGTGACCTCCCAGGAGACCCACAGCCTCCAGGTTTGAGTTAATGGCGGAGTGAAGATGACCAAGAAAACTCAATGATGTAAACTTTTGTGTACTTCAGTAGACACTTTTTTGAGCATTACAGCTGTGGGCTCCACAATATACCTTAAAAAACAGCTCTGCTATTTGAATTTCTAGTTGTTCATTAGAAGCTTGGAAGCAAGACACCTTGGAGTAGAAAGGTGATGGCAAACTCTGTCTGTGAAATTGTCTAAGTGCAGTATACCTGAAACATCACAGATTCAGCAGTGGGAGTGGTTTGTTAGTGGCTTGATGTCAGTGGGGTGTGGAAAGGCATGTGTTATTTGACTAAGTCCCTCCACTACACCGCCTTTGAACATCGCTGGATAAAGCCATAGTCAGTGTCCTGGCCCCTGTCATGACATAAAACATCCACTTCTCCCCCAGAAGGTTCCCTTGGGTCCCTTCCCAGTCATTCTGGGCTTGGAGGGTTGTGGTTTTGTTTTAGTATTCTCAGATTCTTAAGTTTATATTTGTGGGTGAGGCCTCCTCATTGGCTATGTGACCTGAAAACATACCTGAGAGAAGAAAGCACTGTTTTTCATCTCATCGTAACAAGATCTCAAACCTTAAACTTGAAATTAATTTAGTCTATTTATTTATTTATCTTGGTGAATACATCTTTTAGGGTGAAAGCGCTCGAAAGCACCTAACAGATTTCTGTATTTGGAGTTACTAAAGTTTAAAATGTCTGTTTTTTTCTTTTAAAGAATCCTCGCAAGGCTCGTGTAACTAGACGTTTCATTATAGTTGAAGGATTGTATATGAATACTGGAACTGTTTGCCCTCTTCCAGAATTGGTGAGCAACTATGTTTATTAATTATTTGAGAATTCAGGCTATTTGGCAGTTATACCTTTTGTTTATGACCACTTTTAATGTATAACATCTACACTGATTTGCTTAATAGGTATCATAAGCACATTCTGATCATATTAGGGAAGTAGATTTACATAAATGCCAGCCATGACATTTAAAGAGTAATAACGACTGAGTTTTTTAAAATCAGCTTTATTGAAGTGTAATGGATATGTAATAAAATACACTTATTTTAAGTGTGTGATTTGATGTGTTCTGACAGGTGTACACTACTGTATCACCAGCACCCCAGTCATGATATAGAACATTGCTGTCACTCCAGAGGATCCCTCGGGATTATTTCTTAAATGATTAATGATGTTGAGCCTCTTTTCTTGTGTTGGCTACTTGTTGATCTTTGGAGAAATGTCTGTAGAAGCTGTTTGCCCAGTTTTAAATTGGATTGTCTTTTTTGTTAAGTTCTTTATGTATTCTGGATACTAAACCCTTATCAGATAATGTGATTTGCAAATATTTTCTCTCATTCTGTAGATTGTCTTTCCATTTCTTTGATGGTGGCCTATAATGCACAAAGGTCTTTAATTTTGGCATAGTCCAATTTATCTAACTTTTTGTTCTTACTTGCCTTTGCATATTCTATGAGAGAGGGGTTCAACTTCATTCTTTTGGATGTGATTATCTGTTTGTCCCTCTACCATTATTTTCCCATTGAATGGTCTTGGCACCCCTGTCAAAATCATCTGACTATAAATATATGGGTTCCTTTCTGGACTCTCAGTTCTATTCCATTTGTCTATCTAGCCTTATGTGAGCACCATGCTTAATTGCTTAATTCTTTTAGCTTTGTGGTAAGCTTTGAAATCAAGACATGTGAGTTCTCCATTTTTGTTCTTTTTCAAGATTCTTTTGGTTATTTGGGGTACCTTGAGATTTCATTTAAATGTTAAAATCAGCTTTTCCATTTCTGTAAAAAATGCCATTGAGATTTTTTTGTAGGGGTTGTAATGAATATTTAGATTGCTCTGGGAAGTATTATGATCTTAATGATAGTAAGTCTTTTCATTGATGAACGAGAAATGTGTTTCCATTTATTTTTATTTTCTTCAATTTCTTTCATTACTGTTTGTGGTTTTTACTGTAGGGTCTTATCTCTCCTTGGTCAAATGTATCCCTAAGTATTTTTTTCTTTTTGATGCTGTTATTGATAGGATTATTTTCTTAATTTCCTTTTTGAATTGTTCATTGCTAGTTAAAGAAATACTGCTGACTCTTGTGTATTGGTCTTGTACAACTTTTGCTGAACTTATTAGCTGAAATAATATTTTTGTGGATCTTATTCTATATTTAAAATTATGTCATCTGTGGACAGAGATAGTTTTACTTCTTCCCTTCCAATCTAGTTGTCTTCCTTTTCTCGCCTTAATGCTCTAGCTAGAACTTCAGTACAGTGTTGACTCTAAGTGGCAGGAGTGTGTATCCTTGTCTCATTCCTAATCTTTAAGGGGACGCTTTCAGGCCATCACCATTGAGTAGATTTTAGCTGTGGGTTTTCTGTAAATGCCCTTAATCAAGTTGAGGAAATTCCTCCTTTTTCTAATTTGTTGAGTGCTTTTCTCATACGAGATTTGGGTTTTGTCAGATGCTTTTTCTGTATCAGTTAAGTTAATCATGTAGTTTTCCTTCAATCTATTAGTATGGCCTGTTACACTGATTATCCTGTAGTAAACCACCATTGCATTTGACCATTAAAGTCTGAATCTGTGAGTCCATCAATTGAATAAGGATTTACAATTAAGAGTTTCATACCTTATTTAAAAATTTTTCCCTGTTTATTGAGGAAATCTAGATACATCCTAAATGTTAATAAAAGAGATGATTTCTTATCCTCTCCTTCCTTTTGTGTCAAAGCTTGATAGGATAATGTGGGAGAAAGAGTGGGCCACAGGATACTAGAACCATATATTACAGAAATACAGTAATAAAGCAGTGTTCATGGGCAGATATACAGCCAATGGAAAAAATATAAAGTGTAGGAACAGTAAGTATTGAGTATGTAAAATTACAGGATACAAATTAGGGTTTGACAAAGGGATTCCTGTTTTGTTACACTTGTCTGTTTGTGTACCAGTACTGTAATATTATTAAATATTTTCTAAAACATAGTTTTTAGAAACTATTTCATTTGATAATATCTCATATTAATGGATAGGACACAGAGTCAGTGTTGAAAAAATGTAATTCTCCCCAAATTGGTTTGTTCATTGTTAATGAAAATTTATCTAAAAGCCCAGTGGGAATCTCCTTCCAATTTGTTATTGATTAGGGAGAAGGCAATGGCACTCCGCTACAGTACTCTTGCCTGGAAAATCCCATGGATGCAGGAGCCTGGTAGGCTGCAGTCCATGGGGTCGCTGAGGGTCGGACACGACTGAGCAACTTCACTTTCACTTTTCACTTTCATGCACTGGAGAAGGAAATGGCAACCCACTCCAGTGTTCTTGCCTGGAGAATCCCAGGGACGGGGGAGCCTGTTGGGCTGCCGTCTATGGGGTCACATAGAGTCGGACATGACTGAAGCGACTTAGCAGCAGCAGCAGCATGATTATGGTAAAAAAAGAAATTATCAGAGACTCATGATACGAGAGTCTTATATGTTTTTATGCATTAGTTCTATAGTCTCAGTGGGAAAAGTCTTAGTAATTAAAATTTGATAATTAAAAGTATGATTGTGGCACAAGGGACGATTACTTGAGTTGTGGAAGGATTTATGACCCAACTTCTCGTGTCACATACATAAAAATTTAGTGGTTGATAATCACTGTATTTTAATTCAGCTGTAAAACTGATCACATACATATTGTAAAGGGGTAAATCAACTAGACATCAGAAGGAGAAAAAAAGAAACTGTACACTTGTGCGTTTCCCAAGGTATACACCCCAAAATTTATGAGGTAAGTAGAAGAACGTGTAGATAAATATGCATCTAAACCTTTGATGGGAAAGGACTTTCCTACAAGCCAGAGAGCAAAGAGGAAGGAAAAAAAAGATTAAAAAACCATACTAATGAAAACTTTTTCTGCATTAAAAAAATGAATCTAAATTGAAACACAGTGCCTCTGAGGGAAGAATGTATACAACATTTCCCTAGGAATTTTTATGCATAATTAGACCAATATTTGACAGATATATTACATGTTTGTACTTATAAGGTCTAAACAGTTCCTTTTTAAAAAATTGGCATTGTGCTGTCTGTTTTGAGTTAAATTGAATCATTTTAGAGCATCCAAATTTTGTTATTTTCGTTATTTATGGCAATTCTGATCTATGAAGAGTGTGTGTGTGTTAGTCTCTGAGTCATTTGCAACCTCATGAACTGTAGCTCGCCAGGCTCCTCTGTCTGTGGAATACTCTAGGCAAGAATACTGGAGTGGGTTGCCATTGCCTTCTACAGGGAATCTTCCCAACCCAGGAATTGAACCCAGGAAAGCCTGTGGTATATTTACTTAGGTTCTGTTAACACGCTGCCAATACTGAATTAATCAAATACTAAACTTTTGCTCCTAGGACAAATACAGAGTTAGTTTTCTGCAAGCCTCTCATCACAACGTTTTCATCCATTACTCAATACATAACCTTGTTTTATATGTATTTGTGTTAAAAGACGCCTTATTTCATATATATTGTTGATTTATTCACATTGAACTCATGGCCAGCAGTACTATAACTCTGGCCTGAATGATGCTTTTGTAAGACACATTTTTTTCCATAAGGCACATGATAGCCTTCTTGCACTTAGGAACACTAGACAAGACTTCAGCACTGTGCTAGGGATCCAGTTTAAATAACAAAATCACCAACGAAAAGCACAAAATGTGAAAAATGTGGCAGTAAACAGGACGTGAAGAGGGCACTTATTCACAGTATGAACTGAAGCAGTAGCCTGTTAGTTCGGCTGAAGTGTGTTCCAGGTGACTCACAGTTTTCACCACTCTGCAAGTGTGCCTTAAGTATTAATTTGGGGTCACAAATTTTAGCAAATTGGCAGTTTCACAAATATGAATCCACCAATACTGAGGATCAACTGTACATTTTTTTTCCTTTCCATTTTAGGTTTAATTTTGTTCTTAACCATATGTTCTATGCACTGCTAATTATCAGTATTTTAAAATTGTGTTTATTTACCACATAGGTTAAGTTAAAATATAAATATAAAGCAAGAATCTTTCTGGAGGAAAGCCTTTCATTTGGAGTCCTGGGAGAGCATGGCCGAGGAGTCACGGAACATTTTGGAATCAATGTAAGCTCTCCTTTTTTGGAACATTCCCCCATATAGTAACCGTGCAGTTCCATCCTGCTGGGCAGGTTTCATGGACACAAGACAGTACTCCTCGTCAGTGTGCACGGGCAGCACTTCACTGAGTCCGTGGAGGATGGCTCGGCCACACCAGAGGCCCCATCTTCCCTCGAAATCTACGAACGCAGAGTGGCTAATCATAGAGTTGTGTTCTGTTTACAAGGTAGCATTTGATCCCAGCTTTCAGTATCTCTTCTCTAGAAACAGTTAAATTTACCTTCTTTTTTTTCCTTAAAATCAGTAAGAATTCCTCAAGTTGTCCTTAGAAAATATTTATTGTTGCAGTGAAAAGATGTTCTTTCTAATATTTAAAATTGTATATTCTGTGTAATACATATATATAGGGATGATTTTTATATGTACAATATCAGAAACACTTACCAACGTGGCATTCACAGAAAAACCCCACAAGGTCCCAGACAACTGGAGTATGTCCTTTTGCTGAAGGAAAATAAGCTTGTTAGCCCCACCCTTGGTGGTGTGAGCGCCTAGATCTTCAGGAAGGAGGAGCAGCGTGGGCCCATCTGCACAACCAGTCACCACTCACCCCTGTGTAGCCTGCCCTCACCCACCGCTGTGTACTCTGTCCTCGCTCACCGCTGCTGCAGTCTGTCTTCATTCACCGCTGCCATAGCCTGTCCTTGCCCTCCGCTGTGTGGTCAAGTTAAAAAAGCTTTTCTCCAAATCTTGTGTATAAAAATTTTCACAACTTGTGTTAAAAAGTTGAACTTACGAAACAAAATCACCTTCAATTATATTTGCATCCCTCTACCCATACAGAACTAGGGAAAAGTGAAGCAGAATGACTATCACAGAAAGTTGCCTGAAGCATGCTCCCCAGAGACAGACTGACATTTGGCAACTAAATGCCCTAAAGAATTTAAGAAAAATGGAAATGTAATTCAAGTAAAATTTACACCAGAGCAGCTTTAGGACATGAAGATTTTAAAGAAGATAAAAGCACCATCTAATTTCACTGTTCTGGTTTTCTGACTGCTTTTAGCAGTGGTCTCAGAGATACTATTTATAAGAGCTTGAGTAAAAGTACAGAATGTATGGACTTTATTTGGATCCTGATTCATACAAATATTCTTGAAAACAAGGTTTGTGAAACAGATATTTGAACCCTCAATGTCTGACATTAAGAAATTTTGATAATGTTTTTGAAAGGGTGCATATCTTTTAGAAATGCTCACTGAAATATTTATGGATGAAAACAAGTTAAGTCCGAAATTTGCTCCAAAGAAATGAAGAGGGCAGTAAGGGGCTGTTCATAGAACAGAATTGTCCATAAGTTGATAATTATTGAATCTGGTGGTAATTCTGTAATACTTTGATATATGTTTGGAATTTTTCATAAGGAGAGGATGAAGAAGAATAAGAGGGTGCAGGTTTCCTTGTTGGATCTGTGGAACACTTAAAATAACACCATATGTGATCTGACCAGTTACTATGGCCACCAGTGAGTAATTACTGAATGGCTGGTATACACAGGCTGGAACTTGGTGCTGGGGGATGGAGCAGAACGTGAGGACCCAAGGAGTGCTGAGCAGTTGAAAAGGTGGTGGGTATTCAGGAGCGCACTGGGCACATTAGGTTTATCCACTGCCCAAATTGGTTCATTTGTTCAAAGAACCGATTGCCTTCATGTTTGAATAAATTGATTTTGTTTTTGGAAAGGTGGAAAAGATGAATGTAGTACACATTCCAAAAATGCTCAAAAGATTCCTTTTTGTTTCTCTCAAGTACCTTCTATGGAGAAGGCCAGCTGAGGCCACTGTTTTAGCAAGGAATGATCTGATCTTGTGCCTCTGAATATGTTTAGTATCAAACAGCTTTAGATTTCATCTTTTATCCTCTGTGAATAAATTGTCAGTGCATGATGAAATGGTATATAAAATGAGACACTTTCAGAGGTAGGTTGTGAAGCAACAGTCCTTTTAACAATTGATTTTGTATGACTTAACCTTTATTTTCGTAGAGGTGGTTTGAATCCAGATGTTGACATCATCACTGCTGAAATTTTGTCTCTAAGCTTGACATTGACCTTTTTTATTTTTTCCCTTTTCTTTAAATTGAGAAGTAACTCCCACTGTCCCTCTTTTCTGGCAGATTGATGATATTGATCTCATCAGTGCCAACATGGAGAATTCACTTGCTTCTATTGGGGGTTTCTGCTGTGGCAGGTCTTTCGTAATTGACCATCAGGTGGGTTCTTTTTAAAAACAAAGAGCAAAAAATTTTTAAAAAAATAAAAATAAAAAAAATAAAATAAAAACCAAGAGCAAAACCTGAAACTTACTGCTCCATTTCAGTCACCCAAACATGTAAATGTTTTTGCAAATTTTCCTTCTTAGTTTATCATACAGTTTTTATTTAGAAATAGGTTTCTTAAAGAATCACTCAAAATATTTACATTTAGAAATTGTTTCCCTTTTTAAAAAAAGGTTTTGTTTTGTTACATGATAACATCTGTGCATGCCTGGGTTTTACCACCTTAGCAGTTGTACACAATATTTGGTAGGTGGTACGGAGATTTAGTGCCCTTAGTTTTTTTAGCCTCTCTGTCCCCCCAATCTCCCACCCCCAACCAAATGTATGCTTTGTGACTTGTTTGTTTCTGTTTCATTTGTTTCTGTTTCTTTTCAGCGGCTTTCTGGCCAGGGATACTGCTTTTCAGCTTCCTTACCACCCCTGTTAGCTGCTGCTGCAATTGAGGCTCTCAACATCATGGAAGAGAATCCAGGTATAACCTTTAATCCCGGGAAATCAAAGATACCACAGGTTATGTTAGCCATGCTCCTGGTTTGCTTTCTGAGAAACTGGCTGGAGGGAATTATTTCTTAGACAAAGCTCTTTCTCAGAATTAGATTATCTGGCAACCTATGGGAAGAATGGTGGTGAAGAAATTGTCTCTGCCTCAGGGCTTTGGTATAGAGTTTCTCTCATTTCTGAAGATGAAGCCAGAGCCACAGCAGAGCTGGCTCCTTTGGTGGGCACAAATGCCGGAAACAGGAGGGTTACCTCTGGGCCAGCCACCATTTAGTTTATTTATTTATTTATTTATTTATTGAGAAATTTGCTGAAGTATGCTAATATTTGGTACAAATAATTTTATAGCTATTGTCTGATTTTCCCCTTCAGCCTTTGAACCATGAGTTGGTACCAAAGTCAAACTGGTTTACCAGCCATTAAAGCTTGCTTAATGGGCAGGTGACTCAATTTAAAATGTGATTCTAGGTTGTGATAACACCTCCTCACCAAGGGCTAAAACACAAATGCAAGAGCAGGCCTAGGTTTTGTAAAGTTTAACTTTTCTAAATTTCTAAAGTTTCAGCATTGATTTTTTAAATTCAGAGAATCAGTAAAAGTGAACGTTTCTCTGTGCATATTCATATGCTTGCTTGTCAGGTAGCCCGCCACTCTCATCTCCTCAGATATTTCAGCTTGTGAAATTTCCTTAAAAGAAAGAAAAGTATCAAGAAAGAGATCATAAACATTACACCTTGTCTGTGTTTTCCTAAATTCTTTAGGGTCCAGAAATCAGATTTGTACCCTTTTATTCTTAGCTAGATAATTTATAGAATCTTGGTAAGAAAAAGAGCCATTGACCTGTTGTTGAAAACCTCCTGGATTTTGCTGAAAGTGGGGTGAGAAGGTGCCAGCTAGTATGTGCCAGAGATGAAAGTTGGGGGTCTTCAGAGGAGCTACTAGCTGTCTGTGTGTTATTAGTAGGCAGAAGGATTTGCAGCGTTTGAAACTGATGAACTGGGGGCCTCCTTGCTGGTCCAGTGGTTAAGACTCTGCACTGCCACTGCAGGGGCATGATTTCGACCCCTGGTTGGGGAATAAGATCCTGCATGCTACATGGCATGGCCAAAACTAAAATTAATTACTTAAAATAAATTGATGAACTGGGTCTTTAAAAACATTTTTAGATTAGCAATATCAAATTTTCTAAATGTACTATCAAATGTATTTGTTTCATTCAGGTATTTTTGCAGTATTGAAGGAAAAGTGCAAACGAATTCATAAAGCTTTACAAGGGTGAGTTTTATATCTTTTCAACCAACTCAAAGTTTATCTTCATCACATTCAAACAACTCATGAAAATTTTTGAATGTCACTTCTGTGGTTTTGAGTGAATTTAATGGGCTGGGTCAGTTTGACTAAATTGCAACCAAGAAACCAAAAACACGGTTCATTCAAATTTCTCTTTGTGTAAATCCAGAATATCCATTTTGCAATTGTTTAAAGAATCATAGCTTTGTTTTTCTAAAAATGATAACAAGCTTGTTAGTAAAATAATTACAGCAGTACAAAAGATAAAGATGAAAAATAACAAAAAAACAGAACATTTGACCACCAGAAATAGCTGATAAACATTGGAGAATCTCTGCACATCGTAGGGATCAGTTCAGTTCAGTTGCTCAGTCGTGTCTGACTCTTTGCGACCCCATGAATTACAGCACGCCAGGCCTCCCTGTCCATCACCAACTCCCTGAGTTCACTCAAACTCACGTCCATCGAGTCAGTGATGCCATCCAGCCATCTCATCCTCTGTCGTCCCCTTTTCCTCCTGCCCCCAGTCCCTCCCAGCATCAGAGTCTTTTCCAGTGAGTCAACTCTTCACATGAGGTGGCCAAACTACTAGAGTTTCAGCTTAAACATCATTTCCTTCCAAAGAACACCCAGGACTGATCTCCTTTAGAATGGACTGGTTGGATCTCCATGCAGTCCATGGGACTCTCAAGAGTTTTCCAACACCGCAGTTCAAAAACATCAATTTTTCGGCACTCAGCTTTCTTCACAGTCCAACTCTCACATCCATACATGACTGCTGGAAAAACCAAAGCCTTGACTAGACGGACCTTTGTTGGGAAAGTAATGTCTGTGCTTTTTAATATGCTATCTAGGTTGGTCATAACTTTTCTTCCAAGGAGTGAAAGTGAAGTCACTCAGTCGAGTCTGACTCTTTGCGACCCCGTGGACTGTAGCCCACCAGGCTCCTCTGTCCATGGGATTCTCCAGACAAGAATACTGGACTGGGTTGCCATTTCCTTCTCCAGGGGATCTTCCTGACCCAGGGATTGTACCCAGGTCTCCCACATAGCAGGCAGAGGCTTTAACCTCTGAGCCACCAGGGAAGCCCTTTTAAGGAGTAAGCGTCTTTTAATTTCATGGCTGCAGTCACCATCTGCAGTGATTTTGGAGCCCCCCAAAAATAAAGTCTGACACTGTTTCCACTGTTTCCCCATCTATTTCCCATGAAGTGATGGGACCAGATGCCATGATCTTCGTTTTCTGAATGTTGAGCTTTAAGCCAACTTTTTCACTCTCCTCTTTCACTTTCATCAAGAGGCTTTTTAGTTCCTCTTCACTTTCTGCCATAAGGGTGGTGTCATCTGCATATCTGAGGTTATTGCTATTTCTCCCAGCAATCTTGATTCCAGCTTGTGTTTCTTCCAGTCCAGCATTTCTCATGATGTACTCTGCATATAAGTTAAATAAGCAGGGTGACAATATACAGCCTTGACGTACTCCTTTTCCTATTTGGAACCAGTCTGTTGTTCCATGTCCAGTAAAACCAGCTTGAACATCAGGAAGTTCACGGTTCATGTATTGCTGAAGTCTGGCTTGGAGAATTTTGAGCATTACTTTACTAGCATGTGAGATGAGTGTAGTTGTGCGGTAGTTTGAACGTTCTTTGGCATTGCCTTTCTTTGGGATTGGAATGAAAACTGACTTTTTCCAGTCCTGTGGCCACTGCTGAGTTTTTCAAATGTGCTGGCATATTGAGTGTAGCACTTTCACAGCCTCATCTTTCAGGATTTGAAATAGCTCCACTGGAATTCCATCACCTCCACTAGCTTTGTTCATAGTGATGCTTTTTAAGGCCCACTTGACTTCACATTCTAGGATGTCTGGGTCTAGGTGTGTGATCACACCATCGTGATTATCTTGGTCTTGAAGATCTCTTTTGTACAGTTCTTCTGTGTATTCTTGCCACCTCTTCTTAATACCTTCTGCTTGTTAGGTCCATATCATTTCTGTCCTTTATCGAGCCCATTTTTGCATGAAACGTTCCCTTGGTATATCTAATTTTCTTGAAGAGATCTCTAGTCATTCTCATTCTGTTGTTTTCCTCTCTTTGTTTGCATTGATTGCTGAAGAAGGCTTTCTTTTCTCTTCTTGCTATTCTTTGGAACTCTGCATTCAGATGCTTCTTTCCTTTTCTCCTTTGCTTTTCGCTTCTCTTCTTTTCACAGCTATTTGTAAGTTCTCCCCAGACACAGTTTTGCTTTTTTGCATTTCTTTTCCATGGGGATGGTCTTGATCCCTGTCTCCTGTACAGTGTCATGAACCTCCATCCATAGTTCATCAGGCACTCTATCAGATCTAGTCCCTTAAATCGATTTCTCACTTCCACTGTATAATCATAAGGGATTTGATTTAGGTCATATCTGAATGGTCTAGTGGTTTTCCCTACTTTCTTCAATTTAAGTCTGAATTTGGAAATAAGGAGTTCATGATCTGAGCCACAGTCAGCTCTTGTCTTGTTTTTTTTCTGACTGTAAAGAGCTTCTCCATCTTTGGCTGCAAAGAATATAATCAATCTGATTTCGATGTTGACCATCTGGTGATGTCCACGTATAGGGTCTTCTCTTGTGTTGTTGGAAGAGGGTGTTTGCTATGACCAGTGTGTTCTCTTGGCAAAACTCTATTAGGCTTTGCCCTGCTTCATTCCATAATCCAAGGCCAAATTTGCCTGTTATTCCAGGTGTTTCTTGACTTCCTACTTTTGCATTCCAGTCCCTTATAATGAAAAGGACATCTTTTTTGGGTGTTAGTTCTAAAAGGTCTTGTAGGTCTTCATAGAACCGTTCAACTTCAACTTCTTCAGTGTTACTGGTTGGGGCATAGACTTGGATTACTGTGATATTGAATGGTTTGCCTTGGAAATGAACAGAGATCATTCTGTCGTTTTTGAGATTGCATCCAAGTACTGCATTTCAGACTCTTGTTGACCATGATGGCTACTCCATTTCTTCTGAGGGATTCCTGCCCGCAGTAGTAGATACAATGGTCATCTGAGTTATATTCACCCATTCCAGTCTACTTTAGTTCGCTGATTCCTAGAATGTTGACGTTCACTTTTGCCATCTCCTGTCTGACCACTTCCAATTTGCCTTGATTCATGGACCTAACATTCCAGGTTCCTATGCAATATTGCTCTTTATAGCATCGGACCTTGCTTCTACATCCAGTTACATCCACAGCTGGGTATTGTTTTTGCTTTGGTTCCATCCCTCCGTTCTTTCTGGAGTTATTTCTCCACTGATCTCCAGTAGCATATTGGGCACCTACCGACCTGGGGAGTTCCTCTTTTGGTATCTTATCATTTTGCCTTTTCATACTATTCATGGGGTTCTCAAGGCAAGAATACTGAAATGGTTTGCCATTCCCTTCTCCAGTGGACCACATTCTGTCAGACCTTTCCACCATGACCCCGCCCATCTTGGGTGGCCCCACAGGGCGTGGCTTAGTTTCATTGAGTTAGACAAGTCTGTGGTTCTAGTGTGATTAGATTGACTAGTTTTCTGTGAGTATGGTTTCAGTGTGTCTGCCCTCTGATGCCCTCTTGCAACACCTACCATCTTACTTGGGTTTCTCTTATCTTGGATGTGGGGTATCTCTTCACGACTGCTCCAGCAAAGTGCAGCCACTGCTCCTTACCTTGGACGAAGGGTATCTCCTTATGGCTGCCCCTCCTGGCCTTGAACCTGGAGTAGCTCCTCTCAGATCTCCTGTGCCTGCGCAGCCACCGCTTCTTGAATATAGGGATAGAAGGATGTAATTAGATGACGGTGGATTTATACTGTCCATGTTACTTTTTAGAAAATACTGTTTTATTTTAAATTACTTAAAGAAACTAGTGAAAGTGAAGTGAACCTCATGTGTATTCTGTTTATTTTGTTTATATTAACTATACAAGAGTAGTTCTTTAAAATGCCTTGAGAATTGAGGGGGAAAATATTGAGGCTGGTGACATCATCAGGCTCTTATAGAAAATTATGTCACCTTTCCTGTGGTGTTTCTTTTTGCCTTTCCAAGGTGAAACCTGCCTTCTCAGTCATGGACGTCCTATCCCTGTTCCCAGATATGGAATCTAGAAACTTTTATAAATGAAAAAGACAGTTGATAAATAAGTAGGTCACAGATGTTCCAGATAATATAAGGGCAGAAATAATTAAAGTCTGATCTGACTTTATGATCATAGCAAAAGTTCTTGCATGATTTATGGTAGAGAGATATTGTTATTGTTTCCACTTACATTGGTTTATGAAATGTTAATAAACCTGCTCAGCCCAGCACCTTGGAGTCACTGTCAGTTCATGAACACATGCCTCAGATGCCCTTTATTCTGTCTCGCAGTGTTTGTATGTTTAAGTCCAATCCTCCATTTTTCCCAGCTCTTTTACACTTCTTTCTAAAATCCCTTGCCCTCTGTCTCACTCCACCCACTTTTAGCTGACAGCCTTGGCTCATGCGTTCCCTTGGGAACTCCTTCATTTTCCCTCACAAACTTGTACACCTGCAAGTATCCAAGCCAGTCTTCCCTCGTGTTACAGCCAGAGAGGTGTTCCTCCATCCATCATAGCTCTTCTATCTTAAAACCGAGTGCCTTTGATTGTCTCCTGTCCTTTCTCTGCTGGAGAAGGCAGTGGCACCCCACTCCAGTACTCTTGCCTGGAAAATCCTATGGACAGAGGAACCTGGTGGGCTGTAGTCCATGGGGTCGCTAAGAGTCGGACACGACTAAGCGACTTCACTTTCACTTCTCGCTTTCATGCATTGGAGAAGGAAATGGCAACCCACTCCAGTGTTCTTGCCTGGAGAATTCCAGGGACAGGGGAGCCTGGTGGGCTGCCATCTATGGGGTCACACAGAGTCTGACACAACTGAAGCAACTTAGCAGCAGCAGCAGCCCTGTCTTGACTTAAATTTTTCTTTCCCATGACCCCACACTCTCTTCTAGCAACTAGCTCATTGCTCTGCTTCTCTGTGTAGTCTGTCTTTTTTTTCCATTGTTTAGCCTTCTCCACATCCTCACCTCTCATGTAAACTTGAAACTACTGAAACCCACTTCCACTCCTGCACTTTACCCAGCATGTGCCTGTTACTAACAGGGATGATTGTATTTTTTGATGTTAAAACATCCTTGTATTCCTGAGTAAACCCCTACTTGATTATAGTATATTTTTCTGCACTGTTTAAAGTTTGAATTTTTATATCCATACTTGTGATTTAAATGGGCCTACAATATTTGGTTCCAACAGCCTTACGTAACCTAGGAATCAGTGTTGTGGTAGCTTCAAATGATTGATAGTTTTTCCACTGTCTCGCATTTTGGAGCTACTGTGTAAGACCAGGCTTGATGATTTATTTCTTCAGAGTTGAGCAAGCCTCCTCTGTCAGACTCTCTGGAGTTGGGGCCTTTGGTTTGAGCATATAGTCTATGATTATCTTTCCTGTGTATGTATTATTTCCTATTTTTCTTTTCTGTTTCTGTCATTTTCCATTTATGATACTTTCTCCAGGATTTTTGCCCAGCACATTTTTTAAGTTTGATTTTGTTTTCTTTGATTGATCTTTTTTTTTCCTTATTTTTCTACCTCCTTCATTCATTGAATTTTTATTTTATTCTTTTTTTTAGCTTTTTACATTTAGCTTATTGGTTTTTATTATTTTCCAGGAAATATCTTAAAGATAAACATTTTCAAAGACAGTATTTCCAACATTCAGTTCTAAGAAATTTTTTTAATCTCTTCTAAATGCCAAAGAATGCTCAAAGTACCACACAATTGCACTCATCTCACACGCTAATAAAGTAATGCTCAAAATTCTCCAAGCCAGGCTTCAGCAATATATGAACCGTGAACTTCCAGATGTTCAAGCTGGTTTTAGAAAAGGCAGAGGAACCAGAGATCCAGTTGCCAACATCTACTGGATCATCGAAAAAGCAAGAGAGTTCCAGAAAAAACATCTATTTCTGCTTTATTGACTGTGCCTTTGACTGTGTGGATCACAATAAATTGTGGGAAATTCTGAAAGAAATGGGAATACTAGACCACCTGAACTGCCTCTTGAGAAACCTATATGCATGTCAGGAAGCAACAGTTAGAAATGGGCATGGAACAACAGACTAGTTCCAAATAGGAAAAGGAGTATGTCAAGGCTGTATACTGTCACCCTGCTTATTTAACTTATATGCAGAGTACATCATGAGAAATGCTGGGCTGGAAGAAGCACAAGCTGGAATCAAGATTGCCGGGAGAAATATCAATAACCTCAGATATGCAGATGACACTACCCTTATGGCAGAAAGTGAAGAGGAACTAAAAAGCCTCTTGATGAAAGTGAAAGTGGAGATTGAAAAAGTTGGCTTAAAGCTCAACATTTAGAAAACGAAGATCATGGCATCGGGTCCCATCACTTCATGGCAAATAGATGAGGAAACAGTGGAAACAGTGTCAGACTTTATTTTTGGGGGGCTCTAAAATCACTGCAGATGGTGACTGCAGCCATGAAATTAAAAGACGCTTACTCCTTGGAAGAAAAGTTATGATCAACCTAGATAGCATGTTGAAAAGCAGAGACATTACTTTGCCAACAAAGGTCGGTCTAGTCAAAGCTATGGTTTTTCCAGTAGTCATGTATGCATGTGAGAGTTGGAATGTGAAGAAAGCTGAGCACCGAAGAATTGATGCTTTTGAACTGTGGTGTTGGAGAAGACTCTTGAGAGTCCCTTGGACTGCAAGGAGATCAACCCTGGGATTTCTTTGGAGGGAATGATGCTGAAGCTGAAACTCCAGTACTTTGGCCATCTCATGCGAAGAGTTGACTCATTGGAAAAGACTCTGATGCTGGGAGGGATTGGGGGCAGGAGGAGAAGGGGATGACAGAGGATGAGATGGCTGGATGGCCGACTCGATGGATGTGAGTGTGAGTGAACTCTGGGAGTTGTTGATGGACAGGGAGGCCTGGCATGCTGCGATTCATGGGGTCGCAGAGTCGGACATGACTGGGCGACTGAACTGAACTGAACTGAATCAGAGATTTGCTTCCGTCATCTCTGAGGCTGCATTTGGGAGAGGAAGTCAATGGCCTATGCTAGTTTGAATCCTTGCTGGAATCTTGAAGTCCTTAAATTCTGTCAGTTATTCATGCCCAGTACTCTCCCCACAGTAAGCACATGATAGAGCCTGTGTCTGAATTATTGATTGTTCTGTCCCTGGGACTTAGATCAATGCTTAGGATTTCCATTTGGTAAAGAAATATGGTTGATAATAAGGTCTCCAAAATTTTTAAGTATAATAGGCTCTGAAACACAGCTTCTAAGTTTCTGAACTCAAGTTATAACTCTGTCCGTTGGTTTTAGTTAAACTTTAACGCATCAGTATCCAGGCAGCCAGAAAGAGGGCGTTTTTGTTTCATTCCTCTCCCACCAGCTTGCTCCACCCAACATGTGAAATGAGCCCATTTGATCAAATAATAAAGCTTAATTGGGCTTTTAGGTGCCTCCTTGTTAACAAGGAAAACCCAGGCCATTTTATTCATAGGAAATGCTGTTTGAAAAGTAATATTTTCAGTTCTCTCTGAGAGTATATGACCTAAAATAATTGATACTTCTTTGTATACAGTTTAACACATTCAAAATTCACCTAGGAGATGGGTTTTGAAAGCATATTACTTAGTCTGTACATTAGTAGAACAACTGATCTATAAGGTTTCCCAGTATTCTAGAAGTCTAGAATCTAAGGTTCCATTCAAATCTGCAGCCTGGTTTATTGAGAGATCCTAGCATGATGTATTATATGTAAAGAAAGTAGATGTAAATTAATGGTGTTCAGGGGTGGCTTGAAAGGCAGGTGATCTTAGCCTCCCCACCTCATGTGCTATTTGGCCCAAGTAGTCATTCAGGAAAAGCGTGGTGAGTCCTAAAGATATTTGAGGAATTGAACATGCTACCAAGTGCTTTTTGTATTCATTTTAGTCTAAGGGAAAAGCAAATCTTTCCAAGTAAAGCACACTAAATGAAAGCAATCTAAAATGTTTAGCCCAGTTTCAAATAGACATCTATTATGGTTTCTGTCCCTCGAGATAGGTCAAAAATCATACCATTCCTGACTAACTAGTATGGCCTGCGGTTCTCATAACATCTATAATAATCATTTGAAAATACAGACTTTCACCCCTAAATAAATCTCTTTTTCTCCTTGAGAAAGAGCAGGTTTCTGTGCTGTTAATCCTAAGAAAAAAGAAAAGAATTGTAATTCAAGTGAAACATGCACACAAGAAGGCAGCTTTACGAGCTGAACGTTGCTGGTGGTCAGAATATAAAATTTCAGCGTCAGAAGTCATTCCTGTAATTTGTGAAAAACAAGATACAAACTAAAGATTTAGAAAATAAGGAAGCAACATTATTGACTATAATAAGTTGTCCATGAAGAAGACAAAATAATAGAAAATGAAGGTGCTTTCCTAGAGTGGGTGATGAGGGAGGCCCTCAGGGGAGTGACAGTGGGCCAGGACCAGGCATGTCTGGCACCAGCAGGAGGACCCGAGAGAATAGATGAGGAGAGGAAGCGGCAAGACCGAGGCCCATGACCCGCGTGGGACCTGTGAGGGCCCCACTGCGGCAGGGCGGTCCCAGCCAAGCTGGGCGAGGCATGCAGACCACCTGGGGGGAGGCTGGAGATGATGTCTGTGTTCCCTGTGAAATGTGAGCCCAGCAGGACCCTCCAGACAGGGAACCATCTTCCCAGCCGTGCTGCAGGGTGTCCTAGCCTGGGAAGCACTACCCAGAGCATGCGTTTTTACCTTGCTTTGTCAGATCTAGAATCATATCACATGATGTTTCCCATGAAAGTTCCAAGTTTCTGTCACATTCATTAATGCCGACTTCATAAGATTATTGATATGTGTGGAACCTGAGCTTGAGGAGGACATGGCAACCCGCTCCAGTATTCTTGCCTGGAGAATCCCCATGGACAGAGAAGCCTGGTGGGCCACAGTTCATGGGGACACAAAGAGTTGAACTTGACTGAGCAAGTGAGCACAAGCACAACCTGAGCTTGGAAGGGGATTTATGCTTCTATATGTGTTTTCCTTTCAGCATTCCTGGACTAAAAGTAGTGGGGGAGTCTATTTCTCCAGCATTGCACCTCCAACTGGAAGAGACCACTGGGTGTCGAGAGAGAGATGTTAAACTGCTTCAGGAAATAGTAACTCAAGTGAGTATCCAGTTATTAGGTGAACACATACATATTTGCAAATGAAAACAGACTCACTCTGCTTCCTTGTCCTGCTTGTCCTGATAGTTCCTTCCTCAGCCTCCTGCCCTGAATCTGTGCTGCCAGGCGTCAGGGTAATAGTAATGTTTCTCCACACATACTTTGTGTCATGGGACATGGGCCTTGTCTAGGTGCCAGAGTGTCTATTCTGATCAGACTCACCTCTGTCCTCTTCTCATTCGTGGCAACAGCTAGTCTTACTGCTACTTTGTTCCAGAGGGAGACTCAGAAGAGGGCGTGTGAATCAGTTGGCTCCATACTGTACTTAGCATAGCGTATCTTCATAACAAAAAGAAAAAGTGAGTCTGTGGACAGTTCACAGATCCCAAGTAGTATCTGTGGGCCCGATCGACACTGGCTGTCTCTGGGAAATCATCTTGAGAGTCGAATGAGGAGAGAGCAGGCTCTGGAGGAGGGAACAGAATACTCTGTGAAAGCTGCATTTGTAAGAAGGAAGAGGCAGTTCTTACAGTGTTTTTGCATCATCACAGCTTCCATCTTAAAAGCCTTTGTTCCTCTTTGCCTTTTCTTTTCTGTATTTGAAAGAGAAAAGAGAATTATGACACCGTAGCCCTTTTTCAAGCTTTGTAGAACTGAGAGGAGGTTCTGCCAAGTTTTTGTTGAGTTGCTTGACAAAACAACTGTTTTTACAAACTGAGCTATGGTTTATAATGTTTCTTAACTAGCCAGGAAGCAGAGCCAGTCCAGATGTTTGCAGAAGGAGTTAACTTTTCCAAGTACACTTCCAGAATGTAGAATTAGCAAACGTCACTGCCTGCCGTTGTTTTCCATCTTTTCCTAGCAGAGGAAAACCTGCCTTCCTAGCTTACAGAGTTGCTTCTCTTCAGGCTGATAGCTGCCACAGGCTGGCTGTGATTGTTCTCTCGTTTATACCACCTCTTGCTCTGATTGGGTTTTGTTGTTGTTGTTTAAATACAATTCACCTGTAAAATTCACCCTTTAAAGTATCCCATTGAGTGGTTTTTAGTGTCCTCACAGGGTTGTGCAGGTATCAGTATCTGACTCCAAAACATTTCATCACCCCAAAGAAAAGCTGTTATAAATCATTACCCTTGTCTGACTTTATGCTTTCTTTATTTTGATAGCATTAGTTAATTTTTTAAAATTGTTGACAGATGGCTAATGTATGGGAAAACTGTTCAAAAAATGTGTGATACCAGACTTTTCTGTGCCTGGTAGCCCCAAGTGTAGCACGTGGGAATCAGAGGTGTTGCTAGCATTTGAAAGTGTTAGTTGCTCAGGTGTGTCCAACTCTTTGTGACCTCATGGACTGTGGCCCGCCAGGCTCTTTGTCCATGGTATTCTCAGGCAAAAATACTGGAGTGGGTTGCCATTTCCTTGTGAGCAATTTCTTTCTGAAGTGATTCTGCTGGCAGTATTAAATCCAGCTCTTGGTAAGACTGTAGGGCTTTGCTGGTCCTGTTTCCCCTTGTCCTAACTCTGCTTTCCCTAAAACAGTAATCCCTAGTTACCTATGGCCATTTGAATTAAGTCAGACTCAGAGCTCAGTGTCACAGTTGCACTAGCCATGTTTCATAGTGACCGAAAGCCATGTGGGTCCCTGACTGCCCATGAAAGGTGCAGAGTAAACACCTCCCTCATTGCAGGAAGCTCTGTAGAACAGTGTGCTCAGAATGATTTTGTAGTTATTTTGTCTTCTGGTAGTTATAATTGGAAAAATGAATTAAAACTTCTATTGAGGGTGGCATTTCAGTGTACCTTCCTGTTTTAATGACCAGGGTTTGCAGTCTGGGCTTTCCAGGTGGTGGTAGTGGTAAAGAACCCACTTGCCACTGCAGGAGGCAAGAGATGTGTTTTGGATCCCTAGGTAGAGAAGATCCCCTGGAGGAGGGCACAGCAACCTACTTCAGGATTATTGCCTGGAGAATCCCATGGACAGAGGGAGCCTGGCGGGCTACAGTCTGTAGGGTCACACACAGTCAGACATGACTGAAGCAACTTAGCACCCACATACATCTGCAGTTCAAGTCACAGGTATATTCCTTTTTTATACAGTGCATGGACAGAGGCATCGCATTAACTCAGGCACGCTACTTGGAGAAAGAAGAAAAGTACCTCCCCCCTCCGAGGTTAGTAGACTTTAAAATATGACCTGAGGCATCATTTTGTTTAATACTTTAAGCTCTTTTGAAATACATTATGTTTTGAAATTTTTTGAAAGATCATCACGGGATAAGGAAGAATATGTATCATTAAAAAATAGTATATCACCAGTTGTTCTTAAACTAGATGTTTTTCCATTTTTAACTGCAAATCCCTCAGGACTCTAGTAAATGAAACATCTGTGATCCCAAGACTGAACTGGGACAGCCCAGGTTCCCATCGGTTACAACCTGCCACTGTGCTGTGGCAGCCGTTTCTGCCACAAGGACAGTCCTGCAGGGAAGGGCACAGTCTGGTGGGTGGTTTCATCTCACCTCTGGCCCAAGCACTGTGTGATACTTAATCTGACAAACATTTATTAAACCCCCAAGGAAAAACAAAGCATCGGTGGGGAAAATCGAGAGAGGTTTGAGCAGCCCTCCAGGGAAAGTACCTTGACTCATGATTTAAAATAAGTGTTCGAATGGGGAGGAAGGTGGGAAGGGGGTTCAGGATGGGAAACACATGGATACCCGTGGACACCCATGGCTGATTCATGTCAATGTATGGCAAAACCACTATAATACTGTGAAGTAATTAGCCTCCAGTTAAAATAAATTAATTTTAAAAAATAAGTAAAATCAGTGATCATTGAACAAAACATCCTTATTCTGCCCTTAAGTCTTTACAGTGTAGTCCAAGGAGGTAGATACCCAGAACATCGAGTGTTCAAGGTCATGACACAGGTCACAGAGGAGGAGGAGGATATGGTTAATGCTAGCCTGGGAGGGACTCAGGCTTCCGAGAGCAGGTGATGCATAAGTCAAACCAGGAAAATTGAGTGTATCAGACAAGCTGGTGTGGGCATGAGACCTTCCAACAGGGAATGCAGGGTTATGGAGATCTACAGGTGCATCAGGGGAGCCCAGAGCACAGGTTTGAGAGGAACCATCGAGAGGGAGCCTGGGAAAGACCCAGAAGAGCATATGGAGTCAGAGCACCATGCAGACACGGAGCACCAGGCTGGCTTCTGGAAGACTGTTCTGGCAGCAGCTGGAACGCACCCTGAAGACCCTGCTCTCTCTCCTCTAATCACACCATCCTGAGTTGTGAGCCTGTTTCATGAGGACAGGGGCCACCCTAATTTTGTGCCCTCAGGATTCCAAGCCCAGCCGACCTCAGCACATGTGTGTCCAGTGGCTGATGCAGATATTTGCAGAGCAGAGTAAGAGGCACAGGAGTAGCATTGAGCTGTCAAGCTGATGTTTCTTGAAAACTTGAAAACCTTTGCCTTGCATCAAAATATTGTAGAACTCTGTATGACTTACTAAATTAAAATTGTGAACAACCGCAGACTCATTAATTTGAGAAATGTTGACTCCCTGCTTTGAACCTGGTACTGCTTGCAGTGGTAGATTTAAAGCATAGAGTTTCCTGTCGGCCCTAGCAGAGCCCCACTGCAAGGTTACCTTGACCAAATCACTAGTAGTCCAGGGAGGAACAGTCACTCCTGTAAGTGGCAGTCAGTACTTGCGGTTCGCAGGACACAAGGTTCCTGCCCTAGCTGCTCAGCCCTGCCGGGGCAGTGAGAAAGTGGCTGTGGACAGTAGGCCATGTTCCAGTAGAAGAGCTTTATGCACAAAAACAGATGGCCGCTGACCCTTTGTGTAAACTCTTGTTTGACTGTCTTTTGTGTCCCTTATGGTTTCTCAGCATTAGGGTTGTGGTCACAGTGGAACAAACAGAAGAGGACCTGGAGAAAGCTGCGTCCACGATCAGCGAGGTGGCCCAGACCGTGCTGCTTTAGTCTGGGGCCTGGTGGCCACTCCACACACCACACTCAGGCCTCAGAATCATGGCCGAGCGAGCAGAGGATGCCTTGCAGTTACCCGATAAGGTGTCTCTAGACGGTGTGGATGTCAACGTGTTGACCATGAGATGGATGCTGGTGACTTTTTAAAGGAAAACATCCGAAAACCCAAAATCTATTTTTTTTTAAAAGGAAAAACTAATGACAGCATCTAACTGATACTTAAATTGTGCTATTTGTCTAAATAGACAAAATTGTCTACACCAGTAAAGCTTAGAGGCACTTCAGCATATATGATACAAAATGTACTGAAGTTCTAATCCAGTCACATCTTTTTCAGTCTTTGTCATGTGAAGCTCAGTGGTGGCTAATATATATAAAGGAAGAGTTTTGTGTAATTATTATAAACTTTTCATTATAATATATTTGAATCCTAGAATTTTTATATACACTAAATACTGATGTTGCACCATTTCTAACATTGAATCTTAGCATCCCTAACCAGAGAACAGTCATTATACTTCCTAAGTGAGCAATAATTTACATCAAATACTATTTTATTTTAGTATAATTGACCTTTACATTTATTCTTTGTTGATTTCTAATCTGTTTTCTGAAGAGGGTTACTGTGATCTTCCCAAAATAGAAATCATGTCCTTGATATTTTAGAATATCTTGAATGTATTCTTTTTTGTATCGTGGGTTTGCCTAGGGACATATAACCATGGGCTTTTTCTAAGCTAGAGAAAATGAGACCTTTATTTCTTTTCAGCTTAATGAATTCCAGATATCTGAAAAAGATGTGAAAGCACTGAAAATAAAATTTTTAGTCTGTGCTTTAGCTATCTGTTCTTTTCTTTAGCAGACCAAGTTGGGTGATATAAATGTTTGTGATATGTGCCACAAGATAGTGAATAGATATTACATTATTATTCCATCTCTTGTTAAAGGGAAAGGAATAAAATTATATTGAAAATATCATTTTTATAGTATATGTTCATATTAACAAATGGTCCTCAACATCTTTTTAGATAACATATATTTTTTAATGTTTAGTTTCTATTTTGCTTGAGGTATTTTGTACATATGTGCCTTGTGATTGCTGCTGCTTTAAAAGATACAGTACTCTGGGGGATGAATCTGTTCTGTTTTGTTTTTTAATTAAATAAACCTACATTCCTGATAATCAGTCTATTTGCATATGTAATATATTCAAGAGAATGGTCTCTTAATTTTAAATTCTGCAGACCTAGGGTGGTAGTCCGTGTGTGAGTGTGTATGTATGTTATGGGGGTGTTTAATTTCTTAATGCCTTTCTTCAATATATAATATCAGAAATTTCATTGGTTCATACTGATTTAAGCCTTGGCCCCGTATGACTACAAAAATGCCAGGCCTGTTCTTTTTATAAGCAGATTAAGGTTGTAACCTTTCAAAGTCGAAATTGCAATATCTAGATTTTTATTGCTACTTTTAAAAAATGATTGGAAGTTCCTCGAAAAAAATGGAGCAGCACATATTATTTAACTTCAGTCCTTGAAACACATCAACATGAACTGAAAACAAAGCCTAAATTAAAGCCATAGAGCGACCACAATCCAGTAATACACACCACAAAAAAACCCATTAGAAACAAAAAAATGTATAAAACAAGTGAAACGTTGAGAGACAATATCTCAAATCTAAAGCAGGATGCAAATTGCTGTTTTAGAGACAGTGAGAGAGGGTTCTGAAGTGCTCTGTCCTCTGTTTAGAAAGGCAGTGACTAGGTGAGCAGCATGGAAAGCTTTTGGAGCAGATTACCACTCAGCGGTTGCCCCCAGGGGAGGAAGAAGCCACACACGACTGCTCCCTTTTTGTTGTCTATAGGAGACTCCAGCTTAGGAAAAATGAACCGTAGGCCTAAATATAAAGATAAAACTACAGAAGTTCTAAGAGAAAGCACAGAAGGAAATATTTCAAATCTTTGGTTAGGCAAACATAGATACAATACCAAAAGTATAAGCCATAAAAGAAAAAAAATTGATAAATTGAGTTTCATTAATTTTTTTTGTTTAATTGCGCTTCAGAAGACAGCTTGAAAGACATAAGCCACAGATTGTGAGAAAATATTTGCCAGTCATATATAAGAAAAAATACGTATCCATAAAGAATGTAAAGAGCACAACTCCAAAATAAGAATTGAAAAAGTATAATTTTAGAATAGTGAAAGACTAGACATTTCACCAAGAGAGAAATTCAAATATCTAAACTCATGAAAACATATTTGATGTGATTCGTCATCAGAGGAATGCAAATTACAACTACAGCATGATACCGTTACACGCTCACTAGAATGACTATAATCAAAAAGATAGATAATACCAAATGTCATCAAGATATGGAAAAATTGGAAACCCCATGCATAGCTGGTGGAAAGGTAACATGGTACAACTATTTTGGAAAACAGTTTGGCAGCTTCTTCAATTTAACATAAATTTGCCATGTGTGTGTGCATGCTCAGTCACTTCGGTCACGTCCAACTCTTTCTGACCCTGTGAACTGTAGCCTACCAGGTTCCTCTGTTCATTCATTCTCCAGGCAAGAATACTGGACGGGTAGCCGTTCCCTCCTCCAGGGAATCTTCCCAACCCAGGGATCAAACCTGCATCTCTTACATCTTCTGCATTGGCAGGCAGGGTTTTTTTTTGCCACTGGCACCGCCTGGGAAGCGCTATTCATAATGGCCATCAGTTCAGTCACTCAGTCGTGTTCGACTCTTTGCGACCCCATGAATCGCAGCACGCCAGGCCTCCCTGTCCATCACCAACTCCTGGAGTTCACGGCCATAAATCAGTCCAAATGTCTGCCAGCTGATGATTGAATGAATAAACAGAAAGTGGTATATTCATAAAATGGAATACAAGTTAGCAATAAAAAGTCTCAAAAAGTTTTTTTGGTAAGTGAAAAAAAAAACAGATGAAAACGACCATGAAATTATGTAATTCTATGCATATTCAATGTCCAGAGAAAGCTGATATAAAAAGTTAGTGGTTGTCTGCAACTGGGAGTGAGGTTGAGATTGACTGATGAAGACTTGTCAGCACAGGGGACCTTTGCAGGAGATGTTCTAAAATAGGATTGTGGTGATGGATGCACAACTCTGAATATACTAGAAACCATTGAACCAAGGAGATCAAACCAGTCAATCCTAAAGTAAATCAATCCTGAATATTCATAGGAAGGACTTGCTGAAGCTCCAATACTTTGGCCACCTGATGTGAAGCCAACTCATTGGAAAACACCCTGATGCTGGGAAATGTTGAGGGCAGGAGAAGTGGGCGACAGAGAATGATGGATGGCATCACTGATTGAAGGAACATGAGTTTGAGCGAACTCCGGGAGTTAGTGAAGGACAGGGAAGCCTGGCGTTCTACAGTCCATGGGATCACAAAGAGTCGGACACAACCTAGCGGCTGAACAACAGCTATATTGAATCAAGTGCAAATCTGTGATAATGAACATAATTGCTAATCAATTGACTCTTCCAGTCATTTCAGCAAAAGTGTTGTCCCTGATGAACATCTGGAAGTCCACAACATGGATGGGGTGGCAGCTCTCAGCACCAGAGGACAGTATGCCAAAATAGAACAGGAGGCAGCTCAAGGCTAATTTGAAAGCAGAATGGGGTCTGGTTCTAGCTTGTCTGCTCAGTAGCCATGAGTCCTCGGACAGGACCCTCCTCACTGAACAAGTTCTTTATGAAATAGAGTTAGGTGGATGGGACTACATTTGAATTATCTTAAATCCTGCTGTCACAGTTTCCCAAGCCAAGTTGGGAAATTCTCTTTGGCTCCAGAGAGACCTCTGTCACTGAGAAAGAACTACCTGTGCACACTTTTCCCACAGGGAATGTGACTCACACCAATCAGTATCCTATTTTGATGAAAACACACAAGCCAGAAAACTTCAAAGATTAGGTTCCATTCCCGATTGTCGCATTTTACCCTCCGAGTGATTCTGTCCCCCCAAACCCCAAGCCCGTCTCTCCCCTGCCTAATGGCATGCAAGAAGTTCCCTGGAGGCACTCCCCATGCTGTGCATCACCTCAGGCCCCGCTTTCCTCTCACATGTATTCCACAGACTGCAACATCGGAGGAGGCCGCCAAGGGTTCCATGCACAGTGCAGAGGATGCCCCAGAGTCTGGACACCTAGAAGGACCAACATCACCACCTGCCACCCGTGTGAACCCGGACAGTGACTTAAACTGACTGTGCCTCGTTTCTCCATCTGTAAAATGAGAGTAACTGTGCCGCAACCCATAGAGACATTGTAAGAACTGGGTACGACGATACATGCAAATACTTTAAATTGCACTTGATGTGTACTGAGTACAAAATATATGTTGTTATTAATGATAATAATGGAGACAAGTTCGCAAAAAGTTTGCCTATCTTCCCGCTTACATGTTCCAGTAGGAAGTCATTCCAGAAGGACTTGGGACTCATGTAATATCCAGGTCTGTGATTTTTTTTCCTGCAACTGGTTTACAGAAGCCACTCCAAATATTGAAGATTTCCAGGAAAAGTATTTCTGCCTCCTTAATTCACATGCATGGCTTAGATCCAGCTTCCTACGTGTTCTGTTGTGAATCCGGATCTGGCAGTCAGTTCCAGGCCCACCTCTCATCTCCCGCGCAGGGACTGATAGAAGCCTGAGAAACTGAGGGCCCACCCATCCTGGCGACTAGAGCTGGAGAGAGGGACCCTCTGTCCAGATTCCCAGTGTGTCTTCAGTCATTGATGGCACTGAAAGTGAGAGGCAGACAAAGTATGGTCTGTTGTTTGGTTTCCCAGCTCCTTCCAGATAAGAAAGACCTGTATTTGCAGCTCAGCCCTTCCTCAGCTCACAAGCCCAGAACTAGTAAGTGAGATCTAGAGGCTAGGCCTCCCAATAGGGGGCCTCATGCAGGCAGGCCTGAGTCCTCCGCCAGGATGATCAGAGATGTCTCTGTCTGAGTATCCTGATGCTGCTGCTGCTGAGCTGAGCTGCGTTAGGACAGCTCCAGGGCCTCAGACCTGCAGGTGATACAGCATTCTATATGGCTGTCACATCTGCCTCATCCATATTCTTGATTTCTTTCATTCAAGTGAAGAGGAAACCTTCATTCACCCTGTGCAGTCGACACACAGTCTCTGCTTAGAGCTGAGCAATAAGAGGATTCGTGAGTGCTTGTGGCCCATTGTTCTTCCACATCTGTTTCCTGTCCCTTAGCATCTGGCTGGCCTCCTGACTCGTCTGACTCCCCAGCTTAAATGGATATGCAAAGTCCTTATTCTTCATCCCTGGGGATGAGGAACCTTGCTTTCTTGTTGTTTACATTTTTAAAATTACACAAGTGATTATATATTCAAATTAAACATCCAAAAAATAAGGAGGCATGAAGAATAAAACTTGAAAATCCTACTTCCATCCAATTCTACTCCCCAGGGGTAACTCTTATTCAAAGTTTGTTGGAGATCCTCCAGAAACAATTTCTATTTGCATGTATACCTATATTCAAGTGGATTTTTATTTTTTAACATAAATTTATTTATTTTCATTGGAGGCTAATTACAATTTTGTATTCATTTTGCCATACATCAACATGAATCTGCCATGAGTGTACATGTGTTCCCCATCCTGAACCCTCCTCCCACTTCCCTCCCCATACCATCCCTCTGGGTCATCCCAGTGCACCAGCCCCAAGCATCCTGTACATCAAACCTGGACTGGCGATTCATTTCATATATGATATTATACATGTTTCAATGCCATTCTCCCAAATCATCCCACCCACTCCCTCTCCCACTCCCACAGAGTCCAAAAGACTGTTCTATACATCTGTGTCTCTTTTGCTGTCTCACATACAGGGTTATTGTTTCACGCCAGTCAGAATGGCTGCTATCCAAAAGTCTACAAGTGATAAATGCTGGAGAGGGTGTTGGAGAAAAGGGAACCCTCTTACAGTGTTGGTGGGAATGCAGACTAGTACAGCTACTATGGAGAACAGTGTGGAGATTCCTTAAAAAACTGGAAATAGAACTGCATACGACCCAGCAATCCCACTGCTGGGCATACACACCAAGGAAACCAGAATTGCAAGAGACACGTGTACCCCAAAGTTCATCGCAGAACTGTTTATAATAGCCAGGACATGGAAGCAACCTAGATGTCCATCAGCAGATGAATGGATAAGAAAGCTGTGGTACATATACACTATGGAGTATTATTCAGCCATTAGAAAGAATACATTTGAATCAGTTCTAATGAGGTGGATGAAACTGGAGCCTATTATGCAGAGTGAAGTAAGGGCCAGAAAGAAAAACACCAATATAGTATACTAACACATATATATATGGGATTTAGAAAGATGGTAACGATAACCCTGTATGCCAGACAGCAAAAGAGTCAAGTGGATTTTTAAAAGCACAGAACAACTGCATAGTTCTTGTTCTGACTTACAGTAGGAATTTTTCTCTAACAGCGCCTCATTCTGTTTACTTTGGGCAGAGTATTCTGTAGCTTGGATGTGTCACAGTTTATTTGACTAGTTTTCTTTTTGTAGACATTTAAATTTCTTATTTTTTTCCTATGGCAAACAACATTCAAATGAACATCCTCAGACATGTAACAATGTGCTTCTGTGGAATTTCCATGATGTGGACTTCTAGAACTGGAATCCTGAGCCCAGGAGTTTGCAAAATCTTTCTTTGTATAAATACCAGCAAATAGTTTTGTCAGGTATCTATATGACAAGTTTTCTTTTTTCTTGCTGTTCTTGTGTTATTTTTCTCTTTACAGCTGTTTCAAATTTTTATGCTATCAAATTTGCCTGTCTCTTCCATATGGCCTAGAAATTTTGGCTTGCTAAAAAGAGGTGTCCACACTCCAGAATTAAAAGAAAGTTGTCCTTTCTCCTTCAAATACTTCTTCCTATGGATCCGTAGCTACTTTGTGAGCTTGTTTTGTCTTATCTTGGCCAACATCAGGACACTGCAACTATTATTGATTTCTGATATGTGTTCCCTGTCTGGTAGAACAAGTCTCCTATCTTTCTCTAGTTCAAAATATGCTTTGACATTCTTATACTTTTTCTCTTGCAGAAGACCGTAAGATTCAGGTTACCATATTTTAAAATCAGAGTGGTTGTGTCTGCATCATACTGCCTTCAAACATGTTGATAGAGACCTTTAGTGTCTGGGGTACAAACTGCCTGGTGACATCAAATGCTCCATGCAGCTATGTTAATGGAAACCTCTTCTGAACATGCTAGGTTAGAAGGTCTGCAAGAAAAAAACTATATTTACTCATCTTTGTACCCCCTGCCCCCTGCATCAGTGCAACCGGACTCTCATTGACACAATAAACGTTGAGTGAATACATTCTAGGACAAGAGCAGTAAGCTCTTGGTGTAGCCTCATGGCGTTTTGGCTCTTTCTCACAGGCACGTATGTGCATGCATGCAAAGTCGCTTCAGTTGTGTCCAGCTCTGTGACCCTATGGACCATAGCCCACCAGGCTCCTCTGCCCATGGGATTCTCCAGGCAAGAATACTGGAGTGGATTGCCATGCCCTCCTCCAGGGGACCTTGCCAATCCAGGGATAGAACCTGAGTATCTTACGTCTCTTGCATTGGCAGGCAGGTTCTTTACCACTTTTGGAAAGTCATAGCCATGTACAACCCTGAGCAAATAGCTTTACTCTGATAGTTGGCTTTCTCATCAGTAGTATGGCCACAGTCTTACAAGTTCTGCCTACCTCACAGGGTGATTCTAGAACTAAATGAGTACCATGCAGTGCCAGAGCACTAGGAAAAGGGTAAAGTAAAACTTCCTAACAAAATGAAAAGGAGAGCAGGGTGGAAAGATGGGTAAAAGCTAGACAAGAAATTAAAACATTCTTCTTCAACTGTCTGCTCTACTTCCCTCAGCTACCCACAAAAAACTTGAAGTGAGAGGTACTTCTCAGGATCCTCAGAAGCTTTAGCAAGCAGCCTGAGACCCGGGGGAGTCAAGTGAAAAGTGAGAGTAAAAACCTCCTCAAATGATGGCTAATCTCTGCTTCAGACATCTGACAAGGAACTCCTTGGTGGTACAATGAATACGAATCTGCCTGCCAACACATGGCTCATGGGTTCAATCCCTGGTCAAGGAAGATTCCACATGCTGCGGAGCAACTAAGCCCGTGTGCCACAACTACTGCGCCCACGCTCTAGAGCCCATGAACCACAATTACTGAGTGTGCATGCCACAATGGCTGAGCCCACATGCCTAGAGCCTGAGCTCTGCCACATGAGCAACCACCACACTGAGAAGCCTGTGCGCCATAACGAGAGTAGCTCCTTCTCACTGCAACTGGAGAAAGCCTATGCAAAGCAACAAAGACCCAGAGCAGCAAAAAATAAATAAATATGAATAAATAAAACATGCGACAAAATCGCACTAGAGTGTGCAGAACCCAGACCCAACAGCATCCCCTCCTTCTTTCCTTGTCCTTCCCAGGGAAAAGACCCTGGAAAGGCCTTCTGGTTGTCCTAAATCAGACCAAGGAAAACAGTGATCCTTAATTGAAGGCTTACAATGTACCAGATTCTGTTCTAACCTCTTTTTCGTCCTCAAGGAAACCCTGTGAGGTGGGGATTATTGACTTCGTGTTTTATGGTTGAGAAAGTTGAGATACAGAGATGTGGAGTGACTTGCCCGTCATCACACAGCCAGAAGGAGGTAGAATCTAGATAGAGTCGAGATATTTGGGCTCCAACATCTGTGCGCTCATACCTCAAAGCACACATCTTTTCATGCAAGATCACATTTTCATTGTGCTCTCTCTCTTGGTGATATGTGTCTGAGGCTCCTAAGGGTCTTAGATACCCCTCTGACTGATACATATTTATCTCCAGAGTAAGGTGTCTGGAGTGATGTTCAGCTGATATTAATTCAAATTCAAAAGGAAAATGCTTTGGAAACTATAAAGTACTTTAGAAATAAAAGATTTATTTAGTTTACAAATCACTGTGCTGTACACCTGAAACTAACACTATATTGTAAATCAACTAAACTTCAATTTTAAAAATTAATTTTTGAAAAAGACTTCTGCATCCTAATTCTAGGAATCTGTGAAAGTTTCAAATTATTTAGGGAAAAAAAGGGGTCGGGGGGAGGTACCTAAGTCCAATGATAAGTATCTTCAGAAGAGAGACATAGGGGAGATGAGACAGAAGACACGAAGACAGAAGCAGAGATGAGAGGGATGCAGCTACAGGCCAAGGGATACTAGGGATGACCAGCAGCTGCCGGATGTTGGTGACCTTCCCCCAGGGCCTCTGGAGGAAGTGCAGACCTACCAACATCTTGCTTTTGGACTCTGGCCTCCAGAACTCAGAGAATAAATTACCATTGTTTTATTGCCCCACCCCAAAGATTTATTGGTTTGTATTTCTATATCAAAGCTTCTATAGTCAAAGCTATGGCTTTTCCAGTAGTCATGTATGGATGTGAGAGTTGGACTGTAAAGAAAGCTCAGTACCAAAGAATTGATGCTTTAGAACTGTGGTGTTGGAGAAAACTCTGGAGAGTCTCTTAGACTGCAAGGAGATCAAACCTGTCAATCCTAAAGGAAACCAGGCTTGAATATTCATTGGAAGGACTGATGCTGAAGCTGAAACTCCGATACTTTGGCCACCTGATGCGAAGAACTGACTCCTTGGAAAAGACCCTGATGCTGGGAGGGATTGAAGGCAGGAGGAGAAGGGGATGACAGAGAATGAGATGGTTGGATGGCATCACCAACCTGATGGACATGAGTTTGAGCAAGCTCCGGGGGTTGGTGATGGACAGGGAGGCCTGGCATGCTGCAGTCCATGGGGTCACAAAGAGTCAGACATGACTGAGCAACTGAACTGAACTGATTTCTATACACTCTAACTTTTGCATGTCATACCTATTTCATTTGCAATCTAATTTTCTCTGCTCAATGTATTTTTGTGTTCTTACAAGATGCCAAAAGTATCTTTAAAACATGATATATTTAATTGCTATATAAGATTTGTTAGACCTGTTTTTTATTTGTCAAACACTCATCCTTACCTAGTTAAATCCTTCTATTTTGTAAACAGTATTGTTGCCATCATTTTTGAAATTATTTAAAAATTTTTGTTCTTATGCAGCATTTTCAGTGTAATTATTACTGACTAGATTACTCTAAGTGAGACATTTCCTTTAACTTTTTGAAAGATATGGATGAAGCTATTTGACATTAGTTCTTTTTCTTTTAAAACTTAAAAATCAAATTATACTGAAGGATTTCTACTCCAACTGTTCCTACCTTCAGCCGCACTCTCAAGAGGCAGTCCACTTAAACCTTTTCCTCTTTATTTCTTCTAGAGAACCAAGCATTTGTCTAAATATTGTTATGCCCCATTTCCTCGTTTATCAGCCTTCATTAAGATCTCCTATTTTGAAAATATTCTCTACATATCTTTTCCTCATTTCTTTATTTGAATTACTACCTTCCATTTGTTTATTCTAGGAGTTCTTAGTTTATGCCAAGTAATAATCCCTTATAATTCCATGCAGTTGCATTACTGTCATCTATATCTTAGCTGCCTGCATTTTGATGTAATGAAAGCTATTGATTTTTTTTTCCCTTACAGTTTGTGCTTTTGAAGTTTAATTAAGGATTTTTCAACACTCTTAGCTCCCCACTGATTTCAGTTCATTATCATTCATATTTAGGTCTTTAATCCATCTGAAGTCTAACCCTGTATCAGGATTAGGTAGGAGTCCAGTTTCATTTTGATTCTTCTTCATATGGTGAGATTGTTTTCCAAAATCATTCACTAAGCAATCTATTGTTTTCCCCTTAAATTTATTTTTATACTTTATCTTAAGTCTAATACAAGCAAGTGTCAGTCTTTAAGTTATTATGTTCCTTTGCTGTTTTCAGCTGTTCTCATGCCAATTTCACTCTTTATTAAATTGTAGTCTTTTAACCTACCTGTATTATTTGAGAGGACACATTCACCGTTTGTTTTCTCTGAAATTGAATTCACCATTCATAGGTTTTTATTCCTTCATATATGTTTTTAAGTAAATTTAGTTGAGTTCCTCAAACTATCCAAGTGGAATTGTCTGATATTGCATTTCACTCATAGATTAATTTAGGAAGAATCAATATCTTACAGTATTGAATTGTTCTGTCTAAGAGAAAGGGATGTCTTTGTATTTATTCAGATCTTCAATCTCCTTTGAGTTTTTAAGTTTTCCCATTGAGGGATTTTTGGTGTCTTGGATAATTTCTAGATATTTTTTACTTTTAGTTATTGTAATTTGTATTTTACTTTTGTTATCTTTCTAGTCAGTTATTGCTGGTGTAGATAAAGCATTGATTTTTTTAAGTTTATCTGGAAAACTTGCTGAATAATTTGTTGATTCTTTTGTTTTTTCAAGTAGATTATACTTTTTATTTCATTTTCTTTTGTTATAGCATTGTCCAGGATCTCCAAAACAAGATTAAATGGTGGCAGTAGTAGTGGGCATATTTACCTTTACTCCAAAATGAGTTGGAAAATGTTCCCTCCTCTTCTCTTTACCAGAGAGATTTTATAAAAATTGGTTATTAATTCCTTAAATGTTCGGAGAAATTCTCTATTTGAAAATACCTGAAACCTGGGGATTTCTTTTTCAGGAAACTGTATTACAAATTCTATTTCTTTAATGATTATAAGACTATTCATATGTCTATTTTATCTTACTTAGTTTTACTAATATGTGGTTTTCAAGGAATTGGTCTTCTAAGCTATCAAATTTATGAGGATTGAGTTTGTAGTATTTATTTGTTATTTTAATGCCTGCAAGATCACTGTGATACCCTTCTTTCATGTTGACATTGGTGATTTGTATAATCTCTTTATATCTTTGTTAATAAGTTTGCCAATTTTATTGATTTTTTTGACAAATGAGTTTCTGTTTCATTAATTTTCTCTCTTGCTTTTATTTTTATTGACTTCTGCATTTTGTTTGTTTTGTCCTTCTGTTTTCTTTGTGTATTTGTTTTCTTTTCTTTTTCCAGTTTCTTGAGCTAGAAATTCAGATTATTGATATATTATCTTTTTTCTAATGTAAAGATTTAGTGCTATAAATCTCCCCTCTCAGCCCTTCTTTAGATAAACCGTACAAACTGATATATTGTATTTTTATTACATTTATACAATTTTTAATTTTATTTTTAAAATTTCTTTTGCAACTTCCTGTTTGATGCATGGATTATTTAAAAGTGTATTAATTTCCAAGTATTTGGAAATTTCTCTGTTGCCTTTCAATTGTTGACTTTTTATTTGATTTTCTTGTGGACAGAAAACATACTCTGTATGATTTCAGTTCTTTTAAATTCATTATGGTTTGTTGTATGACCTAGGAAGGACATGGTTGTCGTGATGAATGTTCCATGAGCACTTGAATAGAGTGAGTGTTCTGCTATTGTTGGGTGCAGTGTTCTATAAATGTCAGTTAGATCTACTAGGCTGATGGTCTTCTGTGTTCCTGTTGATTTTACCTCTCCTAGTTCTATCAAATACTATAATTGCCAGATATAGAATTCATTATTAGTTTTTTCCTTTTCTCTCCTGCAAAGTGTTGTGCTACTAAGTTCTGGCTTGATGGTTTCAGATGAGAATTCGAGAGTCATTAATTTGGTCTTCCTGTAGAGTTAATACACCATTCCTCTCTGATTGTTTTTAAGATTTTTTTTATTAATTTTTTTGTCTTTAGTTTTTCATTAGATATTTAGTTCCGTATCTGTTTCACAGATCCCTGAGGCACTGTTCATTTTTTCAGTCTCTTTTTTGTTGTATTAATACTGTGTGAACTCAATTGACCTACCTTCAGCTTCACAGATTCTAGCCACTGTCATCTGTACTCTTCTGTTGAGCTTACCCTTTGAGGCTTTTTTTTTTCATATTGGCTATTATATTTTTCAGTTCTGTGATTTTCATATGACTGTCTTTTGTAGTTTCTATTTTTTACTGAGATTTTCTATTTTTTCATTTATGAGAATTCATATTTGTTTATTGAAGCGTTCTTATTACAACTTTTAAAATCCTTGTCAAATATTTCATTGTTGGCATTTTTTTCTCATTTCAATATTGTAGTTTTTTTTCCTCATTACAAGTGTTGGTTTCCTGGTTCTCAGTATGATGAGTGAGATTTTATTGTATCCTAGACATTTTGGTTATTATATTAGGAGACTTTTAAGTGCTCTTTAAATCTATTTTATTAGACATTCACTCTTTCTAAGTTTAATATCTAGGTTCTAGCCTATTTTCGTAGGCTATAGTTCCAGTGACCATTTAGTTTTCAGAGCCCTTGACGGTCTATTCTGGCCTGCTTCATTCTTTTGGCATTTATGTGGCTCTTGCTCAGTCCCTGCAGGTGCTGCCTGAAGGGGTGGGAGTTGCTTTTCTGGGTCACGTAGAGGTGAAAGGCCACCTTCAGACAAGGGAGGTAGAGGGACTGAAGCCACAGGGCCTGGATCTTCTCATGCCATTGGGTGGAGGGCAGAGCCATGCTAGGCTGTGCTGATGCTGCCTGCAGTGGATCAGCCTACTCATCAGTATCCAGAGGAAAGGGTGGAGGAGGGGTTGGTCAGTCCAGTATAGCTTTGAGGGCAATTGGAGACCTCTGATGTGCCCCCTTGTGAAGTAGGAGTTAGCGCCCCCCGCCCCATTTTGGCTCTGTTGGGTTTCTCCTTTCTGATCCTTTGGCCAGTTGCCTTTGTTTGTACATTAGCGTCTCCAGGTTTCAGGTCTCTCTGGCCCCAGATGAGGCATGTGCGAGATAAAGGAACTCACCACATCATCAGTCCTGAGGTCTCTAACTAGTCAACCTCTTCTTTCCAGCTTTCAGAACGCTTTATTCTTGACTGTTGGATTATTTCCAGGCTATTTAGTTGTTTGACAGTGAGGCGGATGAGGGATAAGTGAGCCTACACTTTCTTGTTCTGGAACTGAAAATGCTATTAAAGATTTTGCAAATGGAAAGCAGAATGAACCACTTGAATTGCATGGCTACAGGAGCTACTGCTGGGCCTTGGTATAGAGTGGGCATTCTGTAATCGTTATTGGTTGAATGAATGAATAAATGGAGTTTTCAGACTTTAATTTCAGTGTCCTGGAGGCATATATAAGCCAGAGTCCCATTTCCCTGAATTCTTGGACAAGTACTTCTCAGGGCTTTTAGGCTTCACCTTTCTGAGAAAAGACCACAATGAACTGGTAGCCTGAGGTAGGAGACTGCTATTTTCTAAAAGCTGATGACACTAACATATATATATATATAATATATATTATATATATATATATTCACCTCAAGGAGCAATTATTCTTTTCTCTTTTCCAAAAGGAAGAAAGCTTACTCTCCAGTATTCAGACAACTTAACATAGTAAGTAAGGACTCAAAAACACCCTCTTAGCTTGAATCTTTTTTCAAGAAAAAGGTCAAGGATTTAAGATATAGAAGTGTTAAAAAAATTGCTGTTAATAACACTGGATTAACGTGACAGAATTTCTGCATTTTTTAAAGACATTAATGTTGAGATTTAAATGAGATTCCCTTCAGCGCCTAGTCCCGTTTCTCTGTGAATATTATGATGCCTCTCAGATGTGGCTTTTTAAATAAAAGCACCTTAATGAAGCAGTAAATAGCTCTACAGGGAGGGGATCATCCGTGAGGGGTGTGCTTCACAGTGGATCACACCCACAGGTTTTGTTTTTGTAAATTTGAATTTTATTCCCCAACGGATACCCCACTTTTTGTATTCAAGAGATGAAACACATAAGGAATTCATTAAGAAATCAGGCTTTGGTGGGACAGCTTTGATTTGACCCTTTTGAAATATGATCCAGGTCACAGCGGTGAATGGTGCAAACCTCTTTTTTGGCAATGGCATCTGGACTTGATTATTTTAAATTAGGCTGTGTGGTGCTGGCATCTACCCGCCTGCGAAACTGCTACTGCAGACAGCCCTTGTTCCCCAAGATGATATGGGAAATTAGATGAGTTCTGAATACTTAGAAATAAAATTTATGTTATTATCAACTTTGTTGTTTCAGTATCCCATATTTATAAGCTTCTAGAATGTCACTTTTTATCTTTCATTGGTAGTGATGGTTTTCATGCCAAAGATAAATTACACCTGGAGCATTTTATTAATATTCAACTTCTTTCTTCAGAGGCATAAGTGACACTAAATAGGTTCCTCAGTTAATATTTTTTAAATGAATGGAAAATTACCCCCAAAATAACCTACCATTAAGAACATGTGAGTGTGTTCCGCGGGTCCGTGGGCGGCTGTGTGGCTATCTGCACACTGTCCAACAGCTTCACTCCCTTTGCATCTTCAGTGGTTAGGAGTTCAAAAAGAAGGTGGAAAATTGGGTTTACACCCAGTTTTCAGCAGCTCATGTGTACAGTTTTCTGATTTTGAGAATGTTTATATTTGAAAGTTTATTTTCTCGCAATCAGAATCTGGTTGAAGAGGGGAAAAAAAGACACTTCAACATCTAAAGAGTTTACCGACTGTCTGTATTTCCTCTTTTATGTTGTTTCAGAAATAGTCACACAGCCATTTCTTAAATAATTTCATAGAAACCAAATTCCAAGTGCGTTTATGTTTCAAAGACGAGTGGGTTATTTTGATGAGCTTTCAAATTTGAAAGGCCTCTTTAACAAATATTTTGGGAAGAGATCAAGCACCGAGAAGATCTGGAATGCCCGTCTTCATTTGTACGCACACATGTCAGGGTGACACAATCGTATCCCATTTATTCTGCTCCCCAAGACTTAGATTAAAAGCATCCAAGGCTGTAGACTATTAACATCTGTAGTATTATGTCTCAGAGCTCTCCAAGAAATTGCAACTCATCTGAACCTCCATAAAATCTACTAACAGATGAGAAATGAGGGAAACTGACTTGCCTGTCTTCCTACCGCCAGGATGTCACTGAGACTTGTTCTGGACTCCCCTTCACTCCATTTGCTAGACTTTTCTATCACACAGCAATCCAAACTGGGCTAAAAACAGCCCTGAAAGATCAAATCCTGGGAAAACAATAATTTCCAAAATGGCCCTTGAATCCCCCTTGCCTTCTCATCCAATATGACCTTCTTCTGTCCCACTGAAGTGTTACATACTTTGTGTCACATCTTCTATTTTTAAATTTGGGATTTTTTTCTCCTTCAAATGATGGTGTTTATTTGTTTGTTTTTTCTTTTGCATATAAAAAATTACTCACAAATGAGTCTTGGAAGCACTATTAATATTCATGGAATATTGTTTCTGAATCACTTTTCATCTGTTCCTGGACAGGCAAGGCAGACTTCCATAGTAAGAACAGAGGGCACTGGGGACTTCCAGTGATTAAGATTCCACGCTTCCATTACAGGGGACCCATTTTCAATTCCTGATCTGGGAATAAGATCCCACAAACAGCACAGCTAAAAGATTTTTTTAAAAAATGAACAAATATGGACTCTGGAAATAGAAGGTGGAATTTCAATAATAGACTCAATTTCTTAGCTCTGTGACCTCAAGAAATGTTTGGAACCTCAGTTTCCCTTTCTGTGAAATGAGGTGAGACAAGCAGCTTCCTGGTGATATGTGGCCATTCCACAAGGCAGAGTGATAGGATACCCAACACGCTAAGCACAGAGCCCTGATTCCAGCAACAGCTGTTCAGAATGGATGCCCACAACTGACAGCCAATCAGAAAGGATGCCCGTGATCAGCATCAAGCCAGTTGTGCAGGGCATCTAACTTGGTGCCCATTGAATAGCTACTGACTCACTGTGGCTGAGTTTGGGCTCCCCCCAACACAGACCCTGAAATAAGGATTAAAGTGACAGCAGTGTATCTGGGTGGTGATCCCCAGAAGCACCTGCAGGGTAGCAGGAGGCATCAGGGGCTCGGTCCTGCCGGGACCCTCCCAGTTGACTGGTGAGCCAGAAGGCTGATTCGTGGCCCCACTCCTGCCCCTCTGAATGAGGGCTGCCCCACACATTCTTGCCTATGCTGTACAAGCTCCTGAGGCCACAGGCACTTGCTGTAGGGGTCACAGAGGGGCAGATTTGAGCCCTGAAGGAATGTAGCATCAACAATGTCTGCTATGACTGCTACTATAAGTTTTGCAAGAGAGAACTCAGCATTTACCAAGTCCCCAAGGAGACAGTGGTCACTTTCAACAGAGAATTAAACCTAGGACTTTGAAGGACCCAGCAGCTCCCTGCCAGGCTGTTTTCTTCATGGTGAGTAGGCCTGGCCTGCCTCTCAAGTTCAAGTCCAGTCACAGACAGCAGATTCTCTCCCTGGTCAGGCATTGGAGGGCTGCTGCTCCTGAGGTAAAGGTCTCCCTACAACTGAGACAGACTCTGAAGGAACTGACAGCGGAGGGCAACAAGCCCTTCCTCAAAGGAGTAACTGGATGGCCTGTCTGTCCAGTACATTCTAGAATTCTGGCAGGCAGGCTGTCACTGCCCAGGGCCACTCCCTCTGAGGGTACTTCTTTGGAGAAAAGACCTCCATGTGCTGACATGTGAAGTGAAAGAACTGGCTTCCTGCCAGGAACACTCTTATTGGGGATACCAGCCACAACCTCCTTCACACACGAACAGCCAGCTTCTCAGCACCTGACTCTTCAATATGAATAGATGGAGGAAAATTGCCTTTGTGGGAGGGTCCAAAACAAATGAACCAGCCAAAGATAATCAGGTAGAGAATTATTTACACACACATTTCTATGGTTGGGTATCATCAGAAATAGAGAAAACTCTGCATTTGTGAGTTGAGAATAATTACCAGAGATTAAGAAAATAGCCTAATTTTTTTTTTGCAAGTTCAGTAGGTGGAGTGGAAGATAAAGTTAAGGGAATATCAGGGTACGAAAGATGGAGAAATGGAAAATAGAAGAAAATTAGAAAATCATTTTAGGATGAACAGCATCTAATTAACTGAAGATATAGAAATAAAGATGGAGAAGGCAATGGCAACCCACTCCAGTTTTCTTGCCTGCAAAATTTCATGGACGGAAGAGCCTGGTGGGCTACATCCAGTCTGTGGGGTCACAAAGAGTCAGATATGACAGCATGCACACACAACAGGGCACAGAAGGAAATAACTGAAAAAATTTTAAAGGTTAACGGATTCCCATTCACTCAGGTTTCTTTTATTGAATACTTCTGCTTCAACCAAATGTTCTAGCCAAACCTAAAGAACATGAGGTTCAGAGTAATCTATTTCCACCCAGAACACCAGGGAGAATTGATAATCCCAAACATCCATAGAGGGAAAATACAGATCTTCTATTGTGAAAGTCACTGTGGATGTCCTCGGGACAGAGGCCTATAGTAGGGTCCCTCCCAGGGGAAGAGTCATGGCCAGGCATGATCATCCAGGGTGCCTTGGTCAGTTACTGAACAGGGTGTGGTGTGACACAGCCCTGACCAAGAAAAGGCAGGGAGACAACTACAGGGACTGGTTTAAACTTCCTGCTACTTTCCTTGTGACTCAGGCTGTGATATTTGGAGATGGTGCAGCCATCTTATCCCAGTGAAGACCGTTGCTAACACACTGATGGAGGAGCAGAGCTGGAATGAGCCTGGAGCCTTGAAGCACATGGGAAGTTGTCAGTCCAACCTTGGGACTGCTTCCTTTTCCACTTCTCCTTAAGGGAGAAATCAAAGTATTTGTGCTATTTTTAGACAGATGCTATGTTCTGGGAAGAACCTGGAGAATACACCCTAACATATATCGCTTTGACATAAAAATTATTTTGAACTGAAGGCAGTTGAGAAGCGGCAGCTGTAGGAAAAGCTCTCTAGCCTCTCTCTATCTACCTAAAAACAGGGCAGAAGTTTCTGTTCGTGAAGGTGTACCCCTCTCCCATACCAGGAGGGAAGAATCACCTTTATTACTACAGGTGGAGGTGATAAGTCTGCATAAACAAGTCTTATTAAATAACCCTTATCTTTCATTGCTTTCTCCTGTATATTTACTACCTCTAGAAGCCTAACTTAAACCCTTTTCCTTCATCTCATTGCATCTCCACAATTTATCACTCTTTGTTAAAATGACATATATCCCTCCAGGTCTAAGCACCCCTTGGGGTCCTTACTTTTATTCTATAAAGTCCTTTGTGTACATATAAAAATTTAAATTAACATCAAAGAAAATGTGTGTGCTTTTTCCTCCTGTTAATCAGTCTTTTGCCAGTTTAATTTGAAAATGCAGCTACAGAAACTAAGAAGGCAGATAAAGTTTTTCCTCCTCTATGATTCCTTGCTACCTAACACAGCTTAATTAATATGCATACAAAGAATCAGAAATAATAGTAGCATGGAACTTTGCAGCAGTCATATGAGAAGTTCAAAGCTAGTGAGAGATTAGTAGAGACAAGTCACATTTCCCTCTGTCCTTACCAGCACTTCATATGGTTTAATCCGATGGTTTCTCAGTGTCATTATTTTTAAAGATTTATTGATTGTTTGTTTTACTGTGGTGGGTCTTTATTGCTGCACACAGGCTTTCTCTAGTTGTGGTCTGTGGGCTTCTCTTTTGGCAGATCACGGGCTCTAGCACGGGCTCAGTTGCCCCATGGCATGTGGAATCTTCCTGGACCAGAGACCCACCTGGTGTCCCTTGCATTGCAAAGTGAATTCTTAGCCACTGGACCACCAGGGAAGCCCTCCCACTGTCACTGTAATTTGAATTTGCTGATAGCCAGTGAGGCTCGGCATTTATCACAGATTTGTTGGTCATGTATGTAGATTTCTTCTTCTACTGTCCTCTGTCCACTCATTTTATACACTTTGAATTCCTAGTTCTTTTCTAACTGATGTGTAAGCATTCTTTTGTCTTCAGGTTCTAACCCCTTATTCTCTATGTTGAAAATAACTTCTCACACTCTGTGATTTAGGGAGATTAGGGCTAAATGACATAGCATTTTGGCTGTGTCATCTTTTTTTTTTTTTAAAGACTTTATATTTTAGAGTAGTTTTAGGCCTGTAACAATTGAGAAGAAGGTACAGAAATTTCTCATAAATCCTCTAACTTCTTATATGCATAGCTTCCCCCATTATCAACATCACTCACCAGAATGGAACATTTGTTACCAAGGAGGAGCCAACATTAGCCCATTATCATCACCCTAAATCCACAGTTTACCTTAGAGTGCACTCGATATTGTACATTTTATGGGTTTGGACAAATATATTACAGTATATGTTTATCCTGATAGTGTTATACAGAATAGTTTCACAGCCCTAAAAACATTCTGAGCTCTGCCTGTTCATCCCTTGCTCCTCTGCCTCCAATGACAACCACCAGTGTTTTATTATCTCCATTATTTTGCTTTTTAAAGAATGTGGTGTAGTCAGAATCATCCAGGATGTAGGCATTTCTAGAGTGAATTATTTGTTCCTTTGGCCCCAGTGACTCAATTGTAAAAAACCTACCTGCCAATGCAGGAGATGCAGGAGATGTGGGTTTGATCCCTGGGTCGGGATAACCCCTGGAGAAGGGAATGGCAAGCCACTCCAGTATTTTTCCCTGGAGAACCCCACGGACAGAGGAGCCTGGTGGGCTACAGTCCATAGGGTCACTAAGAGTCAGACACAACTGAAGTGACTTAGCACTCAGCACATAGTTGATTTACAGTATCATGTTAGTTTAAGGTGTATAGCACACTGATTCAGTTACATGTGATATGTATTTCTTTTCAGATTCTTTTCCCTGATAGATTGGCTGTGTCATCTTTCAGACTGAACCAACCACTGTGTTATCTTAGGCAAATTATTCAACTTCAGCCTCCTCTCTTCTAACAAGGCAATATAATACAACTCAGGATTATTCAGGAAATTAAGTGAAACAAAGTATGTCAACAGGATAGTAGATTAATATACAGAGGTAGCTTTTCTGATTTTTAGAGTAGGAAAGAACCTTAGAAATAACTGAGCACAGTTCAGTTTAGTTCAGTCGCTCGGTCGTGCCCGACTCTTTGCAACACCATGAAATGCAGCACACCAGGCCTCCCTGTCCATCACCAACTCCCAGAGTTCACTCAGACTCACGTCCATAGAGTCAGTGATGCCATCCAGCCATCTCATCCTCTGTCGTCCCCTTCTCCTCCTGCCCCCAATACCTCTCAGCATCAGACTCTTTTTCAATGAGTCAACTCTTCACACGAGGTGGCCAAAATGCTGGAGTTTCAGCTTTAGTGTTATTCCTTCCAAAGAAATCCCAGGGCTGATCTCCTTTAAAATGGACTGGTTGGATCTCCTTGCAGTCCAAGGGACTCTCAAGAATCTTCTCCAACACCACAGTTCAAAAGCATCAATTCTGGCACTCAGCTTTCTTCACAGTCCAACTCTCACATCCATACATGACCACAGGAAAAACCATAGCCTTGACTAGACGGACCTTAGTCGGCAAAGTAATATCTCTGCTTTTGAATATGCTATCTAGGTTGGTCATAACTTTTCTTCCAAGGAGTAAGCATCTTTTCATTTCATGGATGCAGTCACCATCTGCAGTGATTTTGGAGCCCAAAAAAATAAAGTCTGACAGTTTCCACTGTTTCCCCATCTATTTCCCATGAAGTGATGGGACCAGATGCCATGATCTTCGTTTTCTGAATGTTGAGATTTAAGCCAACTTTTTCACTCTCCTTCTTTCACTGTCATCAAGAGGCTTTTTAGTTCCTCTTCAGTTTCTGCCATAAGGGTGGTGTCATCTGCATATCTGAGGTGATTGATATTTCTCCCAGCAATCTTGAGTCCAGCTTATGCTTCTTCCAGCCCAGCGTTTCTCATGATGTACTCTGCATAGAAGTTAAATAAGCAGGGTGACAATATACAGTCTTGATGTATTCCTTTTCCTATTTGGAACCAGTCTGTTGTTCTATGTCCAGTTCTAACTGTTGCTTCCTGAACTGCATATAGGTTTCTGAAGAGGCAGGTCAGGTGGTCTGGTATTCCCATCTCTGTCAGAATTTTCCACAACCAGATAATCATGACCCAGATAATCATGACCCAGATAATCACGATGGTGTGATCACTCACCTAGAGCCAGACATCCTGGAATGAGAAGTCATGTGGGCCTTAGAAAGCATCACTACGAACAAAGCTAGTGGAGGTGATGGAATTCCAGTGGAGCTATTTCAAATCCTGAAAGATGATGCTGTGAAAGTGCTGCACTCAATATGCCAACAAATTTGGAAAACTCAGCAGTGGCCACAGGACTGGAAAAGATCAGTTTTCATTCCAATCCCAAAGAAAGGCAATGCCAAAGAATGCTCAAACTACCACACAATTGCACTCATCTCACACGCTAGTAAAGTAATGCTCAAAATTCTCCAAGCCAGGCTTCAGCAATACGTGAACTGTGAACTTCCAGATGTTCAAGCTGGTTTTAGAAAAGGCAGAGAAACCAGAGATCAAATTGCCAACATCCTCTGGATCATCGAAAAAGCAAGAGAGTTCCAGGAAAACATCTATTTCTGCCTTATTGACTATGCCAAAGCCTTTGACTGTGTGGATCACAATAAACTGTGGAAAATTCACTGAGTCCATTGACCATGAAATCAATCCTATTTAGACAACACTTACCAGGTACCAGGGACAGTTTTGAGTTTTACACATATTAGCCTGTCTGATCCTCCCAACAATGCTATTTGATGATACTATTATTACCCCAATTTTGCAGATGAGAGAAATGAGAAACAAAGAGACTAGGACACTTGCCCAAGGCATTTTGTAGTGGGTGAGCAAGGTGAAGTTCAATTTCTGCTCTTTTATCTACTGGGAGGAGTGCTCACAACAACTCAGTTTTTTAAAAAAATGTTATTTAGACAAGAGATCATTTGAAAAGGACTGAAAACCACTCCTTAGCTACTGCAAGGACATCTCAAGTTTCTAAAGAACTACTGATTGAGGCCTGCACCAACATATGAGGAGCCATGGACCCAGACATGAGGTGTCAGCTAGAGTGCTCCTCCCAAGCCCACAGTGCCCTGGGGAGTGCTCCCTGATCATCTCCCATAAATTGCAAGAAATGCCTTTGAATGCAGTAAGGAGGGACTACCCCCTCCTCTCATTATACACAACTAGGTTCTTCTGGGAAGAGACTCTGTAGCTTCCATCAGATTTACGCATTAAACTACCAGTCTAAATCTTAAGCTCCCCCAAAAAACTAACAAATGGAGCTTTCTTCTTTTTACTTTTACAATGAAAAGAGCTCGAATTTCCCTGAGCTGCAGGGGCTCCGTGAGCAAGCTTTATTCAAGTGGATAAAGAAGAGTCAATAGATGTTGTGAAAAAAAAAAAAAAAAAAAAGATGTTGTAAGAAGAGGGAAAAATCCTTTTCCACACCCTCTTGTGTTCTGTTCCTGGCACAATGCAAATTAAACTGACACCACCCCCACCCCCACCCCCACACACACAAAAATAAAAAACATTAGGAGGAGATAAAAGTTTATTTTATATCCATATGAGGGAGCCTCACAGAAATAAAATGAAAACCCCAAAGAAGTGGTTAGGCTTGAGAGCTTATATACCATTTTTAATGAAGAGTGAAAGAGTATGGAAACAGGACAAAGGGAAAGAAATTTATGCTTCCAGGGGCAGTAAATTGCAAAAAGATAAATCTATGAGGGAAAAGAATGGAAGATAATGGTAGTTTTAGTAAGGTTTGTTTATAAGGATTCATCTCCATGTTGACTCTGTCTAAGGCAATAAGAATATTCTCTACTTCGTATAGAGAGGGCACTTTATCACTGGAAATTGATGACCTCTTTTTAGGTGGGAAGCAGGAGGTCAGAGCCCTTCTTTCACCTGCTGTTTCTCAAATGTTTCAGTTCAAAATAATCAGTGTGTCAAAGACCAAAATCTTTCCCCTGAGAGGTGTCTCCATCACCACTACCATCCCCACCTTCTCTCTCCCACCAGCCTTCTTCAAGGATAGGGTCATTCAGTTTCATTAAATAAGCAAACAGCCTGGAGATTTTAAGGAGAGGGATATTTTATGCAAATAATTGCTCTGGGGACTTGGATCAGCTCAGTAACTAGAAGTTGTGAGGCTGTGGGATTTGGGTTCCTGGGGGGAACCTTCCCAGTGCCTGGGACTCCCTTACCCCTCCAGTGTTTCCTGAACCATCAGGGACACTGCTTACAGCCACTTAGTTTGTTCCATCTCACCTGAAATTCAGCCTGGGCAGCTGTATCTCAAAGGTTTTCGTGAATAACAATGCTTTCGAGGTTTATTTCCGCAGAAAGACTTTTCTGAATTAAACCCGTCTAGGTTAAAACTCCATTCAAGATAGTAACAGAACTTGTTGAGCAAATACTGTTATAAAGCAGTGCTAATACGCCTATACGGTTACAGTTAGGTAAGGAAACACGCTTGTTGAATTTAATCCAGTACTTGGCCCACAACATTCCTTGGTCTGGAGGGAGTTTGTTTAAGCAATCCTGTTTCTTAAAGCCAAAACATAAGTAAATTAAAATTCTTTACTGTATTGGGGAAATTTGAACAGATCACATTTTCCTGGTGGTACTACTTTCAAAAGGAGAACGATGAATCCAATTGTGTGTATGTTACAAGCTAACAAAATAATCTCCCTAACACCATTCTGATGTATAAATAAACAAGTGTGTGTGCCCAAGGGGAAAACAACTGAGCATTTCAATACAAGCAGCAGAATAGGAAAGGTGTCCTGTCTCTTCAACAAAGTGAGATTTCTACTTCATTTCAAGCAGGGCTTAAGGGTTACATTATAAAATCTTTTAAATGATATTTTATTATAATAGAAAAAAAATGTGTTCATTATATAAAAACTTTAAATGTTCAGGAAAACGACCAGGACAAAAATCACGCTTAATCCTTCTCCACAGAGGTAACAATGAAAAGAGTAACTTGATTAGTGATACAGTTAGCTCAGGGGAGAGGGGAGTAACCTTTAAAGAAGATGTGTTTGAAGATGGTCCATGTAACACTTAAAAGCAAAATTATATGTTTATATAGGCTAACTATTTTTCTGGGCTCCAAAATCACTATAGATGGTGATTGCAGCCATGAAATTAAAAGATGCTTACTCCTTGGAAGGAAAGTTATGACCAACCTACACAGCATACTGAAAAGCAGAGGCATTATTTTGTCAACAAAGGTCCGTCTAGTCAAGGCTGTGGTTTTTCCAGTGGTCATGTATGGATGTGAGAGTTGGACTGTGAAGAAGGCTGAGTGTCGAAGAATTGATGCTTTTGAACTGTGGTGTTGGAGAATACTCTTAAGAGTCCTTTGGACTGTAAGGAGCTCCAACCTAAAGGAAATCAGTTCTGAATATTCATTGGAAGGACTGATGCTGAAGCTGAAACTCCAATACTTTGGCAACCTGATGCAAAGAGCTGACTCATTTGAAAAGACCCTGATGCTGGGAAAGATTGAGGGCAGGAGAAGAAGGGGACGACAGAGGATGAGATGGTTGGATGGCATCACCGACTCAATGGACATGGGTTTGGGTGGATTCCAGAAGTTGGTGATGGACAGGGAGGCCTGGCCTGCTGTGGTTCATGGGGTCACAAAGAGTAGGACACGATTGAGCAACTGAACTGATACTGATACTGATAGGCTCAGATGGTAAAGAATCTGCCTGCAGTTCAGGAGACCTGAGTTTGATCCTTGGGTCAAGAAGATCCCCTAGAGAAAGGAATAGCTAGCCACTCCAGTATTCTTGCCTGGAGAATTCCATGGACAAAGGAGCCTGGCAGGCTACAGTCCATAGGGTCTCAAAGAGTTAAACATGACCGAGCGAGTCTCTATGGTTCTCTCTGATATATAAATGAGGAATTTTTTTCTGAATGAAATTCAGAAAAAATTTTTTTCTGCTCACATATTTCTGAGTTGTCCCATTTATAATGATACTGTTTCTGAGAAATCAGAGCAATAACCATAATCAACAATTAGCATTTAATGAACCTCTATACTTTGTCAAGGATTTATTTGAGTCCCTCAAAAACCTGGCAAAACCTCACATGAATAACAAACTTTTTATAACTAAAAATTTAATCATTAAATCCAGATTAATTGGCAGGATATTATATTAAGATATTATAAAAAGTCCAGTGCCTTTGGCATGGAGCACCAGTTGGAATAGTAACTAACATAAAACAAAGGCTGCCTCTGACTTTGGGACCATTTTGCATCAATTACACACATGCCAGGAGAGACAGGACACCAGAATTTGAACCCAAGGGATGACAAATGGAGCAGTCAACTACATAATGGAATCTAACTTTGAACAAATAAATATCTGAAAGTTCATACTGATACAAAATAAAATCTTGAGTAAGTAAATAAGTGGGGAAGTAGTGATAACTCTTTCTTTCAGGTGAATTCCAATTAACAATGGTATAAAGAATGAGGGAAATAGAAAATTAGCAATGTTCTTAAGTTCTCAAGCTTGAGATTGGGAGGGGTCAGATATCAACATAATAATTGTCACAGGCAAGATCTACTGATGGCTGTGAAATTTACTGGGGTAAAGTTTGAAGAGCAACAGGATATTTGTATTATCTCAAAATATCCCCCTTCTAACAATGACACGGCACAGTGCAGACCCCAACAGACAACCTTCCCAAGGGACTGAGGGTAATCTCATCAACAATTAGACAGACCCACATGATGAACCCAGAGAGGGGACATTGCACTGAGAAAGGCATAGCACCATTTTGATGGTCTGCCTGCTGAAAATGTGTAACCTCAGTCTAATCATGAAAAAGCATCAGACAAACCCAAATCAAGAGACATAGAAGGAATTGGCCTGGGCTCCTGGAACAGAGATGGGACAAAGTGGGAAAACATGGGACTTGAAAAAGTTCTACCTACAGTTTGTCTAGTAGCCTCCTATCAACACTTATTTCCTGGATTTGATCACCATCCTTTGAAAGGTGTTAACATAGCAGGGCTTGGGTGAGGGTATGCAGGAACTCTCAGCCCTATCGTGCAACTTTTCTACAAAACTAAAAATATGTCAAAATATAAAGACAAGAAACACGGCCGCAGAGAGAATGATTTCTTCCCACTTGAGCACCAGATAAGTCCCATGGGGGGCCGCTCTCCATGGCTGGCATGGATTTCTGACCAGTGACCTGACTGCTTCTCTCATGAGCAACAGTAACAGTCCCAGGAGAATTGAAGCTAAGATTTATTTAGTCTTGTGCAAAAGGGGAAGGTGCGAGTTATTAATAATAAGAGAAACTGGCTATTTCTCACCAAGATTGGTATATGACTTGAGCAGAAAGTTGAATTAAAGGAATCTTCAAAGATATGCCTAGAAACTGACTAAATTTGCTCATAGTTTAAAATGGAAGACATGCTCAATGTTCTCAAGCTCATGTTGAGATTGGGAGGGAACAAAAAATAACACCTCTCTTTTCTTCTCCTGAATTCTGAACAAATTGACAAATAAGATAATCAGTGATCAAAATATCAGTTTCATGAGTGTTCGATTGAAAAAAAGGGTTTTTCCTCTACTTTCTGAGGACTTTTTCTTAATATCTGTCCCCACCGGCCCCCAGACCCACCCAGTCACGGGCAGAGCTGAGCCACTACAGTCCCTGAGAAGGCAGGGCCCAATGACCAGATTTTGTGGAGCCCAATGACCAGATCTGGAAAGCCTGTTATCTCCCAAATCGTGCATGATCCAGATGCCCTCAGCTCCCCTCAAACACCCATCAGAGAAGCCTCCCTCTTCCCTTGCACTGACTGAAGTGAAGAGGAAGAGATCCCTTTTTTTCTGGGCTAAGCTCAGAATGCTGTGGGTGAGTATAGGAGGGAAGATGATTTCCCTACAGCTTATTCCTGAAAGTCAAGCACATGTACATGAATTAAGGTTGCCAGGGCTGGGGAGAGGGGTGAATGCAAACTTAGTGTTTAATGGGGACAAGAGTTTCAATTTTCAAGGTGAAGAGTTCTGTGGACGGATGGTGGTAACACAGCCATGTGAAGGCACTTAATGTCATAGAACCACATGCTTAAAAAATAGTTAAGATGGTAAATTTCATTAAGTGTATTTCACCACAATTTAAAAAATTTTTTAATTAAAAATGAAAAAAGGTACATTAATTAATAACAATGACATAAATCGATTATGATTTTACCATGTCAGTTTTATTTTAGAGCCAAGCCGTCACTATATCTAGATTTATGCCTGCTCTGGAGAGAAGCAGAAAATGGTCTCAGGAAATTTCTTTTAGCTATTCTTTCCCCAAGGACTATAGCATAAGAATGTCCAGAAAGTATTTCTCTGGAGTTTCATACTTGCTTCAGGAGTGAATAAATAAAAGGATGCTGTGAGTTTCCCAGTAATGAGCAGGGAAGAAGCTAACATGGGTTTTTAGCAAAGATAAAGTTGGTGGAGACAAGAGATTATGGGGAAATCATTCAGGATAGTGTTTTGCTCTACATCAAAGGTGCAGATGATGGACCCTGATCAAGGTCGCGTGGGGAGGTGGAGGGGGCACCACGGCCCCTTCCCAAGATCCCATCTTGACTCCTCTGGATACAAAGTAGCTCTGAGCCGGCTCCAGATGGAGACTGAACCTGTGACCTCTCCGCATAAAGACATCATGACACCCACTACGCCATCTGGGGCTCATAAAACCACATTCTCTATCTTTTCTTGGCTCTCAGGCTAGTCAAAAGCTGAAGGGCAATATTTGGGACCGCTCTGGTTTATTCGTGGGCTTTAATTCAGAACACATTTCCACAAAGAGAGGCAGAACAAAGCACAATAGCACTAAAGTTCAATTTACATTCTCAGTCAGTGAAACAAAATGGAAATAAAAAACAGTTGTGTGAGAGTCATTTATAACTAGACTATGGCTCCAAAAGCGCCTTTCCTATAATGTCATGGAATAAAAGACATTTTCAAACCACCAGCAAGGAAAGCTTAAAGGGCCAAAAAAGGAGAGGTGAAGGCTTTCTATTTGAAAATGAATAAATAAATGAATTTAGAGCACCGATGATGGCATACAGTCTCTCTCTCTCTCTGGATTTGGCAGATACAAAGTTATTTCAGTATTTCCTGATTTAAAGTGTTTTCCTCCTGGTCATGGTTGGTTTTGATGCTGCTAGTCATCGGAAAGCCGGTGCTGTCCCAGGAAATCCTTTAGGTTTTACTTCGCAGTTTGGCAAGACTCCTCCAAGAACAGGGTTTGTCTGCCATCACAATGCCATGATTTCCAGGTACAAATTTGCCATAGTAAGTTATGTCTGGCTTGTTCTACCCCCGAAATTTACCAAGTACTGGCAGATGGCTGCCATTCCAACCACCACAGCAGCTCCGCAGTTAAGAACCAGCACATAAAACACCGGTGTTCTTACAGGGCGGGAATCATTCTAGGACTGAGGTGCTAAATAAAGGGACTCCCTGAGTTGAATTTCAAGCTTGAGCTTCCACAGCTCATCAGCAGCAGGACCAGAAGGAGACTCTTGACTCCGCATCTTGCACATTTTCTGCAAAGCTGAAAGAGGAAAATTTTTAGAACACACCCAAGTCCTCACAAGAGTGGTCACATAATGCTGTTCACAGCCTTCGGGCTCCAAGTTGTCCTCATCATCAGGCCTTCACTTGAGCCAAATTTTCCCTCAAACACCCTGAGTCTCTGGGCTAGTTTATCACTGTCTGTTTAGTGTTTCTTTTACAGGACCTTTCCCACATTATATTGTTATAATCCATTTACAGGCCTGTTTCCGCAGTTGCACTGTAAACTTTCTAAGGATATGGGACATCCCTCATTCATCCCCATCTCCACGGATTTCAACCCAGTGTTTGGTGTGTAGCCAGGGCCTTGTGAAATGTTTACGGAAAGAATTCATGCTCTATCCACACTGAATGCAATAACTTCTCAAATTAGTTTTTTTTTTCCAGTTTTTTGTTTTCCTTTGTGTATGGATGCTAAAGAAATCCACTAAGAAGATACTGATAGACTTGGTAGGAAACAGTTGGAGCTCAAACCTGCTTGTTAGCTCCTCCTCAGAATCCAGTTCATAACCTCAACTCCTTTGCTTCCTGCTAAGAGAGTTTAGAATGGCTTAATACTTAAATAAACAGCAAGGTCCTTTGCCAATACCCTTTGACAAACCATGATGGAAAAGAACATGAAAAAGAATGAACATATATATATAACAGAGTCACTTTCCTGTTCAGCAGTGATTAACACAACGTTGCAATTCAACTATTGATGTGCTGTTGTTTGGCCACTAAATCGTGTCTGACTCTTTTCACCCCATGAACTGTAGTCTGCCAGGCTTCTCTGTCCATGGAATTTCCCAGGCAAGAATACTGGAGTGGGTTGCCATTTCCTCCTCCAGGTGGCCTTCCCGACCCAGGGATTGAACCAGCATCCCCTGCATTGGCAGGCAGATCTTTTACCACTGAGCCAATTCAACAATATTTCAGTTGTGGGTGGAGTGGGGAAATGGCTTGATACTGGTTTCTCAGACTCCCTTGCAGGTCATGAGAGCAGTTACAGCCAAAGATAAGTCATGGGACCTCCATGGGAAGCTTCCCTTTCCTCTTGCATTGAAGGCCACTGCCACCACTTGCAGACAGGGCAGCAAATGTGAATACGAAATCCATCACTAATCATGGAGTTGCAGGGAGACAGAGTGATCCAGGGTCTCACGGAACATCATAGAGCAGCTGAACCCGCACAGCGATGGCTATCTCCAGACTTGTTCTGAAAGAAGTCCTTCTCTTTTGAAGCCACAAACGTGGCCTAATGTCTTTGAACATTTTCCATGTAACAAGAAATAATGGAGCAATTGCTCTGAGCAGAACACTGTGCTAATTTGAGGGGAAAGACACAGTTTTCACTACGACAAGGCGTCAAGGAAGATGCTTTTTTGAAATTTTATAGCAAAGCCTATTTGAGGATATTGTCACCTTCCCAACTCTTATAATATTTTGCTTTTTCTGCTATGACTTCCCAACACAAGGCTATGTATGTGTATGTTCTGAACCATTTTAAAATAAGTTATGGTTTTCATGACATTTTACCCTTCAATGCTTCATAATTAATAATTCCCAAATGTAAATGTCCACCTGAAATATCTCTCATAGTTGTTTTTTAGAACCATGATCCAAGTGTTGCGTTCTATTTTTATCTAAACTAGCCTTCCTAATCCCTTACTTTTGCATAATATTGGTTTGTCGGAGAGACCAGACCACTTGCCATAAGAAACGTCTCACTCTAAGGATTTTGCCAGATTGTTTCCTGCTGGCATTATTTTATTGGTCCTCTGTCCCTGTATTTCCCATAACTGGAGTTATGTCTAAAGGTTTGATGAGATTTGAGTTTAAATGTTTTTAGCAAGAACACTGTAGGAGATCCATGTGGGTATTTCTCATGGCGTTTTCTTGTCACACAGATCCCTGGGCCACCTCTCAGGCAAGCTTCTCAGCCACTGGACTTGTGCCTCCCCTCCTTGCCCATATCACACTGTCCCTGTACCTGATCTGAAGCATCTCATGGTCCCCTCCATGCCTCTGTGTGTTATGCTCTGTTTAGGGCTCGTCTTTCTCCTGTAGGCTTGGTCCACAGTAGTAAGCACAGTAGCATGACCCTTGTATGTGGACAAGACCTGGAACTTGCTTCTGACCCATGAAATACAGCACAGGTGAAGGAAGGTCACTGGCCTGATTAGGTTACATACAACAGTAACTTCCATCTAGCCAGGAGATTCTCTCTTGCTGACTGATGATTCAAACTGCCATGTTGGAGAAGTTCATGTGGTAAAGAACCGAGCACAGTCTCCACGAACAGCCAGGAGGAATGAGCCCCTCACTCCAACAGCCTTCAATGACCTGAAGCCTGTCAAGAGTCATGAGAGCCTGGAATTGATTCCTTCCCTGTTTGAGCCTCAGATGAGACCCTGGCCCTGGCTAACACTTTGGTCTCATGAGAGACCCTGAGTCAGATAACTCGACTATGCTCCACAAGGATTCTCCACCCACAGGAGCTATGAGATAATAAATGTGTTTTGTTTTAAACTGATATATGAAATAGCAATAGATAATGACTACAACCCACATACTGTTATTCCATACTTCAAGCCTAATCAGTCTTCAAGGACGAGCTTAAATACTTTAGTATTCTTTAGCACCCTAATGCCCTGAGTCTCTGTTGATCATTGTCAGAACCACACAATTCATGATCTCACACTACACTAAGACCATTAATACTATCTCTCCAACCAAACCATATGTCCTTTGCAGGCAGGAGCCACACGTAAATGCTGTATCTCCTGCATTCTGGAGCATCACGCTGCATATATAGAAGGTACTTACTGAATACTTCTTATTAACAACAGTAGCAACTATTATAGTCAGCAATCTGTAACAGTGTATACTCACTATAATCCTGGCTTACCAAATGTTGAGAGCCCTATCAGGAGCTATAATCAAACATGTCTATAATAACAAAAAATGTTTGGCCCTGAAAAAGAAAACACTATTATTTGGGATTTCCTTTTAGTTTTTACTTCTTGATGAAATGATACAAATGGAGTGAATTAGTGACAACGATGTTTTCCAGATGTTCTCTAGATATGACAATAAAAATATAAACAAGACTCTTTTCTTATTTTTTCCCAAGGAAACTCTATTAATAAGTTCAGTTGACCCTCCCCCACATTCACATCTCCCCCTTAGCTTGGTGTGCCAAGCACAGGAAGGACTTAGAGAATCCACGTGTTGGTAAAGTTACTTTATGGTTCCCACTTCAAGATGGAGTCCTGAGCACAGTATTTCTTCCCTTAAAAATCCCACGAAATGAGATAAAATTTACTTTTAAATGACAAATTCATCAGCTTGCTGAAAAACAGCAAAAGGGTTTACAGGGAATTGAACATTATGCCTAATTACAAATAATTAGCTGGCAACAGAGATGTTTATCTGAAAATTAAAGCCCCTTATTCATTTCCCAAGGATCTAAACAATGTAGAGAAATGACAAAGTGGATAATTTTCCCTTAGAGAAGCATGGAAGAGAATGAGGTAATTTTGGACTGACAGGAAACTGGAAGGAAATATAAAGATATCTCACCCCAAGAGTAAGAGGTATATGAACTTACACCATGCCCTGAATAAGAGCCATCGACAGTTATATGGCTCCCTGCCATGCCTACCTTCTCCCCAGAACACCTTCAGGAAAGGAGACTGATGGGAGGTCGTTAAGGAAACACACAGAAGGCTCACTCAGTTGCCTTGTATCATTAAATGAAGCATGCATGAAAGAGAAGGACCAAGATGAGCAAACACAACAGACTTGGAAGGAAACAAGACAATACAGAGAGCAGTATGGGCTTTCAGTTCAGTTCAGGTTAGTTCAGTTCAGTCACTCAGTCGTGTCCGACCCTTTGCGACTCCATGAACCGCAGCACGCCAGGCCTCCCTGTCCATCACCAACTCCCAGAGTTCACCCAAACTCATGTCCATTGAGTTGATGATGCCATCCAACCATCTCATCATCTCATCCCCTTCTCCTCCCGCCCTTAATCTTTCCCAGCATCAGGGTCTTTTCAAATGAGTCAGCTCTTCACATCAGTTGGCCAAAGTATTGGAGTTTCAGCTTCAGCATCAGTCCTTCCAATGAATATCCAGGGCTGATTTTAGGATGGACTGGTTGGATCTCTTCGTAGTCCAAGGGACTCTCAAGAGTCTTCTGCAACACCACAGTTCAAAAGCATCAATTCTTTGGCGCTCAGCTTTCCTTATAGTCCAACTCTCACATCCATACGTGAGTACTGGAAAAACTATAGCCTTGACTAGATGGACTTTTTTGACAAAGTAATGTCTCTGCTTTTTAATATGCTGTTTAGGTTGGTCATAACTTTTCTTCCAAGGAGTAAGCATCTTTTCATTTCATGGCTGCAGTCACCATCTGCAGTGATTTTGGAGCCCAAAAAAATAAAGTCTGACACTGTTTCCACTGTTTCCCCATCTATTTCCCATGAAGTGATGGGACCAGATGCCATGATCTTAGTTTTCTGAATGTTGAGCTTTAAGCCAGCTTTTTCACTCTCCTCTTTCACTATCATCAAGAGTCTCTTTAGTTCCTCTTCAGTTTCTGTTATAAGGGTGGTGTCATCTGCATATCTGAGGTTATTGATATTTCTCCCGGCAATCTTGATTCCAGCTTGTGCTTCGTCCAGTCCAGCGTTTCTCATGATGTATTCTACATAGACGTTAAATAAGCAGGCTGACAACATACAGCCTTGACGTATTCCTTTTCCTATTTGGAACCAGTCTGTTGTTCCATGTCCAGTTCTAACTGTTGCTTCCTGACCTGCATACAGATTTCTCAAGAGGCAAGTGAGAATTTTCCACAGTCTATTGTGACCCACAGAGTCAAAGGCTATGGCATAGTTAATAAAGCAGAAATAGATGTTTTTCTGGAACTCTCTTGCTTTTTCGATGATCCAGCAAATGTTGGTAATTTGATCTCTGGTTCCTCTGCCTTTTCTAAAATCAGCTTTAACATCTGGAAGTTCACAGTTCACATATTGCTGAAGCCTGGCTTGGAGAATTTTGAGCATTACTTTACTAGTGTGTGAGATGAGTGCAATTGTGTGGTAGTTTGAGCATGGGCTTGACAGTGTATTATCAACAACATTTCTATTCATGGCCTCCACATTTGCAATAGAGCCAGGAACCACATCCAGAGTCTCCTTTCTTGGATGGTTCTGGGGTAGTGTCTGCTCATGAAAGACATGGGTAAGAGATTAGGAAGATGGAAGAGGAAAGACCATTACCTCTAAAGTGGCAATTATAACTGAACATGTAAACAGATGTTGAACTCAGAACATTTCCCAGATTACTGTGCAGAACCACCCACCTCACTATGGCAGAGTGAAAGTTGATGGGAGCTTCCAAAGGTATATGAGAATTGCAGCAGCACCCTGGGAATCTTCTGAGAATCACCCATTTGGGGGACCCAGGGTAAAATTTTAATGTCTGCTTCACTTAGCTTTTCCCTCATCTTTTAATAGTTGTATGAGCCCCTACATTTTTATATTAAAAGCCTTAGTATCTGGAAAATACACATTATTTTTTTAATATATATACTTAAGAAAATCATCTGGCCAATATGAATTGCAGTCATGATCTTTAGATAGATTGAAGTGCATACTGCATCAATAAAACAAGAATAGGCTGCTGGGAAAAAAGAGCAAAAGTTTCTAGAAGTTTTAAAAATTATGTGTTATACATATATATAATTATGCATATGTATGATTATTATAACTAGAGGTTTCATCTGAAGTTTTAAATTATTGACTTAAAGTAGGTAAGGAAGGAATAATTTTGGTCTGTAAGGTAAAATCAAGGAAATTAGAAGTGAGGGAAAACTTAAGACATCAAAATATGTATATAAGCCAAACAAATAGATTAGATTCCTTGAAGAAGAAATTGGGGTCAGTAGGCAGATAAGGAACAAGAAAACAAAAAACAAAAAACAAATAATGTACAAATATTTCTTAGAGATGAACAAATTTTGAGATTTAAAGAATCCAACAGGTACCCGAAAAATTTGTAAGGCACACAGCTAGGTACAATTTGGGGAAATTCCTAACATCAAGGATAAAGAGGAAATCCTAAAATTGTCAAAGAGATAAACAGTTTATTTCATGAACAATGAGATTTAGACTAAGGTCTTTATCTCGTGCTTTACCTGACACTTGGAGATAAAGAGACAGTGCTTTCCTTCTTAGGGGAAATTATTTTGATCTTAGATTCCAGGACACAGCCAAAATATCAATGAAATTTGAAGGGAGACAAAGACAACATTGGATTTGAAAAGGTAAGCTTTTGATTGCAGATAGCAGGAACCCTGGAGAAGGCAATGGCAACCCACTCCAGTACTCTTGCCTGGAAAATCCCATGGACGGAGGAGCCTGGTAGGCTGACTGAGCGACTTCACTTTCACTTTAATGCACTGGAGAAGGAAATGGCAACCCACTTCCGTGTTTTTGCCTGGAGAATCCCAGGGATGGCAGAGCCTGGTGGGCTGCCATCTATGGGGCACAGAGTTGGACACGACTGAAGCGACTTAGCAGCAGCAGCAGCAGCAGCAGGAACCCTGAGGTAGGGCTGAGGTCACATGGGATTGCTTCAAGGCTTAATGGTGGCCCTAGAAAGCCTGTTACTGTCTGTCCATCTCTCTATGCTACCATTTCAAGCATCCATTTCATTCTACAACTCGCTTCCATTAGGATGTCAAGTTTCCGAAATTATATACATCAGGAGAGAAAGAGTGGAAACTACTTCCTTCTCTGTAGTCTAATGGGACTGACTCAGGCTGTGTGTGCCCAACATAATGTAACATATGCTGATTCAGTTCAGTTCAGTTGCTCAGTCGTGTCTGACTCTTTGCGACACCATGGACTGCAATACACCAGGCTTCCCTGTCCACCACCAATTCCTGGAGGTTACTCAAACTCATGTCCATTGAGTCGGTGATGTGCTGATTATCTTAAATTAATCCACAAAATGGGAATGGGGATCACTTACCCTGAGTCATATTGTTTAAGCAGGAGAGGAGTGTGAATACCTTACAAGAGTTTTCTTTGAAAGAAAAAAAGGAAAAAAAGGTACTGGATCGCCAAATAACAATGTCTGATACACACCGTTAAATCTCTTCCAAAAAAATAATTTGAAGATATACTCCAATATAAAGGAAAAAAACTTTCAGGAAAAAAGATGACGCCTAAATCAAAGAAGAATGGTAAGCAAAGAAACATACATGTATATCAACAGTTGTAAATGATATGGCTAAAAAGTGGACTTCAGTTTTTAAATAATGATTCCTTAAAAAGTAGGAGCAAATATTGTTTTGTTTTTGTTTTTTAAATAAGTGAACCATAGCCTGGAATTGCAATTTCCAATTATTTCAGTGAAATACAGGAGAAAGAAGTAAAAAGAAGAGTGAAGATAGTTAAAAGCCAGCAAAAATATAAGTGAGTTAATCTTGAAAATAGGAGAGTAAACACATATGTTTATACTCCAAATTATAAAGCATATATATTTTCCCAAGTAGTAGTGGTATAATTATGAATATAGAGAAATAGCAAATTCTGATCATTAGGGGAAAGCATAATAAAATAACAAGAAGAAAAAACATCTTCATTCATCATTTTGGCAAACAATTGTTTTGATAATCTTGAGTTTTAGTAGAGGTAAAGAGAAATATACTCTTGTAGAAATGTAAATGTATAAGCTGTCTGGAAGGAGATTTGCTAGTATCTCTCAAGCGTTCGAATACATGTACACACTTAACTAGCAATTCCCTTTCTAAGAAACTTTAAGAAATATTGGCACTGGTTCACACAAATAAATGTTGACAGTGATCCATGTAGAATTACTTAAAATAACATAAATAAGTAAAGGACCTATAATCCTTTGAATAAAGGAATGACTGAATTGTTGAATAGCCATGCCACAGAATCTCCTACAACAGTTTGAAGCAGAGTTTGGTTAAGATTTTTTTCTGTAAAGGGGCAGACAGTAAATGTTGTAGGTTGTGGGTGCCTCATGGGCTCATATTCAACTGCTCAGTTCTGCTATTGGAGTGTAGAAGTAGTCATAGGCAATAATAAAATGAATGAGCAAGTCAGTGCTTCAATAAGACCCTTTTATAAAAAGAGGCAGCAGGTCAGATTTGACTATAGATTGTTTAATGTACTGATATGAAAATGTTTCCATCATGCATTCATTTAGAGAATCGAATTGGAAAACAATGTATTATATGATGCAAATTTGAAAGTTATATGTACATTTACATATACTGTCAATTCTCATTATTATAATAATGTTCTATGAAGTCACCTCCAACAGTGAATTAACAAATACTGAACCATTTGCTCCTAAGGGAAATACAGAGTTAGGTTCCTGTGAAACTCTAGTTGCATTTTCACCAACTGCTTAATACATAAGGGCTTCCCAGGTGGTGCAGTGGTAGAGTCTGGCTGCCAATGTAGGAGACATGAATTCAGTCCTTGGGTTGGGAAGATCCCCTGGAGGAGGAAAAGGCAACCCACTCCAGTATTCTTGCCTGGAAAACTCCGTGGACAGAGAAGCCTAGCAGGCTACAGTCCATGGGGTTGCAAAGAGTTGGACATGACTGAGTGAGCCCACACAAGCACACACTTAGTACACAACCTTGTTTTATGTGTGTTTCCATTTAAAGACACTGTATTTAATACTTATTGTTGATTCATGAACATTGAACTCACAACCAGCAGCACTGTAACTCACGGATGAAAGAAGCTTATATGACACATCACAGCCTTACTGTGCTTAGGACACCAGACAGCTTTTCAGTGTTGTGCACAAAAATGAGAAAAACGTGGTGCTCAGTGGACCACAGACAGGACACCTGTTTTCAGCAGGAGCTGAAATAAGAAGGTAGAATGTCAAAACTACTTCAGGATTTTTAAGAAGTAATTGAGTATATGGCTTGCTGGTCAAAATATTTAAAATGTAGCCTAGAAATTAATTTAAAAAATTTTAACAAGTACCCAAATGTCTGTCAATAGATGAATGGGTAAATGAAATGTGATATATGCATTGAATGGAAATGTATGCAGCAATAAAGAGAAATGGAGAATTGATATATTTTCCAACACATAGAGATGTTGAAAATATTTTGCTGAACAAAATAAACTGGTCTTAAAGATCACATATTGTATTCCATTTACTTAAAAGTCTAGAATAGAGCAATCCTTGGAGACAGAAAGTAGATTAATAACTGCCTAAGGCTGGGAGGTTAGGGAAAATTGGGCTGGGAAATCTGTCTTTTAGTGGAGACAAATGTTTTAAAATTAGGTTGTGATGATGAGATATTCACAACTTTGAATATATTAAAAAAACACTGACTTGTACACTTTAAATGGGTGAATTGTATGGTGTATAAATTATAACCTAATAAAGGTATTAAAAAAAAATCAGTGAGTTATTTCCCCTCAACTTACAACAGGGTCTCCTGTATTGCAGACAGATGCTTTACCATCTGAGCCACCAGGGAAGGCCCTGGGGTAAACCTATAAGGCAGGCTAAAGATGGCTACAAATTCTTTGATCCCTTTCCCATAGAAGTGGGTATCTTTTCCCTCCCTTTGGATCTGGGCTGATCTGTGCCTGTTTTGTCCCATGGAGTATGACAGATATGAAGCTATGCCAGTTCTAGGCGTAGCCTTTAAGACCAATACCTAGTATCTTGTCCTCTTGCTGCCCTGGGTTGCCACGTAAGAAGTCTGACTAGCCTAAGGCCATTACAAGAAGCCCAACTATGAGAAGACTCATTGGAGAGTAAGATACTATGTGAAAAGAGAAAAAGTCCAAGAAAGACCAGTGACCACTGAAACACATTGAGTAAAGAAGCCATCTGGAAGGAATGCCTCAGCCCTAGGGACCATAGTTGACCTTATGTAGCTCAGAGAGTGACTGTCCAGTTGAGCTCTTCCAAAAATTGTGAATTACAATATTGTGAGCAAAATTAAATCTTTGTTTTAAAAACAACAGTTGTTTTTAAATTGTTACTTAAAAACAAATGGTTCTTTTAAGCCACTAAGTTTTGGTGTAGTTTGTTATTTTGCAATAAGGAACTGGAAGAAAGTATCAAACCTTCAGGAAAAGATGACATGGAAGACCAAAAAGCTCTATGGGACTAAAATCAATGATACTCTGTAATGAGATTTGCATTCCTGGGGGTAAATTCCATTTGGTCATGATGTATAATCTTTTTGATATCTGTAGGATCTGATCTGCTAAAATATAACTTAGAATGTTTTACGTTGAGTTCTTGAGAGGTATTCATCTATAGTTTTGTGTTTTTGTAATGTATATTATTTTGGTAGTCAGGATGATGCTGGCCTCAGAAATTGAAGTGAGAATTATTTCCTCCTTTTTGATTTTATAGAAGACTGTGTATTGAATTGCTGTTATTTCTTCCTTAAATATTTTTCAGAATTCACCAATAAAATCATCTAGGTCTGGCATTTTCAATGGGAGGAAGTTTTTAACTACAATTTCAATGTCTTTAATAGATATAGGGTTATTTAGTTTTTTTCAGAATGGGCTTTGGTAATTTATGTCTTTTGAGGAATTAACCTGTTACATCTAAGTTGTTGAAATTATTGGCATAAAGTTGTTAAAATATCCCTTTATTATCCTTTTAATGTCTATATAATCTCTAGTGCTGTCACGTTGTGTCACTTTAGCTAGAGATTCACCAGTGTTATTGACCTCAAAGACTTGGTTTTATCAATTTTCTATTGTCTGTTTCATTTAATTCCTCTCTGATCCTCATTGATTCCCTCCTTCTGCTTATTTTTGGCTTAATTTGCTCTCTAATCTCTAGTTTCTTATGGTAGCAGTTGAGGTTATTGATTTAAGTCATTTTTTCTTTTCTCATATATGCATTTATGCTATTGATTTCCTTCTAGCATAGCTAAAGCTACACCCCCACAAATTTTGCTATGTGGTGTTTTCATTTGTATCCAATTAAAAATATCTTATTTCTCTTTATTTCTTCTCCATCCTATGGATCATTTAGAAATATGTTGTTTAGTCTCCAAATATTTGGGGGATTTTCCAGAAACCTTTTTGTTATTGATTTCTAATTAATCCATTGTGGTCAGAGAACACACTTTGTATGGCTTGAATCTTTTAAAGTTGTTGAGACTTGTTTTATGGTACAGCATCTACAGAGCATTCTATAAATTTCATAGTACAGTTCAGATCTTCAGTGTCCTTACTGATTTTCGATTAGTTATAGCAAGAGTGATGTTGAAAACTCTGACTATAATTACCAATTTGTTTTTTCTCCTTTCATCTTTGTATCAATTATTTTAGAACTTTGTTATTAGGTTCATAAAGGTTTACACTGTAGAATTGTGAGCATTCATGTCCTCCTGATAAACTCACCCTTTTGTTTATTACAAAATAATCTTCTTTATCCTTGGTAATATTCTTTACTCTGAAATTTACTTTGTGGAATATTAATATAGCCATTCTAGTTTCCTTTTGACTAGTGTTATCATGGTATATCTTTCTTAGTTCTTTTGTTTTTCACCCAATTGTGTCTTTTTATTTAAAGTGCACTTCTTATAAGTAGCATATAGTTAGGTCTTGCTTTTTAAATTCAATCCAATTATCTCGGACTTTTAATTATGGGGTTTAGTTGTTTATGCTTAATATGATTATTAAATTGATTACATTTAAGTCAATCATCTTGCTCTTTGTTTTCCATTTGTCCCATCTGCTCTTTATTTCCTTTTCTCTGTTTTCTGGCTTCCTTAGGATTAATTGAATTTTTATGATTCTGTTTTATCTCTTTTATTGGCTTTTGAGCTATAACTCTTTGTTTTGTTATTTTAGTGGTTGTTTTAGAGTTCATAGTGTACATCTTTAATTCATCACAACCTCCCTACAAGTGATGTCACACCACTTTACGTATATAAGAGAACCTTAAAATACTATGCTTCCATTTTCTCTTTCTTCTTTATTATTCTGTCTATTCTTTATTCTATTATTGTCATACATTTTACTTCTAGATATTTTCTAAGCCACACAAACTGTGTTCTGTCACACAGTCTTAGAACCTAGATTGTCTGATCCAAAGTCCACTCTTTTCATCTATATACTAAGCCCCTCAACAAAACAAACAAGAAACTAAACGAAAATCCTCTGCTCAAATTTGGGCCTTGACAAGCCTCAGCTAGGAAAGTTTACGTTGGTTAAATGTGAAGCGGACCCTGATTAAAATGCAATACAATCAGGAAATTCAGCTATTAGTATAGATTATTCATGGTTTCGACAATGCATATGCATTTAGGCCTCGAAAAGTTCTAAAATAGCTATTGGGATAAAGTTGATAGATTTACAGCATAATGTTACTATAAACTGTTTTTTTTCATGTGGAAAGTAAAATATATAATGTAACAAACAGCTCTGAGTTCTATAATGAATAATAATTGCTTATTCATATGGTACTTACAGTTACTAGGCAGCACTCTCAGTGCTATAGGTATATTAATTTATTTAAACTTATTTCACTGTGAAGTAGTCCATTTACATCAGGGCAATGAGAATTGCTATATATGGCAGTTCAGAAAATGTTTAACTTGAAAGTGTAATCAATTTTGAGGATGGTATGCATCCTGTTATATTACTTTGCTACATTGGTTGGATCATGATTTACCAAAAAGGATTTAGTTTCCATCCCACGTGAATACTAAATTTCTTTCTCTCTTTAAAAAGAAAAACACTTTGTGTTTTATTATTTCAACAAGTTCTCAATCTTATTGTTTCCACTAGTACCGATAAATTTTAGTTCTTACTGTTCATACCAATTTTATGATATGGCATCAGACTCTCAAATAAATACTGACAGGAGCAAGGCTGGAATTTGTGGCATAATACATTGTTTGTATAATCCACACCTCCTAAGAGATGAATAAATCATACATTCTTGTGTAACAGGACAGAAGGAGTTCCCATGTGCTCCAAGGAACTCTGAGCACATCTGTGGAATGTCAGAGCCCTGGTTCAGGAGTAAAACATCACTCAGGGTGGCTGTCTCATGGCTGCAGACACAGATGCCAAAGGATGGTGGTGGCGTATCACCTCCAAAAGCAGGGTGGGACCAGGCAGCGGACCAATAACATCAGCCCACCTTCAAGGTTGCTGTGCCCTCTGCATGGATGTGAAGGCTCTTCTCCCTCCTCCTCATGGGGATGCAGTAAGCTACACCCATGCTCCCAGACAATATCTTATGGAAGAGAAGAGATGAAATCAGATAAAAAAAAAAAAAACAACTATTTTAAACTCAGCTCATGTGGCGAGTTGAATAAACACTGAATGAGTAAAATGTGTGGTGTATAGATAATTATACATGCAAAAGATTAAAAATAGAGAGCAGCCAAGGGAGAGTGGAATGGTCAGCTTTGGGGACAGAGTCGTCAGGGAGGGCACCAGTGAGGAGGTGACATTTGAGTAGAACTTGGAGGAGGTGAAGCAGCATGGCATCCAGCCTGTCAGAGAGGTGCATTTTCGGCAGATCAGGGGCAGTGGGCTGGTGAAAGAGACCAAGGAAGCTAGTGAGGAAGGACTGTGTGACTAAGGGACGAGGAGGCTCACGACAGCAGAGCCATGTGAGATGGAAATGGAATAGCGTGGAGGAAAGTTAAAGTTTCTAGTCTTATCCAGAAGAACAGGATATTCACTAACTTCAGACTTAAATTTAAGTGTATGTATATTTGTTAGGGATAATCAGTAAAATAGAAATATAATAGATAGCTTTCTAAAAAAGTAAAGATGGTTAAAAAAATATATTTTTATTAGACAGGAGTCAAAAAGGAAAAACTAGAAACAAAGAGAAAGACTAATAAATTGAAAGCCCAAGATAAGATTTAAAAATAAGTTCTGTTATATACGATATCTATGGTTTATATCTATGCATATATATATATTTATATCTATCTCTGAAGAGTTGGAGAAAATTGGATTAGATATTAAAAATAGAACAATATGCTACTTAAAGGTACATATTAAATATGAAAGGGAGACATCAAAAGGACACTTTCAAAAAACATGTAGATTGAAAATAAATGGGCACAAAATCATTAGAAGACAAATATTGCATTATAAACACAAAGCTGGCACAGCAGTATTAACACCCATGGCTGATTCATGTCAATGTATGGCAAAAACCACCACATTATTGTAAAGTAATTAGCCTCCAATTAAAAATAAAATACCCTGTAAGACCCAATTTAAGGTATGGGACATAAAAAAGGACAAGAGAGGCCGTTTTACACTGTGATCAATTAAGGTTTCATGTGTGGCTATAACAAAACCCAACAACAGTGACTTCAGCAAAGAGAGTTTATTTTAACAATATAAGTAATTCATTGCCGGGCAAGCCAGACCTATCCCAGGCTTCATGCTGTCAGCAGTCTCCTGGCGTATTTCTCTATGTTCGGTCATTCTCATGGCTTCCTAGTGATACTAAAATGACTCCTAATCTCCATGCTCCAGAGAGAAGAGGGAAAAAGGAAATGCGAAGAAAGAGTGGTACCTATATCGGAAGTTATACCCATCAGTTCAGTTGAGTTGCTCAGTCGTGTTCAACTCCTTGCAACCACATGGACTGCAGCACGCCAGGCTTCCCTGTCCATCACCAACTCCCAGAGCTTACTTACCCAAAGTCATGTCCATTGAGGCAGTGATGCCATCCAACCACCTCATCCTATGTCATCCCCTTCTCCCACCTTCAATCTTTCCCAGCATCGGGGGCTTTTCCAATGAGTCAGTTCTTCCCATCAGGTGGCCAAAGTATTGGAATTTCAGCTTCAGCATCAGTCCTTCCAATGAATATTCAGGACTGATTTCCTTTAGGATTGACTGGTTGGATATCCTTGCAGGCCAAGGGATGCTCAAGAGACTTCTCCAACACCACAGTTCAAAAGCATCGTTCTTTGGTGCTCACCTTTCTTTATAGTCCAACTCTCACATTCATACATGACTACTGGAAAAACCATAACTTTGACTAGATGGACATTTGTCAGCAAAGTAATGTCTCTGCTTTTTAATATGCTGTCTGGGTGGGTCATAACTTTTCTTCCAAGGAGCAAGCGTCTTTTAATTTCATGGCTGCAGTCACCATCTATAGTGATTTTGGAGCCCTCCAAAATAAAGCCTGTCACCGTTTCCACTGTTTCCCTATCTATTTGCCAATGAAGTGATGGGAGCAAATGCCATGATCTTAGTTTTCTGAATGTTGAGCTTTAAGCCAACTTTTTCACTCTCCTGTTTCACTTTCACCAAGAAGTTCTTTAGTTCTTCTTTGCTTTGTGCCATAAGGGTGGTGTCATCTGCATATCTGAGGTATTGATATTTCTCCCGGCAATCTTGATTCCAGCTTGTGCTTCATTCAGTCCAGCATTTCTCATGATGTACTCTGTATATAAATTAAATAAGCAGGGTGACAATATACAGCTTTGATGTACTCCTTTCCCAATTTGGAACCAGTCTGTTGTTCCATGTCCAGTTTTAACTGTTGCTTCTTGAGCTGCATACAGATTTCTCAGGAGACAGATCAGGTGGTCTGGTATTCCCATCTCTTTCAGAATTTTTCACTGTTTATTGTGATCCATGCAGTCAAAGGCTTTGGCGTAGTCAATAAAGCACAAGTAGATTTTTTTCTGGAACTCTCTCACCTTTTTGATGATCCAACGGATGTTGGCAATTTGATCTCTGGTTCCTCTGCCTTATCTAAATCCAGCGTAAACATTTGGAAGTTCGTGGTTCACATACTGTTAAAGCCTGACTTTGAAAATTTTGAGCATTACTTTACTATGAGTGAGATGAGTACAATTGTGCAGTAGTTTGAGCATTTTTGGCATTGGCCTTTTTTGGGACTGGAATGAAAATTGACCTTTTCCAGTCCTGTGGCTCTGCTGAGTTTTCCAAATTTGCTGACATATTGAGTGCAGCACTTTCACAGCATCATCTTTCAGGATTTGAAATAGCTCAACTAGAATTCCATCACCTCCATCACTACTACTTCTGAGTACATATCTGAAAAAACTGAAAATACTAATTTGAAAAGATGCATGCATCCCAATGTCTATACATTATTTACAATACCCAAGATATGGAAGCAACCCAAGTGTCCATTAGTAGATAATGAATGAAGAAGATGTGATACACACACACACACACACACACACACACACACACACACACACACAATGGACCATTACTCAGCCATAAAATGAATGACATTCTGCCATTTGTAACAACATGGATAGTCCTTGAGGGCATATGCTTAGCGAAATAATTCAGACAAAAAAGACAAATATGTATATTATTATTTATGTGTAAAACCTAAAAAATAAGAACATAAAGATATATAACAAAACAGAAACAAATTCACTGATACGGAAAACAAACTAGTGGATATACTAGTCAGAAAAAGGAAGAGGGAAGGGGCAAGATTGGATAGGGAATTAAAAGATACAATCATGAAAGTGTTAAGACCCTGCTTCCACTGAAGAGGGTGTGGATTCTATCCCTGGTTGGGGAACTAAGATCCAACAAGTCAGTGTGGCCAAAAAAACCCACAAAAGATACAATCTATTGTGAATAAAATAAACAAGCAACAAGGATATATTGTACTTGTGGTACTTGATCCCTGAAAAAGAGAATACAGCCATTATTTTGTAATAACTTGAAATGGAGTAAAATCTATAAAAAATATTGAATCACTATGCTGTACACCTGAAGCTAATATAATATTGTAAATTGACTATGTGTTGTGCTTAGTAGCTCAGTTGTGTCCGACTCTTTGTAACTCTGTGGACTGTACCCCTCCAGGCCCCTCTGTCCATGGGGATTCTCCAGGCAAGAACACTGGAGTGGGTTGCCATGCCCTCCTCCAGGGGATCTTCCCAACCCAGGAATTGAACCCAGGTCTCTCCCACATTGCAGGTGGATCTTTTACTGTCTGAGCCACCAGGGAAGCCCAACTATATGTCAATTTAAATATTAGCAAAAAAATACTAAAGAAGATTTAAATCAGTGCTATTCAAAGTTTGACCTCTATGCCGATGTGCTACAAAGTTAGGAGCTTATGCCAGAATGTAAATCAGCTATGCCACTAAAGCCCATAGTTCAGTTCAGCTAACAGCTTTTTTTTTTTAATGGTAAGAATTTCTTGATGAAGAAAGTTTTTTACATTGATTAATTTTCTAGCATGATTTCCTTCTATTGTCATAGATCTGATGAAGTGTTCACAGACCAGATCTTTTCTCAGTAACATTGATTTAACTCCTTTTTTATCCTCACATAAAGATTTGAATTTTGACCAGCTACTTTGAGTAATACTGGTTTAATAATATCTTAACAAGGTTGAGCCCAACAACAGATGACAATTATTTCTCCCTAAGAGTTACTATGTGTCAACAACTCAACTCTGACAAAAACTCAAGGACATGTTAATAGAAGAGTCGGATTTGGACCCAAGCAAATCTATTGGACATTGTTAACTGCTTCGCTTCCGTGCCAGCACAGTAGGCCGGTTCTGAGGCCAGTGGCCTAAGTCACAGTGTTAGTTCCATCCTCCACGCAAATGGTGCACCAGGGTGTGCAGAAAACCTGTGCTGGTACAGTTCTCATCACATGGAGAATTGTTGAGAAGTTATAGATTTGAAACTGGAACTTCAATTTTACCTCCTGATAGTTTCATTGATCAAACTCAGGTCCTTTTATCAGGTTTCTTTTCAGAAATTCCTGGCCCTAGGGTGGAGGAACAAAGATGTTCATTTCTTGTGCTTGACGGGCGGGGAAGGGCAAGGCAAAGGCTTGGGTGAGGTCTAATTCACTGTTGTTCTTTGGGGCACATTGAGGAATGTAGAAAAGACAGATCCTTGTTCCAGAAATCTTATCTGTGCTCAATGTTGTACTTTCAGTTTTCTGTGAATTGAGGGTAGACATCACTGTGAGGAAAATAAGGAAACACTTGGAATAATAGATACTATTTACCCCAACATTTACCCCAATTTCATTTCTTGTTCCCCATAGATATACACTGTTAGCTGCTGAAACTGGATCCTTCAAATGCTTATGCTATGCAATCATATAGTACAGATTGGATATGAGATTATTATTTTATTATTATTTTACAAAAACTCCTTTGTTGTTAAATTGTTCTGTGACTTTCTTTTTTCACTTAACATATCATGGAAGTCTATCTGTCAGTATATGTAGCTCTCCCTCATGGTGTTATACTGCAGTTCAATATTGTGATAAATCTGCATATGTATATTGGAAAGTGAAGTCAAGTGGGCCTTAGAAAGCATCACTATGAACAAAGCTAGAGGAGGTGATGGAATTCCAGTGGAGCTGTTTCAAATCCTGAAAGATAATGCTGTGAAAATGCTGCACTCAATATGCCAGCAAGTTTGGAAAACTCAGCAGTGGCCACAGGACTGGAAAAGATCAGTTTTCATTCCAATCCCAAAGAAAGGCAATGCCACAGAATGCTCAAACTACCACACAATTTCACTCATCTCACATGCTAGTAAAGTAATGCTCAAAATTCTCCAAGCCAGGCTTCAGCAATACGTGAACCGTGAACTTCCTGATATTCAAGCTGGTTTTAGAAAAGGCAGAGGAACCAGAGATCAAATTGCCAACATCCGCTGGATCATGGAAAAAGCAAGAGAGTTCCAGAAGAACATCTGTTTCTGCTTTATTGACTATGCCAAAGCCTTTGACTGTGTGGATCACAATAAACTGTGGAAAATTCTGAAAGGCATGGGAAGACAAGACCACCTGACCTGCCTCTTCAGAAATCTGTATGCAGGTCAGGAAGCAACAGTTAGAACTGGACATGGAACAACAGACTGGTTCCAAATAGAGAAAGGAGTACGTCAAGGCTGTATATTGTCACCCTGCTTATTTAATTTCTATGTAGAGTGCATCATGAGAAACGCTGGACTGGAAGAAACACAAGCTGGAATCAAGATTGCCGGGAGCAATATCAATAACCTCAGATATGCAGATGACACCACCCTTATGGCAGAAAGTGAAGAGGAACTAAAAAGCCTCTTGGTGAAAGCAAAAGAGGAGAGTGAAAGAGTTGGCTTAAAGCTCAACATTCAGAAAACAAAGATTATGGCATCTGGTCCCATCACTTCATGGGAAATAGATGGGGAAACAGTGGAAACAGTGTCAGACTTTACTTTTTTGGGCTCCAAAATCACTGCAGATGGTGACTGCAGCCATGAAATTAAAAGACGCTTACTCCTTGGAAGAAAAGTTATGACCAACCTAGATAGCATATTGAAAAGCAGAGACATTACTTTGCCGACTAAGGTTTGTCTAGTCAAGGCTATGGTTTTTCCTGTAGTCATGTATGGATAGGAGAGTTGGACTGTGAAGAAGGCTGAGCACCGAAGAATTGATGCTTTTGAACTGCGGTGTTGGAGAAGACTGAGACTCCCTTGGACTGCAAGGAGATCCAACCAGTCCATTCTGAAGGAGATCAGCCCTGAGATTTCTTTGGAAGGAATGATGCTAAAGCTGAAACTCCAGTACTTTGGCCACCTCATGCAAAGAGTTGACTCATTGGAAAAGACTCTGATGCTGGGAGGGATTGGGGACAGGAGGAGAAAGGGACGACCGAGGAGGAGATGGCTGGATGGCATCATGGACTGGACGTGAGTCTGAGTGAACTCCGGGAAATGGTGATGGACAGGGAGGCCTGGCGTGCTGTGATTCATGGGGTCGCAAAGAGTCAGACACGACTGAGCGACTGAACTGAACTGAACTGATGTTCATTTAGACATTTCCCCATTGATAGATATTTGAAAGTGAAAGTTGAAAGTGAAGTCGCACAGTCGTGTCCAACTCTGTGACCCCATGGACCGCAGCACATCAGGCTTCCCTGCTGCTGCTGCTGCTAAGTCACTTCAGTCATGTCCGACTCTGTGTGACCCCATAGACGGCAGCCCACCAGGCTCCCCCGTCCCTGGGATTCTCCAGGCAAGAACACTGGAGTGGGTTGCCATTTCCTTCTCCAATGCATGAAAGTGAAAAGTGAAAGTGAAGTCGCTCAGGCTTCCCTATCCATCACCAATCTCCAAAGCCTACTCAAACTCATGTCCATTGAGTTGGTGATGCCATCCAACCATCTTGTCCCCTGTTGTCCCCTTCTCCTCCCACCTTCAATCTTTCCCAGCCTCAGGGTCTTTTCCAATGAGTTAGTTCTTTGCATCAGGTAGCCAAATAATTGGAGTTTCAGCTTCAGCATCAGTCCTTCCAATAAATACTAAAGACTGATTTCCTTTAGGATTGACTAGTTAGTAACTCTGTATACAGAGAACCAAATGGCTAGGTCATTAGGCATGCACATCAAACTTAAATAAATCCTACTGAGTTACTCTTCAGAATAGCTGCATAGCATATTAAATCCCCACCCATGATAGAGTACAGAAACACAAAAACCTAACAGAAGCAGAAGAAATTAAGGTGAGGTGGCAAGAATACACAGAGGAACAATACAGAAAAGGTCTTAATGACCGCCGTAACCACAATGGCGTGGTCACTCACCAAAAGCCAGACATCCTGGAGTGTTAAGTCAAGTGGGCCTTAGGAATCATTAGTATGAACAAAGCTAGTAGAGGTGATATAATTGCAGCTGAGATATTTAGAATCCTAAAAGATGATGTTGTTAAAGTGTTGCACTCAATATGTCAACAAATTTGGAAAACTCAGCAGTGGACACAAGACTGGAAAAAGTCAGTTTTCATTCCAATCCCAAAGAAGGGCAATTTCAAAGACTGTTCAAACTACCATACAATTGTGCTCATTTCACATGCTAGTAAGATTATGCTCAAAATCCTTCAAGCTAGGCTTTAGTAGTATGTCGACTGAGAACTTTCAGATGTATAAGCTGGGTTTAGAAAAAGCAGAGGAACTAGAGATTAAATTGCCAACATTCATTAGAGCATAAAAAAGCAAGGGAATTCCATAAAAACATCTACTTCTGCTTCACTGACTATGCTAAAGTCTTTGTGTGGATTATAATGAATTGTGGAAAGTTCTTGAAGAGATGAAAGTAACAGTCTACCTCACCTACCACCAGAGGAAACTGTGTGTGGGTCAAGAAGCAACAGTTAGAACCTTACAAGGAAAAACAGACTGGTTCAAAATTGGGAAAGGAATACAACTAGGCTGCATATTGTCACCTTGCTTTCTACAAAGAGTATATCATGAGAAATGTGGGCTAGATGACTCACAAACTGGAATCAAGCTTGCCAGGAAAAATATCAACAACCTCAGTTATGCAGCTGATACCACTCTAATGGCAGAAAGTAAAGCAAAACTAAAGAGCCTCTTGACAAGGGTTAAAGAGGAGGATTAAAGAGGCTGGCTTGAAACTCTACATTCAAAAAACTAAGATCATGGCATCTGATCCCATCACTTCATGGCAAATAGAAGAGACCAGCAGGACTGTCTGCTGGGTTTCCCCAGTGCTTCTTTCCCAATTACCCTGCTAGGATGATTCGATGCCTCAACTTCCCAGGGTTTCCAGGTATTACTGGTGTTGATATAAACTCTAGCTGACAGACAAGGTATTTATCTATCTGCCTTGTCAAGGCCACTCTGATGTCCGCAAGAGCTCCACTGACATATATTCAGGTGGGTATCACTAATGCCCTTCCAGAGTCTCCATAAAAAGGGAGAATGACCGCATACCATTCCGGGATGATGAGAGACTAGACGCCATGTACAACATCCTGCTACTGGCCTGCTGAACTGTGCGGGAATCAAGACCCTCAGCCTCTGTTCAGGCCACAGTACCCCGTCAGCTCGTGTTTGAGGACTGCCTAATCCTGCAGACAGCCACCATGTCTTCCAGCACTGATGTGCCAGAGTGGTTTTGTTTGCATCTCTGTCAGACATGGGGCACCCTGTGGAAGGGGCAGCAGAGCACCCAGCAAATCAAGCATCAGCATACCAGGGTTTGTTAAGTAGGAGGACATTGCTCCCTCTTCTGGGAGGGAGTAAGAGCTGAGAGATCAAGTCTTTCCTGGAAGCTCTGGATCTCACTCTGATGACAGCCCTTTGGTGGATCCAGTTCTGGGACAACCTAGTTTCAGCCCCTCCCCGAGAAAACCAGAGTAACCACATGGATGAAGCGATAACTGGACCAGTACTCACTCCCTCCCTCCTGAAGGAGAAGGCCCTGCGGTCTTCCTCTAACACAAGGGAACGTGCGTGTGTGTGTGTGTGTACATTTTGTCCAGTCTTGATACCATTTTTTTTGTTTGCTTTTTTGTTTTTGGTCACAATGCATGGAATATGGGATCCTAGTTCTACAACCAGGGTCTGAACTTGTGTCCCCTGCAATGAAAGTGTGGCACCTCAACAACTGAACAGTCGGGGAAGTCCCTAGTTTAAATGCTTTTATATTGGGCAATCTTATGTTATTTTTAATAATTTTGTGATTAATAGTATGTAATTTGAAAGGGCTACCTGTGGGTTGCATCCATTTATTACACTGTATTAGCATACTGGGGCTGCTATAACAAAGCACCAGGGCAGGGTGGTTTAAACAAGAATTTTTAATCTCATACTTCTGGAGGCTAGAGTCTAAGATCGAGGTGTAGTGATTGATCAATCACAATAAGACTAGTGATTGTTGACCCATAAGGGACAGAGATTCTATTAACACATTTGTTTTCACTACTGAAAAATAAGTTACTTTTAGGAGGATTTTGGAAGATATTTCAGGCATGGAATGTTGTTGGACAAGAATCATAGCAATAATAGTACTATCATCCAATAATCTTATGGCTGTGACTGTGATAATATAAATACATCTTGGTCTTATTGACTTTTCAGAAAAGAATGAACTGTTATCTTTAATTGCCCTGTTAGGAAAATATTCTAACCACATGTATGATATAATGGGTATAATCTTTATAGTGGTGTCATCTTTATCCCTGGTTCCTAGAGAGACAGAAGAGTCTTCTGTTATTCATAACAACTCACTTCAACCCTACCAGAGTTTCTGTTAATGAGGTGACTCTTGGAGGGGGTCCTAGAGAGGTTTGGGATGAGGGCTAGTCACCAGTAAGACTAATCAAGTCATGATTAGAAAGTCACCCACTCCTAGCCCCCAGCTGCATCCCAACCTGACCTCTGCAGAGGGAAGGGGGACTGGAGGTGGAGTTCAATCATCAATGGCTGATGATTCTGTCAATCATGCCTTTGTAATGAAAGTTTCATGTAAGACTTCTAGATGAAAAGGACCAGAAAGCTTCCAAGTTAGTGAGTACATGGAGGTTCTGGGAGGGCAGTGTCCCAGAGAGGAAATGGAAGTGCCAGTCCCCACTACACCATACCTCGCCCTACGCATCCCTTCCATTTGACTGTTCTTGGGTTATATCCTTTATAATAAACTGGAAATATTCATTAAAATGCTTTCTTGAGTTCTGGGAGCCATTCTAGCCAATTCTCAAACCTGAGGTGGGGGTTGTGGGACCCCTCCAGCTTTGCAGCCAAGTCAGGTGGAAGAGTAGGTAGTTTGAACACCCAGTACCTGAGACTGGCATCTGATGTGGGGGTGTCTAGTGGGTCCAGGCCCCTAACCTATGCAGTTTGATGCCAACTGACCATAGCTAGTTTTAGAATAGAGTTAAATCATGGGATTCTCAGTTGCTGTTTGGAACATTGAATAATTGATGTTGGAGAGAACCATGCATTTGTTCTTGGAGGAGGGAAATGTTTCTCAACACAATTAAGGAGATTAAGATATGAGCTTCAACCAGTAGTAGGCCTCCTTGAGATGACCACCTGCCAGGTGGGAGTCACCTTTGTATGAAATAATGAACTAAAAAGGAAGAGATTATTTCCTCTAAGTCTCCTTCTGCTGCCCCCATTTCTTGACATAACAATTGGAAATCAAAGATAAAGTTTCTTAGTTGAAATGATATATTCAAGCTTTATAACTTTTTTTTTACATTTATTTGCTACTTTAATTTTTTTTTTTTTTTTTTTTTTTGCTTTTTAAAAACATTTGCACTGATTCTTCCTTGTGGCATGTGGACTTTCTCTAGCTGCAACAAGAGGGGGCTTCTATATTGTGATGTGGGCTTCTCACTGAGGTGCAGGGGCTTCTATATTGTGATGTGGGCTTCTCACTGAGGTGCAGGGGCTTACTTGCCCCAAGGCATGTGGGATCTTAGTTCCCCACTTAGAGACTGAACCTGAGTCCCCTGCATTGAAAGGTTAATTCTTTACCACTGGATACCACCAGGAAAGAAGCTCCTAGGACTTCTAAAGCTTATAGTTAGTGGTGGAAACTGGAATCTTTGTTTCATCATTCCTGAATCTGAATTTTTGGAAACAAGAAAGCCTACCTAAGCTCTATGTAGACATAGATGGTTTGAGATAAAATATTTTTTTCAAAGCCACTGCAGTTTAGGATGGATGTGTAATTTCAGGATAGGCCCACAAAGACTTATTCAGTCATGTAAGCATGAAATGAAGAAACTGCTAGCATTTATTTTATTTTATGAAAATTTGCTGCACATTAGATAGAAAGGCAGTAGGCTGGTAAATGAAAAAAAAATTATTGCATTTTTCCCAAATGAGAGTTCACACCAGCATTTTTCTGCTTTGCTTCTTCCTTCTTTCCTTCCCTCCCTCCCATGTATGTTGTTACCACATCTCAGGCACTGATGGGGATATATCAGCCTGTTTCTTATGGAGCTTTAGACCAGTAGGGAAAATTGACCTAATCATGTCAGCTTGCATCATAGGGGTGAGATTACAACTGTGATATGTGCCTCCAGGTGGGGTCCTAGGCATTCCTTCTACGTGGAACCTTGACCCATCCTGAGATGATGGTGATAGAGGGGGCATCCCTGAGGAAGTGACAGCTGATGGGAGGAGTAAATGCTACCAAAGTGAAGGAAGTCAGGGAGAGCATGTTCCAAGCAGAAAGAACAGCTCCAAGCAGAAAGAACAGCTCGTGAAAAGTCCCCACGTGGAAGGGAGTCTGATACTTTTTGTGCTTTTGAGGAAATGAGAAACCAGAAGGGCTGGAAAATGAGAGCAAAGATGGCATGGTGCAGAATGTGACTGGGCATTAGTGTGGGGTCAGACCCTTTATGGAACATAAAAGTTTCAGTCTTCGACTTAAGAGCACTAGCAAGATATTCAGCAGAAACTTGGCAAGATTTGAGCTTGAAAGATCTTTCCACATAAATGTGTGGAAAGCATATTGAAGTTGGGTGATGGAAGAAACGGGGAGTCTGGTGTGGAGGCTCTTATCTAGGCAAAGGTGATACTGTCTTGAGGTAGAGTGATGGCAATGGGGATGGAGGACAGTGGGCTGGAGGCATTCAGGAGGTAAAATCAACAGCACACAGCAATGAGGTGGATGTAGGAAGGTGTCAAGGATGGGGCTTAGGTTTCTGTCCTGTAGAGCAACATGATACCATTGGGTGGAGGAGGGAATTTGGGGAAAAAAAACTAGGTTTGAGGGAGGGTTCAGGGTTGGAGGATGTGCAGATCATGAGTTCAAGTTTGGGTAACTCGAGTTTGAGCTGCCATTAAGAGAGCCAAGTGGAGATGCCAAGGAGACAGTTGAAAACGTAGGTCTGGAGGTCAGGGGACTAGCTCAGGATGGATGTGTACATTTAGGAGTTGCCAGGTGAATAGGTGTTAGCTGAAGCCATGAACTTGGAAGAGATTTCTCATTTGGGAGTGTGGATAGGGAAGAAAGTATAGCCTAGGACTGTGTCCAGCATACCTGCCCAGTGGAGAGGTCAGGGAACAAAGGAGAATAGGAGGAAAGCCTAAAGAAGTAGCAGTGAAACCAGGAGAGCTTGGTGTCATAAAACCAAGGGTAAATGTGTCTTCAGAAAGGAGCAGCCCATGATAAAGTGCTGCAGAGAGGCTGAGTGAGAGACAGAAAAAAAGCCGTCCTTTGAGTTTCACTGTCTGGGAATCCCAGCTGACCACGGTTGAGCTGTTTGTGTGGACTCAGTGTGGAGTGAGGAAATGGAGCCGTCTTGTTTGACAAGTTCTGTCATTTATCTGTTTTGGACTTGATTTTTGTATCACTTGCTGTTGCCAGAGGAGGGTACAATTCAGTTGAGGATCTCCCAACTGAAAAATAAAGAATAAGTGACAATCTCACTGCACTAGTTTGCATGCGCTCCCCAAAAAGCCCAGTGGGCAGAAGGCTGTGAACTATAGTTATCGACTTTCCACATTAGGGCAGTAAAGTTTGGTATGCTCAAACACTCCAGACTCTTACTGATTTTTTTTTGGTTGGAGCTAGTATGTACTGAGACTCAGAAAACACTACCCATACAAGATTAAAAAAAAAAAAAACCTGATAAATTGAGTTTAATCAAAATGAGAAACTGCTGCTTATGAAAAAAACACTGAAAAGAACATTAAAAGACACACCAGAGACTGGGAGAAAATATTATCTATGTCCAAGTCTTTTATCTGCCTGAAATGGGCTTATACCCAGGACATATAAAAAGCTCTTAAAACTCAAAAATAAGAAATTAAAAGATGAGCAAAAGATTTAAAAAGACATTTCACAAAAGAAGGTATGCTGCGGTTGCTGCTAAGTTGCTTCAGTCATGTCTGACTCTGTGCGACCCCATAGACAGTAGCCCACCAGGCTCCCCCATCCCTGGGATTCTCCAGGCAAGAACACTGGAGTGGGTTGCCATTTCCTTCTCCAATGCATGAAAGTGAAAAGTGAAAGTGAAGTCACTCAGTCGTGTCGACTCTTAGCGATCCCATGGACTGCAGCCCACCAGGCTCCTCTGTCCATAGGACTCTCCAGGCAACAGTACTGGAGTGGGTTGCCATTTCCTTCTCTGAAAATGAAGGTATACAAATGGCCAATAGGCTGTTTTTCAGACACCCCAGACCCCCTGGTTTTGACACCTTCACATAGGCCCGTCTCTGCACCAGGAATATTTTCCCTGGATAGCTGCATGGCTCCCCGTTGACGGTCTTCAAGGGGTGCCTGGCTTCCTTCTGTTACTCTCGCTGGCTCTTGCCATAATCATTTCCTCTCCCTCTTGCCTACTGCCTGTCCTGGGGACAGCATGATTGTGTTCAATGTATGTGATGTGATCATTAGTTTCCTGGTATACATGCCTCCCATCCAGCTTTCTCCTACAACAAAGAGGTCTGGTCTGTGAAACCAACAAGGTACTGCATGTGACTTCCAAGGCTGAGTTATAGAAGACACTATAGCTGACACTTGGCTCTCACTCTGGGAGAAGTCACGTGCCATGTGGTGAGGATGCCCAAGGAGCCCTGTGGAGAGGTTCCTGCTGCGAGGGAACAGGGGCCTCTGGCCCACACCCTGAGCTAACCTGCAGGGTTAGCATGTGTGTAAGCCACCTTGTGAAGACCTTCCTGCCCCAGTGAAGCCTTCCGATGGCAATTAACTTCAGCCTCATTGCAGACCCTGAGCTGGGCCTAGTTAAGCCTCTCCTGAGTTCTTGACCCACAGAAACTATGTGAAATAATGAACGTTTACTGTTTTAAACTGTTAGGTTTGGAGGTGACTTGTTACGCAACAACTGATAGCTAATAGAGGTTTGAGAGAATAAGTAGGTCCAACCTGGCTTGGTATCTAAGCCACATTCTTCTGACTACTAAGAAAATGCATATTTTGACCCTTTCCATGTATAGGTGTTCGAGTAGGAAATGGTAACCCACTCCAGTATTCTTTCCTGGAGAATCCATGGACAGAGGAGCATCGTGGGTTATGGTCCATGAGGTTGCAGAGAGTCGAACATGACTGAAGTGACTTAGTACAGCACAGCACATGTACAGGTGTAAACATATTGCGTTTGTCCCTTAGTTCTGAACCTGTAGAAAGGAGAGAAAGGAGGGTGAGGAAGATGTGGGGTACAGCAGATCAGAGTTATAGGTAGGAATACTGTATATCCTGCCAGGCTCCTCTGTCCATGGGATTTTCCAAGCAAGAATACTGGACTGGGTTGCCATGCCCTCCTCCAGGGGATCTTCCTAACCCAGGGATCGAATGCACATTTCATTAAGCATGTCTTCTGCATCAGTGCATTCTTTAGCACTAGCACCGTCAGGGAAGTCCCAGGGATAATTTGGGGAAAGAGAAAACCTGAAAAGATAATTTTTAAAAAGCTTTAAGAAATAATATGTGACCCCACCCAAGAAACTGTCAGCAAAAATACATGTTGCTGTCTACACTCTCGCGTCAGGTTTGTGGGGAATCCAGTTGTGTGAAAATTGCACCCAGACAACGGGTGAAGCATAATTAGGTCATTTCCCCAAAGTTCACACCAAGAAGTGTAAGTGTATAGTAAGTGGCAGAGCTGCTCAGAGAATGGTTCCGGAAGGACAACCTCAAGCATTCGGAGTGGAAAGCAAAAGGAGTGCATGTCTACAGAAAGGACAATGCTTTGCCGATTAACTGGGTTTTGAGGGCGAGTCTCATAAGAGATTTCTCTGCCCCTGGCTCCCCCTGCCCTCCCCCACCCCTCGCCCCCACTCTGTCTGTCTTTTTTGCCAAAACCAGGATGGAGGAGTCTGGAACTAGTACTTCAAGACCAACTTTTAAAGGCTTATTTACTCTTAAAACATCCTTGAGGGACCCCAGGGGAAGAAAAGGGAGGAAAAATCCAAAGATAAACACCTGGCTGGGCTCACAGAACGCCGTGGAGAGTAGTCCCGGGTTCACACCAGCGGCGCGAGGAGCAGCTGCGGGGCCGCTGCAGTTGGATAATGCTTTTACCATTTCCCATTCTGCCCTGGATCCCTGGCCGTCCCTGACCAGTCTCAGTCACAGTCCTCTTCTGCTTTAGGAATCTGTTCACCCAAACAGATTAAGCAGAGACAGAGGCCTAAATAATTTGAACAGGGGTAACTGGCGGGGCGGCTCAGCCACGTTGTCAGGAGACCACAGCAAGGGTACTTTTATTTTCTTCCATGTCTGAGGCTGTGGAGGGGCAATTCCAGGCAGGGACAAGCTCAGGGGTCTCTGGGTCTGGTACCCAAGGCCGGGACTCTCTCGAATTCACCCAACTAGCAGGAAATGGTGTTTGAGCAAAAACGCCAAACAAACTGCTCCATAATCAGTTAAAAGATAAATCTCACAAAGCAAACAACTGAGTCCCTGGATGTTCCGAGTCCCTTTCTCCAAGAGAGCAAAAACAAAGAAAATTCCTAAGTTACCAACAGGAGGGTCAGGCCTTCCAATTCCAGACCTTTGCATGTGTTAAGCAAAACCAAGAATAAGCAAGAAAATATGCTATTTGAATTGCGTTCAAAACGTCTTTTACAAGTGAAGCAAATTACTTCTGCATGTTTCTGGGGCTCTGCAGAAAACAGTGTTCTGCGTTTAATGGGTAAAATTACACAATTTGCTTTTAACAGTAAACCCGAAGCCACGGTGGCTTCATATAGCATCGCGCTCCCTAGGATTCCCTCCATGCAGCTCCACTCCCAGCGGTTTCCGAGCACTTTGGAGGCACGCAGTTGTCCCCATTGCTCGCAGCGTAGCGAGCAGAGGCCGGGAGGGCGCCGGTGGGGACGCTGCCCTTTTCCTTGAAAGTTTTGCTTCTCTTCCTCCCGTGCCACCGGTTTCTGGGATTGGGTGTCTCTCTGATGTGCCCGGTGGAGGCCGGCGGGGCACCAAGTCGTCCTGAGTTACAGATTTACCGTTAGGCTCCCGGGGGTCCCGCCCTTAAAGGTGGGTGCCAACTGCGCCAGGAGTCTCTGTGGCGGGGGCAGTCCCCGCGAGGTCTGGCTGGACGTCCCCAAGGCTCCACTTTTGCGTCCAAGCGTTCCGAGGAGCAGGCCGGAGGGCGGGCACGGGAGGCGCGTCCGGGGACGGCGCGGCTGCCCCCCGGTTCTGGCCCCGCGCTGCCCGCGCGCCCCGCCCGCTACAGGCGTGTCCGTCCAGCAGGGGGCGCGAGCGCTGGCCTCTCGCTCTGCCCATCGGGGCGGGCGAGCCTGGGACCCTGCCTCCCTGCTTGCCCGCGGTCCGCCCCCCGCGCGCGTCCCGCCGGCCCGAGCCGAGCGGCGCATCCGGGCCGAGAGAGGAAGAGGACCGCGAGTTCCTCGAAAGGGACCAACTCGCCGAGCGCCCAGGAAAAAGGGCAGCGGACGCGTGGCCGACAGGGGTGGTGGCGCCGGATCCCCGCGCCCAGGCCCCTACGGCCCGCGGCATGGCCCGGGGCTCGGCGCTGCGGTGGCTGTGCGTCCCGGCCGTCTGGGCGGTCGCCGCGCTCTTGCTCTGCGTGTCCAGGGCCTCAGGTAGGACTCACCAGCCCGCGTCCACCCGGGCGCACCTCCTCCAAGCGCGGGCAGAGGGCTTGCCCCTCGCGCGCCCGTCCCTTCCCTCGCGATGCTGCTGCTCCGGCCGCCGCGCCGGCGCCGGCGCTCCTGGGCGAGGGGCGCCTGGCGGGGGCCCCCCTCCCGTGCCCACCTCAGCCCGGCTCCGCATCTGCGCCCCGCCGCCCGGGGCTGATTTCAATAAGGCGCGCTCCTGGGACGCCTAAGTGTTTCCAGAGGCTAGGGCGGGCGGCGCCGGCGCCCGCGAGGAGCCCCTAGCCGGGGGTTTCCGAGGGTCGTGAGTGTGAACGCGGCCGCCGCCTGGGTCCTCAGACGTGTCCGAGGTTCTCAGGACCTTATCTCGGCCCTGCTCTCCGAGGTTCTTTCCAGAGCTCCGGGTCCGTGGCGCCCGGGTCTGCGCCGACATCTCCCCAGGGCCGGCGCCGCGGTGGGACGAGGCTCAGGGAAGGGCGCTCCTGATCCCCGCCCCTTGGTTGGAAGGGAATTTGGCTTCCCTTTTGTTGGCCCCTCACCTCCTCCGCCACCGCAGAGAAGTGGCCAAAGCAGCGTTTCCTGTGCCTGGGGTCCGGGGTCCCCGGGCCGCCTTTCCGCTGCTGGAGACCTAGCCTTTTTCGGGCTGGCTGGAGGGTGGGCCAGGCTCCCGGGTGGCATTCCCCTCGAGGGTCGCACGCTGTTGGGCTGCGTGGACCCCGGGGCGAGCAAGAGGTGCTATCGCGTTCGGTGGAAGCTAGGGGGATCGGCCTAGGGTGCCACGCTGTCCCGATACCCGCGCACCCGCCTGCCAGCCCCCACCCCGCCCCAGCCAGCCGGTTTCCCGCACCCTGCTGCGGCGAGGGAGGGCGGCGGAACCTCTAGGTTTGAAAGCTAAGGGGGTTCACCTCGTGACCCAGAAATGTGTGAGCCTCCCCTTACACCTAAGTGGGTCTCGGTGTCCCCCACTCAATGTACTGTGCACCCTCCCCCCCGGCATTTCTGCACGTAGGTGAGAATTAGACAAAAGGCGCAAGAAGGGGGCTCGGTGGTTTTCGTCTTCTGCTGCCAACTGCGCGCTCCAGGGATCCATCCAACGATTCAGGAATGCTGGGCAGCCTTTCCTGGGGGGCGTTTAAGTTTAATACAAGAGCCAATTACGTCACACATCCTTGGTTACTTGATTTGGGAAAGGGGTTTGCGTTTCTGTCGCTGTCCCTTAAAGCGTAAGCCGCTCAAGGTGCACGGTGCAAAGGTAAGTAAACCAGACCTAAGTTAGTCTGTGCGTTTTAAACAGCATCCCTCTGGATTTCTACACCCCTTATCCAGCTAGAATCCCTCTCCCGTTTCGAGTCAAGCGGTGCATTTGCTGCGCTGCGGGAGGGGAAAGAAGAGGCTTAACCGCGGGGACTCGACGTGCCATTGAACAGCGTTTGCCGGGTGGCCATGTGGGGGTTAACTGCTCTGCAAAACCCTACCGCGCAAACCTGTGGCCCAGCGGTTTTAGTTGCATTTGCCAGGGGAGAGTTAGAGGTGGGTGATGTGAGAAAAGGTGATGGGTCTGTTCCTTAAATCAAGATTGCAGCAGACTGGAAAGTTGCTGGCATTTTGGGCAGCGGAGTTTAAACATTGCCATAGTTTCCAGTAGAGTTAAAGAAATCTCTGAGGAACAAAGCAATCCAATATCACTGTCTTTAATTTCTGAACCCTGTGTGGAGGTAATTTTCTTTCTCCAGTAAAATAATAGTAATTTCTATAGGGGAGGGAGTAAAGAAGCTGTTTATAATTCTCTTTCTTCTGGAATGTTAGGTGAGGTGGAAATGCAAAGAATAAGATCATATTCAAACTATGAATACAATTTTATGATTACAGGAGATTCAAGTATTTGGCATCTTTTCTGCTGTAAAGAGGAATCCCTGTAATCTGAGTGTATTTTATACGCAAAACATACGTTACTATGTAAAAACAAGGAAACGTTATTCTAAAAGGATTTGTAAGTTCTATGTTTTTATAGAAGGCTCTGTTCCTTAGGGAGACAAATGCTTAATTTTGGACTGTGTGCTCTGCCTGGGTTTGACAGGCTGGGAGTTTTGGGGTCTCCTCACCCCTGATTTTGACAATGCAATGTTTACTTCTGGCCCAGATCCCTGGAGTGATGGTGGTAATAAATAATGATAGTGATCCATTTGAAAGTAAGTAAATGAAAACATCTTGAAAAAGAAGACTTTGTGGAAAAAGACAAATTTTTATATACTCTATAGCTAAGGCAACATGTTTTTCTTATTATAGCTGTGTACCAAGAAAAAAGCACACATTTGAAAATTTTCAGTATTTAATAGCAAAAGCAAGTTTAACCCTCATGTCTACTTGACAAAAATGCCATCTGCACAATGACCACCACTATGCGGCATTCAGTGTGAGCTGCTGTACTGAACTGTTTATAAAAATGGTGATAGGTGACTGAGGGGCTCTAGTCAATGAGGCTGAACTCTTGATTAGTAAAGCAAGTCATGATTAGAAAACTTACAAGAAATCTGCTTAACATTTTGCCTTCAGAAAAGCAACACGGGTTTAAAAAGGTACATTGACCAGGGGTTTTGGGTGATAGCGATCTGCAGATTTACAAGGCAATGTAAAATATCATTTCTGTTTTTATTGTTAAACCATTTTCTTGTTGTTTGGTCAAAATACCGTTGTAATTGTTGTGTGTGTGTCACTCTCTGTTATGGTGTGATTTGTCCTGAATTACTCGTTCCCTGTGAACGTTTTGTCTTTCTACCCTTGGTTTAACCTTTGAGACATTGAAGTCTGGAAGAATTTGGGTTTCACGCTCTAGCCTTTGGAATCTTTTCCTGAGATCAATGGGATAGAAATGCAGGGGCAGGGGAACAGCCTGTCTGACAGGTAGGGAAGATTAATCCCCTAAAGAGGGATTTCTAAAGCAAGGTTGCAGCTGGAGAAGTGGCACTCCTTTAAAATGCATTCCATGGGAGGCCAGGATGTGGAAAGTTATCATTATCATTGAAATGGGAACTGAGTGTGAAAGGCTTAGCACCCCCCTAATCTGTAGAGCCCTGGCCACTCTGATTCGGTATAGGAAATTTGTGCACGCTAACTCTTTTCTCAGGGAAAGGTGTAATTATATACTTCCAAATTGTAGTCAGGGAAGAGAAAGTGGGTAACTAACTGTTATCTGCACCCAAGGTTTATAACCATCTTCTAAAACATTCATTGATGTCAGAGGCCTTTTGGTGTTTATCTGGTCCATTCCCTGGGAACTTGAAGGGGGACCGGCAGCATCCTGTGCTTACCACCTGGAGAAGGGCTGGGCTGTGAAGCTTTGGGTTTACTCTGCTGTCCCCCATGGGGATCCTCTTATGCGCTGTGATATGTTCCTGGTAAAGAAAGTTGCCATTAAGATATTTCTTTCTTTGGGGACCCTGTGGTGACTGCCAGGTGGACCCTATGAATACCATGCCTGGAAGGTGTCAAAGCAAAGTAACCAGGGGGCTTTGCTTTGCAGAGAAGTGTTGCTGATTAAGTCTGGATTTTACATGTCCGATAGCAATTTCATGAAAGGACAGCTGGGCTGAAAGAACTGGTTTTGAAAACATTGCTTCTCAGTGACTCTTTGAGTTCTTTGGTTTTGTACTGTAGAATTGTATCACTGTGAAAGAATTGCTACGATTTTGGTGGGTAGTGCAGTCTTCTTGAGTTTTGAAAAATCTAAGCAACAAGACCAGTTCTGGGCCACTAATTATGGCTGCAACTGGCTGGGGTTTGTACCAGCCTTCTTCTAGTATGTATTTATTTGGTTTTGCCGAGGAGCTTGCCAAGTTGGAAATAAGGGCGGGACAGCTCTGCTTGCATGTGCTGTTGTTATAAAATATGTCTGGGGTGTGATCTGTTTAAAATCATATTAACAGAGTGGCCAAGGAATTGTTGAACGTGTTGGGAAAACTTTTCAAAAATAAGGAATTGTGTTGGTGTTATTTGTACCATTTTGGGGATTTCTGTTTTTTTTCCCCCCAAGTTTTACTGAAAGAACCAAAAAATCAAAAGTCAAAAGCCAAAGGGAAGGAAATAATTACAGAAAAATCTAGCCTGATTAGACTAAGTGGCTTGTCCTCTAGAAAGTCTTAAGTTCCAGTGAGATGTGGTGTATGTGTCTTTAATTGTCATTGGAATGAGCTTCAGTAAGCACTCTGTCACTTTTGAGATGTTATCTGGGGAGAATGTGGCAGCTTCTTCAAATCCTCCTGGAGTGGGGGAGGGTTTCCTTCCAGCCTCGGGGTTTCCACACCTCAGTGCCCTCCTGGAGGGCTAGTTAACTCAGTGTGCACTTAAATGACAGAAATCCTCACTGTAGGCTTGTGCTGTGGAGTATAGGTACATGTAACTATTTAGGTTAATTAATTAAACTGAACTGAAATGAAAGATTCAGTCCTCCACTGCACTAGCTGCATTTCAGGGGCCTTGTGTTTGTGGTGCTAGTGGTAAAGAACCTGCCTGCCAATGCAGGAGACACAAGAGATGTGGGTTTGATCCTTGGGTTGGGAAGATCCCCAGGAGGAGGGCATGGCTACCCACTCCAGTATCCTTGCCTGGAGAGTCCCATGAACAGAAGAGCCTGGAGGGCTACAGTTCTTAGGGTTGCAGAGAGTTGGACACGACTAAAATGATTTAGCACACAAATGTGACGGGTGCTCAAATGGTCCAGGAACATAGAGGACATTTCCAGCACTGCGCGAAGCTCTGTCCACCACCACTCCCCTTTGCCGAGTGTCTCTGTGTTAGTCGCTGTTGTTTCAGGAATGTCTTGTGGCGTCCAGAGTCAGGGAGGGGCTTACCTTGTTTACTTAGAGTTCTGTTTGTTGACTGTGGGAGATTTAATGGCAAAAATGAACTGGATTAACTGAGTCTAATCTGTAGAATTAGATTAGAGAGGCTTCCCCAAGAGGGGCTTAGCAGAGGTGTGATGACCAAGGCGACAAGTATGCACTTACGTACCATATAGTGCTGATTTGGGGAAAATGTTAGTTCTAAAGAATTCACATATTAAGGGCTAGACAAAATTATATGAACATGTTGTGTGTGCGCATGTGTGTGGGAGGGCCACATCATGGCTTCAATGCCATTGAAAAAGCACATGAAATGGTCATAGTGATGACTGTTGATTCAGATTAGACTGAGTCCGACGTAATGGAGGAATTTTCAAGTGTTGAAAGGAAACACGAATCACATCAAGGTTTAAAGCGCAGATGCAAAAAAATCCAGCACAAGAAAGGACGAAGAAACTTGCCTGATTATTGGTTGGATTCCCCCGCACAATGCCAAGCACATTTGGAGTGTGCAAAAGCAGTTTCCCACTTGGGGAAGAAAATCACAGTAGGGGTGAGACAGGGAGCTGGGGAGATGATCTGAGAACATGTTCACGGACCAATTCTCAGTCCATTCTGAACCGAGCCTTAATATGCTTCAGCTAGGATTTGCCAAAGATTTCCTGCAGCAAACAGCTCTGTGATAATGCCTGATAGCGGCCAACCTTCCTGAGATCTTCTCATTTACCTCGGAGCCACCACGTGGGATGTGGTGGAATGTGTTTGTGGAATGTGTTTGCAGATGGGAAAGGGCTGAGAGAAGGGCGGGCGTGGAAAGAGGCAGAACCAAGAACAGCCAGAGCACCGTCCTCAGAGAAGGGGAAATGGTGTGGAGTCAAGAGGGTGAGGACCTTAGCTCTCAGGCAAATGCAGGGTGTGATCCGATAAGCAGGGCAAGATATGGTGAGCTACAGCCATGTTTTCAGAGGATAATTTGGCAGCAGCCAGGGGTAGTGGTAGGGGAGCTAAGTGGGTAGTAGTTGCACCCCAGATAGGAGGTGCTTGAAAAATAAGGGGCTTGGCCTTGCATTTGCTGGGGGAATTCCCAGGGAAGGTCTTGGTGGAGGAGCATCCTGGAAGGAAACTGAGGCAGAAGGAAATGTCCAGTTATTCCTTAGGGGTCTGGAGGAGGGACACACACAACAGTTTGGCTTCTGACAGACAATGGGCACTGGGAAGGAGAGTGAGTAGGATTGGGGGGATGGTGAGGAATTGAGGCGGGGCTAAGAGTTCCGTCTAGAAAGTGAGCCACTTCTAACGGATGGTAAGAGGGGTGTAGAAAGGGAGTGAGGGCCAAGACTGAGAAGGCTTCAGGCGCAACCTCTGGGTCACACTTGGTTATGTGCCCACCTTGATGTCCTGTTGCAGGATTTTGCCTTATGTTTTCAACTGTTAGCGAACATTTGGAAATAACATTTAGAAATTGGGAATTTTTCTCCAGACAGTGAAATAACCACCAGGTCACTATAGTCTTTGTATAACCCTGAAAACATTTCTAGAGCAGCTTAAAGGCTACCGGAGGAGATGGTGACGAGGGGGAGCTCTGTCTTAAGTGAACATGAGACATGGAGGGACGGGTCTGGAAAGTGACATCAGTTACCTCAGATCTTTTTACAATAAAGGCAAGTGTTAGTCGTTCAGTCATGTCCAACTCTTTGCAACCCCATGGACTGTAGTCCACTAGGCTTCTCTGTCCATGGGATTTCCCAGACAAGGATACATTCCCTTCTCCAGGGAATCTTCCCCACCCAGGGATTGAACCTGGATCTCATGCATTGCTAGCAGATTCTTTACTATCCAAGCCACCAGGAAAGCCAAAAATAAAGGTAAAATATGTATAAAATAGACCTTTGAACCCATTTTAAGTGTACAATACCCCAGTGTTAAGTATCTCCACCTTGTTCCACCATCACCACTGTCCATCTCCAGAACGGTCTTTATCCCCCAGATGGAGACTTGCCCCCGTTAAACCCCAATGGCCCATTCCTCCTGCCAGCGATGACGGTCCCCATTCTACTTATGAATCTGACTACCATAGATATCTCAAATAAATGGAAGTGTATGATATTTGTCCTCTTGTAAATGGCTTCTTTCACTTAACATAGTCTTTTCAAGTGTTCATCCATCTCATAATATATATTCATACTTCTTTTTAAGACTGAGTAATACTCCATTATGCACACATGTACCTACACCCCGTGCATATACCACAGTTTGCTTTAGCGCTTTTTCTGTCTGTTGGCGGACATTTGGGTTGTTTCCGTCTTTTGGCCATTGTGAATAGTGCTGTTATGAACATAGTTGTACAGGTTTCAGTCCTTTTGAATATATACCCAGAAGTGGAATTGCTGGATTGGAGAAGGCAATGGCAACCCACTCCAGTACTCTTGCCTGGAAAATCCCACAGATGGAGGAGCCTGGTGGGCTGCAGTCCATGGGGTCGCTAAGAGTCAGACACAACTGAGAGACTTCACTTTCACTTTTCACTTTCATCCATTGGAGAAGGAAATGGCAACCCACTCCAGTGTTCTTGCCTGGAGAATCCCAGGGATGGGGGAGCCTGGTGGGCTGCCGTCTATGGGTCACACAGGGTCGGACACGACTGAAGCGACAGCAGCAGCATGGTCATCTAAGTTTACTTTATTGAGTAACCACCATGCTGTCAACATGAGTTATTTTCTGCTTTATTGATAACAGCCTTCATAATGAGTGTGAAGTGGCTTTGATCTCATTGTGGCTTTGATTTTCATTTTTCTAATGATTAGTGATGTTGAGCATTTTTTCATGTCATTTGTATATATTTCATGGCCATTAGTATATCTTTTTTGGAAATATGTCCCAGGTGACCCTGATGGTAATGAACCTGCTTGCCAATGCAGGAGATGTAAGAGACATGGTTTTGATGCCCTGGGTCAGGAACATTCCCTGGAGGAGGACATGGCAACCTGCTCCAGTATTCTTGCTTGGAGAATCCCAAGGACAGAGAAGCCTGGTGGGCTATAGTCCACAGGGTCGCAAAGAGCTGACACAACTTAAGTGACTTAGCATGTACTGTTCAAATCCTTTGCCCATTTTTAAATCAGATTGTTTGGGTTGTCTTGGTTGAGTTGTAGGAGTTCTATATATTCTAGATATTGATTCTTTATCAGATATATGATTGCATTTATTTTCTCCCATTCTGTGGGTTGCTTTTCCACACTGTTGATAATATCCTTTGGTGCACGAAAATTTTTAATTAAAAAAAAAATCAATGTATCTATTTTTTTTAAACCTGTGCTTTTGGTATCACATCCAAGAAATCGTTGCTAAGTCCAATGTCCTGAAGCTTCTCCGCTTTGTTTTATTCTAAAAGTTTTATAGTTTTAGCTTTTGTTTAGGTCCTTGATCCATTTTCAGATGGTAAAGCGTCTGGCTGCAATGCGGGAGACCCCAGTTCGATTCCTGGGTCGGGAAGGTCCCCTGGAGAAGGAAATGGCAATCCACTCCAGCACTCTTGCCTGGAAAATCCCATGGACAGAGGAGCCTGTTAGGCTACAGTCCATAGGTTCCCAAAAAGTCAGACACATCTGAGCGACTTCACTTTCACTTTCTTTAGGTCCTTGATCCATATTCAGTTAATTTTTGTACATTGAGTAAGGTAGGGGTTTGACTTCATTATTTTTAATGTGGAAATATAGTTTTCCCAGTACCCTTTGTTGAAAGACTTTTCTTTATTCATCGAATAATCTTGGTATCCTTGTCATTTGCTCCACATGTAGAGTGGGGCAGTTCTGGATTCTCTATTTTATTCCATTGGTCTGTGTCTATCCTTTTCTCAGTGTTTTGATTATGGCAGCTTTGTAGTATGTTTTGAGATCAGGAAGTATGGGTGCTCCAACTTTTTCTAGATTGTTTTGGCTATTTGGGATCCCTTGAAATTACATATGAATTTTAGGGTGGATTTTCTCTTTCGACAAAGGTGTCTGAGATTTTGATAAAGATTGCACTGAGTCTGTGCATTGCTTTGGATGGTCAGTTCAGTCCAGTTCAGCCACTCCGTTGTGTCCAACTCTTTGGGATCCCATGAACCACAGCACGCCAGGCCTCCCTGTCCATCACCAACTCCCAGAGTCCACCCAAACCCATGTCCATCGAGTCGGTGATGCCATCCAACCATCTCATTCTCTGTTGTCCCCTTCTCCTCCTGCCCCCAATCTTTCCCAGCATCAGGGTCTTTTCAAATGAGTCAGTTCTTCACATCAGGTGGCCAAAGTATTGGAGTTTCAGCTTCAACATCAGTCCTTCCAATGAACACCCAGGACTGATCTCCTTTAGGATGGACTGGTTGGATCTCCTTGCAGTCCAAAGGACTCTCAAGAGTCTTTTCCAACACCACAGTTCAAAAGCATCAATTCTTCGGCACTCAGCTTTCTTTATAGTCTAACTCTCACATCTATACATGACCACTGGAAAAACCATAGCTTTGACTAGATGGACCTTTGTTGGCAAAGTAATGTCTCTGCTTTTTAGACACCTTAACAAATCTTATAGTTCACAAACACAGATTTTCTTTCCATTTATTTAGATGTTCTTTAATTTCTCTCAACAATGTTTTGTAGTTTTGAGTAAACAAGTCTTTCACTGACTTGATTAAATTTATTACTGGTATTAATATTTTATTCTTTTTGATGCTTTTGTGAATGGATTACTTTCTTAATTTCCTTTTTTGGATTAATTTCTGTTACTATATAGACATGCAGCTGATTTTACCTGTTAATTTTGTATCCTGCAAGTTTGTTTAATCTGTTTATTAGCTCATATAGAATTTTTGTGTATGTATATTAAGATCATGCCATCTGTGAACAGAGATAATTTACTTCTTTCCAATTCTGGATGCCTTTTATTCCTTTTTAAAATTTTTGCCTAATTTTTCTGTCCAGAACTTCCAATATTATGTTTAATAGAAGTGGTGAAAATGGACATCCTTGTCTTGTTCCTGATCTTAGTGGAAAAGTTTCTAGTTTTTCACCATACAGCATGATGTTGGCTGTGAGCTTGTTTACTATGTTCAGATAATTTCCTTCTGTTCTTAGTTCATTTTCATATATTTTTGTATAGCTCTGACTTTTGGAATAAGTTAATGTTTTGCATGTTCAAAAATTAAAAGCTTCTGCACAACACAGGAAACTATAAGCAAGGTGAAAAGGCAGCCATCAGAATGGGAGAAAATAATAGCAAATGAAGCAACTGACAAACAACTAATCTCAAAAATATACAAGCAACTCCTGCAGCTCAACTCCAGAAAAATAAACGACCCAATCAAAAAATGGGCCAAAGAACTAAATAGACATTTCTCCAAAGAAGACATACAGATGGCTAACAAACACATGAAAAGATGCTCAACATCACTCATTATCAGAGAAACGCAAATCAAAACCACAATGAGGTACCATTTCACGCCAGTCAGAATAGCTGTGATCCAAAAGTCTACAAGCAATAAATGCTGGAGAGGGTGTGGAGAAAAGGGAACCCTCTTACACTGTTGGTGGGAAGCAAACTAGTACAGCCAGTATGGAGAACAGTGTGGAGATTCCTTAAAAAAACTGGAAATAGAACTGCCTTATGACCCAGCAATCCCACTGCTGGGCATACACACTGAGGAAACCAGAATGGAAAGAGACACGTGTACCCCAGTGTTCATCGCAGCACTTATAATAGCCAGGGCATGGAAGCAACCTAGATGTCCATCAGCAGATGAATGGATAAGAAAGCTGTGGTACATATACACAATGGAGTATTACTCAGCCATTTAAAAAGAACACATTTGAATCAGTTCTAATGAGATGGATGAAACTGGAGCCTATTATACAGAGTGAAGTAAGCCAGAAAGAAAAACACCAATACAGTATACTAATGCATATATATGGAATTTAGAGAGATGGTAACAATAACCCTGTATGCGAGACAGCAAAAGAGACACAGATGTATAGAACAGTCTTTTGGACTCTGTGGGAGAGGGCGAGGGTGGGATGATTTGGGGGAGTGGCATTGAAACGTATAATATCATATGTGAAACGAATCGCCAGTCCAGGTTCGATGCAGGATACAGGATGCTTGGGGCTGGTGCACTGGGATGACCCAGAGGGATGGTATGGGGAGGGAGGTGGGAGGGGGGTTCAGGATGGGGAGCATGTGTACACCTGTGGTGGATTCATGTTGATGTGTGGCAAAACCAATACAATATTATAAAGTAATTAGCCTCCAATTAAAATAAATAAATTTAAATTAAAAAAATAAATCACTGAAAATGGCAGGAAACTAAAACTGAATGCAAACAAGTAAATAAATCTAAATATATTGTACATGAACAATGTAACTACACTGACAGGAAAAAAGAAACCTAGTTCAAGTGAGTGTGGACCCAGTGCTTTGACTATATATCCTCAGTCTAGATGAAAAGCAAAGCAAAACCAAACACAAGAGCACAGCTTGCACTTTTAGTGGGCTTGTTTTCATAGCAGTATGGATGTGTGTGTGTGTGTATATATATATATACACACATTTACATTACATGTATAAAATAATGTATGTTAAGATTAGAAATGCATACTTCATAAAATAGCTTTTTTTTCTGTATATAATAATTATTTCTAGCATCGCATTAGCAATGAGCACTCTCAGTGCCCAGATCTAGGTTTCTAAATACTATTACACAATACAGGAACTAGAATACCTTGGGGAAATGACTGACTATGGGGCCAGGAAAGGGAAAAATAGAAGATTAACCAGGAGCATATTCTTATGATATAAAGTAAGGGGTCAGAAGTAATGAGAACATATCAGAGGTACAGGTGCCAATTTGGAGGCGTTCCAGTGGTCACATTTGGGGCAGTAAAGCATCAGATAAAGACAAGCAGGGATTCCCAGGAGGCACTGGTCATAAAGAACCCTCCTGCTGATGCACGAAATGTAAAAAACTCTGGTTCAGTCCCTGGGTGGGGAAGATCCCCTTAGAAGGGCATGGCAACCCGCTCCAGTATTCTTGCCTGGAGAATCCTCATGGACAGAGGAGCCTGGTGGGCTACAGTTCATAGGGTTGCAAAGAATGGACACATCCGAAGCGACTTAGCACACACATGTATTATACATGGAACAAAATAGGAATCTATTATTCAACATTAATAATAAGTAAATAAGTACAGTTGCCTCTTTGTGGGTTCCATATCCTCAGATTCAACCAACCATGGGTCAGAAATATTTTAAAAATTCCACAAAGTTTCAAAAGGCAGAACTTGAATTTGTTGCACACTAGAAACTACTTACATAGCATTTGGATTGTATTTATGATTATTTATATAATATTTGCATTGTATTAGGTATTATAGGAGGCTTCCCTGGTGACTCAGGGGTAAAGAATCTGCCTGCCAATGCAGGAGACTCAGGTTTGATCCCTGGATTTGGAAGATTCCCCTGGAGAAGGAAATGACAACCTACTCCTGATGGGCTACAGTCCATGGAGTTACAAAAGAGTGGGACATGACTTAGCAACTAAGCAACAACAACAACAAGTGTTATAAGTCATCTAGAGATGATAATGGCAACCCACTCCAGTACTCTTGCCTGGAAAATCCCATGGACGGAGGAGCCTAGTGGGCTGCAGTCCATGGGGTCGCGAAGGGTCAGACACGACTAAGCTACTTCACTTTCACTTTTCACTTTCATGTATTAGAGAAGGAAGTGGCAACCCACTCCAGTGTTCTTGCCTGGAGAATCCCAGGGACGAGGGAGCCTGGTGGGCTGCCGTCTATGGGTCACACAGAGTCGGACATGACTGACGTGACTTAGCAGCAGCAGCAGAGATGATTTAAAGTGTACAGGAGGATGTGTGTGGGTTATATGTGAACAGTAGTCATTTTATATAAGAGACTTGAGCAGCCTTGGACTTTGATCTTCAGGGGGTAGAGGGAGAAGGGAATACCAAGGGACAACTTAGGTAAATTCATGTATTATTTTCCCAGGGCTGCTGTAACAAAGTACCGCAAATTGGGTGACTTAAAACAACAGAAAATGATTTCCCAACAATTTTGGAGGCTGGAAGTCCAAAGTCAAGGTGTCGGTAGTCCATGATCCCTCCAAAGGCCCCAAGGGAGAATCCTTTTTGCCCCTTTTGTTTCCTGGGAGTTCTGGCATTTCCTTGGCTTGTGGCAGCATCACTTCAATCTCTGCTCCATCTTTACATGCCCTTCCTCCCTGGATGTCTCTCTATGTCTCTTCCTCTTCTTATAAGGACAGAAGTAATTGGGTTTAGGCTCACTTTAAATCCAGGGTGATTTCATCCTGGGATCCTTAACTCATTACTTCTTCAAAAACTGTTTTCAAGTGAGGTCACATTTGAAGTTATGAGTGGATATGAATTTGGGGGAACAGTGTTTAACATACTACATTATATAAATGAATAGAAGAGAAAGTGAAGAGAGGGCATTTCCACACAGTAAAATGCCAACTAATAAAAGCGAGGTGACTTGAAAAAAATTATGTTTTGCAAACAATAATTGTGCAGATTGATTTGGGCAAGAGTCTCCAATGCAATTAAATGCAATTAAACGAGGCTGTGTTTGTTGGGGAGCAGGGAATGTTCATGGCTCAAAGTATTTCTCCACAAAGCCCTTATTTGCAAAGGGACAATTAGTGACCACAGACCGGAGAAAGCCAACGTCACCTACCTGGGTGACCAAGACTCACGTCACTATTGTGGGCAGGTGGCCGTTGTCCTTTCAAGAAAGATATAGATTAGCCTGTATTCAGGCTGTGATGTAGAACCTGAGTCTGATGGTGCCGAATTCAGCAAGCCCAAATGGAGGGGCGTTTTATTAAAAACTGGCTTGTAGTAGAAAACGCCAATGTTGTGACAGACAGAAACAGCCCAGAAATAGGTCCAACTTAAAGGAGACTACAGGACAAGAAGAGAAAATGCAGCATGTTTCTGAAGAGGACTGGTTTAGAGTGAAAACTGACCTGCACATCATTGGAAACTTTGATGAAATTGGACTATGGAGGTCAATTATTTAAAAGTGTGGTCTGAGTTCAGTGTGTACTGAGGTTCTGTGAGAGAATATTTTTGGTCTTAGGAAGTGTGTACTCAGTGTTAATGGATAAAGAGCCTAATGTCTGCCACCAATTTTTAGTTCAGAATAAAAAGCAGTGTGAGTATGGAGAGAGAATGATGAAGTATGTGGGGTGAAACATGAAAAATTAGTGAATCTGGGTAACAAGAATGGGGGAGTTTCATGCATGAGTCTTCCAACTTTTGAGTAAATTTGAAATTATCTCAAAATAAGGCATGAAAATTATGTTAATTGATACAAATGTGTGACTGTGGCCAGTGGAATCTATAATGGGGTTGAACAGATTTGCTTAGAGAGACTCAAGTAGTTATAATTTTATGGGAAATGGCGTCACACCTCACCTAGGGATGGGGTGGGGCAGGCTCCACATGCCTTCCACCTACACTGTGTTTGTCGAAGAATGAAAATCACCAAGTCTTAGTCCAGTTTCTGGATCCCCAGAACTTGTAACATCTTTTACTTTGGCCTTTTACTATAGAAAACTTGAAGTATACATAAAATTAGACTAGTACAGGGAACCCCTATATATTTTTCACCCAGCTTCAACAGTTAACACGTTTTGTTAATTTCATTTCATTTCTTCCTGCCCACTTAATGGGTCCTGGAGAGCTTTAATTTTTCTCTTGTAAATACTTCAGCATGAATGGTAAGACCTGTTTTCCACATAATCTCTGTACTGTTATCACAAGCACGTGATACTTGATACCCAGGCCCTGCCCAGCTTTAGCAACTTCCTGGAAAATGGCCTTTCACACTTGGTTTGTTTGCAGCGGGACCCAGGCAAGGTGTGCCCATAAACCCTGGCTTTCCCCATCAGAACGGCCTTCAGCCAGAGGGAGTCCCATTGGGTCTGAGGTTCCGAATTCCAGCAGGTATAGGCATTGCTTCTCTGCATTCCCAAGGCTGCCCTCAGTGTGGTAGGGACCTGTACAGAGCTGGGTCCTGATGCAGAGGCCTGGATACCCGGCCTTGGATCAGCAAAGTGCGTGGTGTGTGGGGGGGGGGGGCACAGGGAAGGCCCCACTGAGCTGTGTCCAGTGCAGCCCTTCATTCATCCTCTTTTGGCAGGGTGCTCCTATGACTGTCTCCAGGAGAAATGCCCCTGCAGAGCCTTGCACAGAGTGGCCAGCCCACACCCTCTCAGAGCCCTGGAGTCATTAACACAAAGACTGTTAAGGTGTAGAAAGGGAGCGAGGAAGGCATTTTAGCTTTCGGGTGTGTATTGTACGCTCCTCCCCTTTTCAACAACAACATATCGCAAGATTCAGTTTTGTGCTTCCTGGTGGATGGTTTGACGTCCCACTTGAAAATTCAAACTGTTTGCTGGAAAGACTGTGTTTTACCAAATATATGACAGATGAGCAGATCTGTAACCAGAATACACAAAGAACTTGTAAAAAAAATGTTCCAATTAAAAGGGACACAATGCACAGGAAGTGGTTTGCAAAAAAATACAAAAGACCCAAAACTTAAGAAAAAGAGTTTGGTGTTAGTAGGGTTCAAGAAAATGCAAGTTACGAGGCAGTTATCCCAAGGTACTTCTGACTGAGCTTTGCCTGAGGTCAGAAATGGGTCATAAAGAGCATGTCAGGAGTGATACGAAGAGGGTGGCATGGTGGTGTGTAAGCTACCGCTTTGAGGGCCGTGTGACGTTTACACTACACATATTCTGTGGCCTGCTCCACAAAAGTCTGTGCACACCTGGGAAACATGCTCTTCACTGCTGCAGCATTTCTAATAGTGAGAAGTTAGAGATATCAACATGTCTTTTAATGGAAGCCGAATAATTGAAGTGGTACCATGTCTCTACTATGGATTACTGTACAGTGGCTAAAAAGAAGATGAAACTCTGTAGATGCCCACGGAGGGAGATTTCAAAGTGAAATTCTGGGTAGGGACAAAATCAAGTTGCAGAAGATATCCTTCTGCATGGGATTGATCTAAAAAAATCCTGTGCCCGTCTCCTCTCTCTGTGGATAAAGCTGTCTCTAGAATAAGGCCTCCAATCTACAAGTCAGATTGACAACAGTGGTTACCCTGGGGGAGATGGGAAGGCGTCATAGGAATCTTCATGATCTTTGATTCCACCATACCTCTTGTGCTAGGGATTACTTGACTGGATCCTGTCTATAAGCCTCTGAGACAACATTTATGTCTACACATTTAGATAAATTAGCAGGAACTGTTACACAGTTATTTCCTCTCTCCCATCATCTGGCTCTTTGCTTTTGTAACAAATTCTTGTCCAGCTCTGGCCAGAGGGGAAGGTGAAGGGAAAATGTGGCAAGTCAATATGTCGAGGAGGAGATGTGAAAGTTTTTAAGCAATTCATAAGCTCTTCAGGGGTGCATCTTGATCTTTGAACAACCCCAGGGTTGTTCTATGGGTGGTAAGTGCTTCTGGGGTAGCCTAGCTAGTAAAGAATCTGCCTGCATTTCAGGAGACCCTGGTTCGATTCCTGGGTCAGGACGATCCCCTGGAGAAGAAATAGGCTACCCACTACAGTGTTCTTGGGCTTCCCTGGTGGCTCAGCCAGTAAAGAATCCGCCTGCAATGCAGGAGACCTGGGTTCGATCCCTGGGTTGGTAAGATCCCCCGGAGGAGGACATGGCAACTCACTCCAGTATTCTTAAAGAATCCTCATGGACAGAGGAGCCTGGTGGGCTACAGTCCATGGGGTTGCAGAGAGTCAGACACAACTAACTAGGCACAGCACAGCACACGGATGGGTAAAAAAATGGAAGTTTGGGGATGTAGAAAACTAGTTCAGCTAGTCCTCTGGGCTGTTGAATTCTTTGGACTTTACAAATATTCAATCTAAATTCCATTTTGAGGACTTACATGGTGGTCCAGTGTGAGTTCACCTTTCAGTTATAGGGGACACAGGTTTGATCCCTGGTTGGGGAACTAAGATCCCACATGCCTCGGAGCAACTGAGTTGGTGTGCCCCAACAAAGACCCTGCATGCCACAGCAAAGATCCCGTGTGCCACAACCAAGACCCAAGGCAGCCAAATAAATAAATACTAAGAAAAAACGAATTAGATTCTGAACATATTTAATGTTTTTAGAGCATCATGCAGAATGTCCTCAGGGTTGCTTCATGCAGGCCCCGTGGTGTCTCCGCAGACAGCGTTGGGTCAGCTTGTTTTGGTGTAGATGGAAGCAGCCATCTCTGTTTAAGCCTAGAACCCCAAGTTTGTTCTGAGCACTGTTGCAATACTTTTCCTTTGTGAAAATGGCCACAAAGAATCAGAATTATCTTATATTCTGAAACTGAAGCAAAATACAGGAAATCTAAAAGGACGCTGAGGTGGAAATATCATTGGAGCTGTCTTTCAAAATGTACTGTTTCAAGGTTTTATGGCTACAGTCCATGGGGTTGCAGAGTCGGACACAACTGAGCGACTGAGCATGCATGCATGCAAGATGAAGTTCATTCCTTTTGTCATAAACAGAATATTACACTGTTACAGGTTGAATAGTGTTTTCTTCCAAAGATATAGTATTGGAGTCCTAATCCCCAGTACTTTAGAATGTGATCTTATTTGGGAGAGGGGTTTACAGAGGTACCCAAGTTAAACTGAGGTCATCAGGGGTGGGCCCTAATCCAGTATGGCTGGAGTCCTTATAGAAAGGGGAAATTTGGGCACAGAGGGAAGAGGCCACATGCAGACACAGGGAGAAGGTGGTTGTCTGCAAGTCAAGGAGAGAGCCCTCAGGAAAAGCAGCTCTGCCCACACCTTCATCTCAGACTTCCAGCCTCCAGAACAGTGGGGGAATGGAGGCCTGTAGTTGAAACCCCCCAGTCTGCGGTGCTTTGTCAAGGCAGCTGAAGCTGACTCATACAGACACATCTGCACTTACCTGCAGGCTAATCAAGTATTGCTTTCTATTGATTTTCTTTTCAGAGGACCTGCATAGGAATTCAACTGACAGAAATGTTCCACTGCTAATGGACACTTCTGTGGCTAAGCCCATCACACCTGGGTTGGCCATGAACTGGACTGGCCCCATGATTGGTTAGTGTTGCAGTTAGGAGTCAGCGTCACCAGGCCCAGCACGGGCATGGTCAGGCGCTCTCTGTGTGTCTGTGGCCTGACTCAGGCCAGTCCCTTGGCATCAGAGGGCAAGCCCACTCCCTGGAAAGCTTGCTGTTTGGGACTGCTTCCCTGATCGATGCTTCGGCCAGCCCCGGGTAGCCTCCCGAGCACCTCTGTGGGACCAGCCCTGTGTCCGGGCCTGGATGTCTTTGGCCAGTCACCCATCTGTCCCCTCTCCCTTCCTCCAGCTGTTTGCCTGGCTCTTAAAAGAGGCTTTGATGGGAGTTTCCTGGAGCTCAGAGGAGAGAGAGGTGGGCTGTTGAGGCCCCAAGATGTCAGGCACCCATCCCAGCCTTTGTTTCCTGTGGGGGAGCCTGGGTAACAACAACAAAAAAATCCAAGAAAAGCACACATCCTTGGGTGCTGGGACGGTGCGGCTGTCAGCCTGTGTGATTTATCTGGGCCTGGGAGCCTTTGAAGCAGGAGGCTGTTGCAGTCCTTGAAGGCTGGCCCTGCAGGGAGGCCCTGGAAGTGCCAAATGGAGAGGAAAGAGCAAGCAGGTTGAGAGGGGTGTGAGGGAGGGTGCTCTTGGAAGTGCGTTCCTCTGTCCTTCGGGTCAGCAGCTCCTTTCTTCAACTTTGTCCTGTTCCAAAATTCAGGGGTGGCTCTGGAGGCCACAGGAAGGTCCTGTGGACAGAAAAAGGCATTGACTGGGCTGGCCCTGAGTTTGCCAAGCAGGACTCCCAGAGGGCTTCCCTGTAGCTTTTTGGAGACTCTGGGCAGGGATGCGGGGAGATGAGGCCAGCTCCTTCCTGGAGGGGCACCTAATGTAGGCACCCTTGGATGCTAGAGAGGGAGGTAAGCATGGAGTCCTGCAGAGGATCAGTTTTAAGGATGAGCATGTGTAGTGGCTGCTGGGGCTTCAACTGGAAGGCAGCTTTATAAGAAGGAGCCCAGAGGATGCTTTCTTAAATGGCAACAAGAGGTGTAATTCTGATACAACCTTCTGACTGTTTCAGTAATGGTCAAGCACGTATGTTTCATTGTTGAAATTTAGCTGCTTTTCTGCTATACACATCCCAGTTTTTCTTCACTATTTGCTAAATTTGATGTGTCTTTTTCATTTTATTTTGGAAGAAGGAAAATCCTTTGTTTTGCGAGGCAGCGCCCAGCCACAATTACCTCTAATTAGCGAAGCGTTTTCAGAGTTCAGATAAGGTTCACTTTTTTTTTTTTTTGCTACTCTAAACTTTGAGCCCATTTATTTTCTTATTAAAAAAAATAATTAAGGGAAAAACCCAAGATAATCACGTTTCTTCTAGTTGACTAACCACAGATTTCTATGGCGTCTAAAAGCCAAACTGATTCAAAACAAAATGAAAGAAGGAAAGCCAAGTATGGGTATAAGTTGATCTGCCTGGGATTAAGTTTTTAAAAATGTTATTTATAATTACTTTTTTCCCCAGCGGTGGAACGGGTCCTGCCCTGAGTTTTGGGTGTGTGTGTGTGTGGGGCATGGGATGTCTTCATGATACTGAGGGAACCTTGGCTTGGGCCCAATTATCTACTTATGATTGCAAGTTTTTTTTTTTTTTTTAATCACTGTATGAAAACGCCCTCAAAACAATGCTTTCTGTCTTTTCTGCAGGCAAATATTTACTAGAGGGCCCTCCTAGCATTGGGGTGTTATTTAGAGGAACTTCATGTAGTTTCCTCTGGATTGTTTTCATTTACTTTATGATTTTTTTATCTTTTAATTTTTTTCTTTTTTTGGCCATGTTGCACAACTTGGGGTATCTTAGTTCCTTGACCAGGAATTGAACCCAGGTCTCCTTCAGTGGAAGCACAAAGTCTAAACCACTGGTCAGCCAGGGAATTTCCTGTTTTCATTTTAAATCAGGGTTATGCATTTATTCCTCAATTGAGTAATGATCAAGAAAAACAACAACAAAAAACCCCCAGTAACAAATGGTGATGACTTAAAAAATAAAACTGAGAAGGGTGTAAAATGAAAAGCCCTTCTCACTTCTCAACCACCCTCCACCTCCCCTGCAGAAGTGTTAGTCACTCAGTCATGTTTGATTCTTTGCAACCCCATGGACTGCAGACCGCCAGGCTTCTCTGTCCATGGAATTCTCCAGGCAAGAATACTAGAGTGGGTAACCATTCCCTTCTCCAGGAGGTCTTCCCGACCTGGGAATCAAATTCAGGTCTCCTGCTTGGCAGACAGATTCTTTACCTTCTGAGTCACCAGGGAAGTCCTGCGAAGGTCCCAGGTGAACTTGGCCTACAGTCTTTGTACTTCATTCCAGACATTTCCTGGGTTCCCGTGCTTGTCTGTGCATCTCTTTTGTTTATTTTTAAAAATTGTGGTAAAATGCACATAACATAAAATTAACCGAAAGTGTACCATTCAGTGGCATTTCGTACATTCACTGTGTCGCAGCCATCACCTCTGTTGGTTTTAGAACATTTCCATCGCTCCCAAAGGAAACCTACTTTAACAGTGACTTCTCACTCCCATCCCCAGCCTCTTGCAACCACTAAGTTACTTACAGTCTCTCTGGATTTGCCTATACTGGAAATGACATATAAATAGAATCATACATTATGTGGCCTTTGTATTTGGCTTCTTTAACTGAGCGTAATGTATCCAAGGCTCATCCGTGTTGTAGCATCCTTGAGTTGTTTTTGTATACAATGAGATTATGCCTTGCATACTGAACTGAGGTTTGCTATAACAGTAGTTCTTGCAAATCTTTCCATCTTAGTGCATGCTGCGCACCTCATTTTTAAAAAACCCTTTCTAATACCTGCCATTTGGATACACATCATTTATTTCACTGGTCTATGGACGGATACTTCTGATTTTTAACTATTGCAGGAAAGAGTGCTGCAGGTACATCTGTACATACGTTTTTATTTCCTCTACACTATGTATCTGTAGAGTCAGTTCCCAGAAGTGAATCTCTTTGTCCAAGGTAATGATACAGTTATTTTTTAATAGATTCTACAAGGTTGCACTTCCCAAAGGTGGCAATGATTTATGTGGCAGCGAGGGTGTGTGAGCCTCTCTGGTTTTTCCAAGTCCTGACCAACACTGGAAATTGTCAAGCATTTTAATACTAGTAAGTCTGCAACAGAGAAATGGCATGTTAATTCTTTGTATTGACATTTAAAAAATTGTCCATGGGGCTGAATGTTTTCATAAGTCTTTTATTTATTTTTTGGGGGGAAATAAATGTTTGCTTTCTCTACTAATTTTCAACTAGTTGTTCTCAATTGTTTCAAAGACTTCTAAAACTATTTAGGTCTATTCCAGAGTGTGTGAAAATATTCCTTCTCAGGTTATCCTTTTATATTGCTTATGATTGTTTGGTGCAGAAAGTTTTATGGAGTCAGGCTAAGCTAGCTTTTATTTTATGTATTTTGAGTTTTGAGTCAGACATTGGAATCTCTTTTCCATTACAGGATTATTAAAAAATTAACCTTTTTTGTGGAAGTTTTATGACACTTTTTATGGTTAAGTCTTTCATTCACATGGAATTTGGATCCAACTTTAGTTCTTCTCCTCAGAGAAGTGAGTTCCCCTGAATTCTTTTATTGAATAACGTGTTGCTTTTCAGTTGTTGAAAAACAGCCTTTTTTTTTTTTTTTGGTATTAAAAATTCCATGTTTGTTTGGTCTTATTTCCAGATCATTCAATGTCTTTCTGTTTTTAATTAATTATCATAGCTTTATAAATTTTAATGTTTGGTAGGGTTAATCTGTCCCTTTGCACATTTTCCCCAGAATTTTCCTGGCTAGTCACATTTAGTTTTCTACACGAACCTTTGAACAATTTTATTATAAGGAAGGCAGCTTTTTAAGGTTATAAATTATCCTATGCATGTAGCTTTGGCTACTGCTTTTAGATTTTGTTACAAGTTGTTATTTTCCAGGTAGTCTTTAATCTCAATTTTTATTTTCTCTGCAATTCAAGAGTAAAGAAGAACATTTAATACCTCCAGGGAGTTATTTTCTAGTTTCATTGCATTTTGTTCATAGAGAGTGTGGTCTGCTGTATTTTGGTGTTGGGGAATTTGATGTTTTTAATGGCTTAAAAATATGGTTATTATTTATTATGTAGAGTGGGAACTTAGATATAATCTTGGTTTGCTGCTGCTGCTGCTATGTTGCTTCAGTCGTGTCCGACTCTGTGCGACCCCATAGATGGCAGCCCACCAGGCTCCCCCGTCCCTGAGATTCTCCAGGCAAGAACACTGGATTGGATTGCCATTTCCTTCTCCAGTGCATGAAAGTGAAAAGTGAAGTCTCTCAGTTGTGTCCGACTCTTAGCGACCCCATGGACTGCAGCCTATCAGGCTCCTCCGTCCACGGGATTTTTTAGGCAAGGGTACTGGAGTGGGTTGCTGAGCAACCTAATTGATTAGTGACTTGTTTTTACTTTTTGTTTTCTTTATTTGCCTAAGGCAGAGAGGTAGATTTGGTATCCTATGATGTTATTTCCTTCTATCCCTCAGATTTTATTTCAGTCTTTTGGGCACTGCGGTATTTGCTACATATATTAATGAAAATTCCTCACTGAGGATTGTACTCTTAATAATTTAAAAGTGTCTTCCTTGTTTTTTGCTTCTTACTAAATCATATATGTTAATATTGTATGATTTTTTTTTTTGTTCTTAGTTGTCTAGTAAGTCTTTGTTCCTAAAGATTTTTCTGCTTTCTAGCTGTTTGGTTTAGATAGCTATTTTAACGATAATGAATAGCTTTATTTAGGTTTTGATCCTGATTGTCCTTTTCTTCTAGGTAACAAGTTTTCCTCTGTTATGTTTATTGAAATACGCCCTTAAATCTGTTGTCTTTTGGGGTTGTATTTTTTATCTTCAGTGCTTCCTTTTTCTCTCCCCTTTGTTTGATCTGTTTTCTTTGGCCTTTATGTGTAGGGCATGTGTGCATGCTAACGTCGTTTCATTTGGGTCTGACTCTTTGAGACCCTGTGGACTGTAGCCCGCCAGGCTGCTCTGTCCATGGGATTCTCCAGGCCAGAATACTGGAGTGGCTTGCCATGCCCTTCTCCAGGGGATCTTCCTGACTCAGGGAACCTTTATCTCTTGCACTGCAGGCAGATTCTTTACCACTGAGCCACCTGGGAAGCCCTTTATGTAACAATGTATCTAATTCCAAGTTACTAGAAGGTAAAAACGGAGAAGGCAATGGCACCCCACTCCAGTACTCCTGCCTGGAAAATCCCATGGATGGAGAAGCCTGGAAGGCTGCAGTCCATGGGGTCGCTGAGGGTCGGACAGGACTGAGCGACTTCACTTTCACTTTTCACTTTCATGCATCGGAGAAGGAAATGGCAACCCACTCCAGTGTTCTTGCCTGGAAAATCCCAGGGACTGGGGAGCCTGGTGGGCTGCCGTCTATGGGGTCACACAGAGTCGGACACGACTGAAGTGGCTTAGCAGAAGGTAAAAAAGCAGGTCAAAGATTTACTAGGAAAATATTATGAATTCTTGAAATTGAGTAAATTTATAAGCTTGTACCCCCAAAATGTGCCCAATAATCTGTTGCCATTTTTCTTGGGGCCTAATTAACTCTTCCTTTATTTCAGTTCATTTTCACCTGTCATACTTTTGAATGTGTGTGTTTTTTGTTGCTGTTTATTTGCTGTATTCTCTGGGGCACCACTCGTTGTATGTTGTCTCAGCTTCTGTGGTCTGCAGGCCCATCTTTTGTCTCCTCAACTCCCTCTGTGTGATTTTCAACCTTGCCTGTGAGATGAACTCACTGATGGAGCTCTTCATTCATCTATAGCAGGATCTACGTCATGTACAAATATCTCCAGTGACTCTAATGAAAATCTCTGCTTTTCTGGGGAGCCTTAACATGTGGCATTTGGATTTCTTCCTCCATGCTTAAGGTTCTAGTTAAACTGGATGGAGTGTGGCTAGGGTATCCAGACTGTTTGTAAGGCTTCCAGTTAAACCTTATGCTCTGATGGGATTGCTCAGAAAGGCTGTCCACTTGCAGTGCGAACCATTGTATGACTCCTCTTGCTGTCAGAATCATTCTTCAGTGCTTGTTTTGGGTCAAGGGCAGCTCTGTGCACTTCAGAATTGTCCCGTGAATAATGATAACCTTCACTAGGACAATCACTAGGACAGGTACTATTATTAGTCCCTTTTACAGATGAGAAAACTGAGGCAGAGTAAGGCAGCATGACTTGTCCAGAGACATGCCTGTGGGGTGGCAGGGTCAGTGTCCTGCTTTCTGGAGATGTGCTGTTTATGACTGGACTATGCTCGAGGGAAACCCACTGACCTCTTTTCCTCTGCCCACCATGGGTCAGTGGGCAGCCAGAGATGGGTCATGAGTGTGTCAGTGATTGTACCTGTGGGATTTTATGGAAAGAAGAATTTACCATCTACCTTTCTGGTGGCTCAGATGGTAAAGAATCTGCCTGCAATGCGGGAAACCTGGGTTTGATCCCTGGGTCAGGAAGATCCCCTGGAGGAGGGAATGGCAACCCACTCTAGTATTCTTGCCTGGGATAATCCCATGGACAGAGGAGCCTGGTGGGCTACAGTCCATGGGTTCGCAAAGAGTCAAACATGACTGAGTGACTAAGCACGCACGCAGTGAGTGTTGATGCAATAGGTGTAGTCTGAAAAGGATTACTTTGCTCTGTTAGGCCAAGTCTACCCTGTAAGATGGGGAAAATAGAGCCATTTCACCAACTTCAGTGGCGTATTACTCTTTTTAAGAAAAACTGATTATTTTTCACATTGTAAAATTGTGGTAAAATACCTGTAACATAAAGTTTACCAACTTGACACCATTTTCACGTGCACAGTCCATTGGCATTAAGTACATTCACATTGTTATGTGAACATCATCATCGTCCATCTCCACAACGTTTTCATCTTGCACAGCTGAAACTCTGTCCTCAATCAAACACTGACTGCCCTTTCCCCTTGTCCTGGGCATGCACCATTCTACTTTCTTTCTCTAGGAATTTGCCTTCTGGGTATCTCATCTAAGTAAAGGCATACAGTACATGTCCTTTGGTACCAGGTTTGTTGACTCTCTGCAACCCAATGGACTGTAGCCTGCCAGGCTCCTCTGTCCATGGGATTCTCCAGGCAAGAATACTGGAGTAGGTCCCAGGGAGTGAACCTGGGTCCCCTGCACTGCAGGCAGAGTCTGGATTTCTACATCTCATGGCAGTGATGACCAGTGGTCATGATGAAGACTTTAAGTTTGAAAATTCACCCCCTATTGATATGTTTTAAATTCTTCTTGGAAGGATAGATACAGGATATCTTAGGTGTAGCAAGTTAGTTGCAGGAGAATTTAGGCAGGGTGCCTGGAAGCCAAGTTACTTGTTTCTCACAAAGAGGAAAAGCCTTTCTTCCAGGTCCTATTGCTGGCTTTTCTGCCCAGGCCTCCATCACTGTTGAACCCAGAGTAGTGTCCATGTTGGAGTCTTCTCCCTGCTTTCCAAGGGATAGGTAGGTTCAGCGAGCCAGGTTTCACCTCTGACCCGCACTCCTAATATAGGATTGCGATTATTCCAAGTTTGAGTTCCTGTGTACTGCCTGGCTGCATGTGTCTGTAGATTTGCTGCCATCCAAGAAACTCAGGTTTATGCACGCATTTGGGGTCAGGGAACAGTCACAGAGAGGGAACTGGGAATTGATGCTCGTGTGGAAAAGAGTCGTAAGTTTGAGCAGAAGTGGGTGTTTATGCCAGGCACCAAAAGCAAGCAAGTGTGTGTGTGCACAGACCAGAAGCCAAGAGCATCTCTGAAGACCTGGCTCAGTGAGCCCACCTGGGTGAGGGTGCAGTACACCTCATCGGACACTTTTGCCACCTACAGAATCCTGGTGGCCCTCTATTTCTGGGCCCTGACTCACAAATTGCAAAGATATGCCTGTTGAATAGGCTTACTGTCCAGAAAATGTGCTCTTTTGTATGTACGTTATTGTTGTTTTAAAAAAAATGTTTATTTGTTTATTTGGCTGCGTTGAATCTTCGTTGTGGCATGCAGGATCTTCGTTCATCATGTGGGACCTCTCACTGCAGCTCGTGACTCTCTAGTTGCGTCTTGTGTGCTCCGGAGAGTAGGGGCTCAGTAGTTGCAGTGCCTAGGTTTAGTTGCTCCTCTGCATATGGGATCTTAGTTCCCAGACTAAGATCTTCTCATTAGTGGAAGGCTATATCTTGGGAAAATGTGCTCCCGAGGTCTGTGTCTGTTAATGTCTGCAAGGTGAACAAACACAAGATGCTGCGAGGGTGTCCTTTTCCAGGAAAAGGCAGGGATTCTCTCAGTATGGTCCTTGGGCCAGCAGCGCCAGCAGCACCCGGGAGCACATTAGGAATGTGAGTTCTTGGGCTCGCCCTAGAACCTCCCTGATCAGAAACTCTGGGTGTGGGCTCCACACTCTGTGTTAAGAAGCCTTCCTGGAGAGTCTGAGGTGTGCAGAAGTTTGAGAAACAGCACCGGGGACAGAAAGAGCTTGGCAGAGGCCCCTAGCCTCGAGGGTGTCACTCATCACGAAGGGATTAAAACTGAAGTCGCTTTCCTTCTGCCCTTTCTTCCTTCTCTTCCACAGGGACCACCAGGCAGTCTCTAGCCTGACTGCAGGAGTCCTGATGTTGGGGATGGGACGAAGAAGAAAGGAAGGGAGGCGCTGTGGTCAGCTACTGCAGGGGACCAAAGCCCCAGCTGTGTGGAATGCTGGGCCATTTGTCCACAGTGCAGATGGCTGGCGGGACAGAGGTCTGAGAAGGACTGGGAAGGATTAGTGGTCAGTGGTGTGGCCAAGATGAGTTGCAGAGGAAAATCAAGGGTGTCAGCAGCCCATGGGTCAAAGTGTGGTGTGGGATGGAAATGTGTGAAAGCAGAGCCTCCTGGAAAATTTGGGGGAGAGAAAGGCACTCACATACTCTGAGACCACTTTCAGTTCTCTCAGTAGGCATCATATGGAGGAGTTCATTTGACACTTTTGCCACCTACAGAATCCTGGTGGCCCTCCATTTCTGGGCCCTGACTCACAAATTGCAAAGATATGCCTGTTGAATAGGCTTACTGTCCAGAAAATGTGCTCTTTTGTATGTACGTTATTGTTGTTTTAAAAAATGTTTATTTGTTTATTTGGCTGCATTGAATCTTAGTTGTGGCATGCAGGATCTTTGTTCATCATGTGGGACCTTTCATTGCAGCTCATGACTCTCTAGTTGCGTCTTGTGTGCTCCGGAGAGTGGGGGCTCAGTAGTTGCGATGTCCAGGCTTAGTTGCTCCTCTGCGTATGGGATCTTAGTTCCCAGAGAAGGGATTGAATTGATATCCCCTGCGGCAAGGTGGATTATTAACCACTGGGCCACCAGGGAACTCCCTGTATGTTATTGTTACTAAGTCACAAATTTATACATGCTTTGATAAAACTAGGTCAGGATTAAAGTATTAAAGTCACTGCTGTCAGCCTGAAATTAATTATAAGACATTGGTTACTTAGGAAAAATATAATGTTTGTCATCCTCCCATGGGCTGTCTTCAATGCTTTCAATATGAATTTTAGAAAGAAAGTGTTCAGATCTTTTCCCCAGGCTGTGGTCTCCATAACCGTTTCTTTCCTCAAGACCTAAATTCACTAGTGGCAAATTTTGTTATCTTGGACATTTCTGAAATATAATTTCAGGATGCCTGGGGTGTGCATTGTTCTGTAGCTGCCCTGGGTAGCCACTCATTGCATGTGGCTACTTGGTTTAAATTCATTAAAATTAAGATTACAGATGGAGCTCGTCAGCCAAGCATAAGTGCTCGACAGCTACAGGTGGCTGGTGGCTACCGCTGTAGGCGTGCAAATACAGAGCATTGTTGTCACCAGGAAGATTTCTGCTGGGCAGCGCTGCTCTGTACTGTGTTCCCTTGTTGCCATCATTTCAGCCAGTCAGGTTTTGAGCACCTGCTGTATGCCTGGGAGATGCTAATTTGTCAGTTTATTCAACAGCATACATCAGGCATCTGTGTAACAACATCCCCTTTAATGTTATTATTAGTGTTTTTTTGTTTTTTGTTCTTTTTTTTCCAATTGGGAAGAAACCTCTAATGTGAAGGAGTGACTTTATGTGAAAGTGGAGATGTCCTGGGCAAGGGTGCTTGGTGAGGCTAGGGGAGGCCATGTCCCACAGCGCCCTGGAGGAGTGCGTATGCTTGGAGGAGCTGAGGGCTGTGCACCCAGGAAGGAGGGCTGGGACCATGCTGCCTTGCTCAGCCACAGGGCTGATTTGCCTAGCTTGCTGGGAGAGGAAATGCTACCACGGATGAGTCAACAGGCTTTGGAAAAAAATTTCCATCCAGTGGTTCTTAAAGCATTAAGTGTGGTGGTGGTAGTTTAGTTGCTAAGTTGTGTCTGACTCCTGTGATCCCATGGACCCATGGAGCCCACCAGGCTCCTCTGTCCATGGGATTCTCCAGGCAAGAATACTGGAGTGGGTTGCCATTTCCTTCTCCAGGGGTTCTTCTGGACCCAGGACTCGAACCGGGTTTCCTGCATTGCAGGCAGATGATTTACCAGCTGAACTATAAGGGAAGCCCTTATTTAAGTGTTCAGTTCAGTTCAGTCACTCAGTCGTGTCCGACTCTTTGTGACCCCATGAATTGTAGCACACCAGGCCTCCCTGTCCATCACAAACTCCTGGAGTTCACTCAAACTCACATCCATAGAGTCAGTGATCCAGCCATCTCATCCTCTGCCGTTCCCTTCTCCTGCCCTCAATCCCTCTCAGCATCAGAGTCTTTTCCAATGAGTCCTTAACATGAAACATTTAGTGTGGACATCATATAGTTACTAATTGAAACTGTTACTCACAGGATTGCAAAGAAGATGGGAGAAGTTGGTGTGGATTCCTACAGACACATTTCCTTCACACAGACAGTTTTCATCTCTCTTGGGTATACCAAGAAGTGGGATTGTGGTGTAGGTCCAAGAGCCATCTGATGCTGGCTAATGTCTGCAGCATCTGGCCAATGTCAGTCTTAGCTTGTTCTATATTTTAGTAACTGAGGAAGTACTTTATAGAAAACCTCAAACTTATATTTCCCTGAGAATTCATTTTAATTTTAACTTACACATTTCAGTTTAGGCCATTATACTTTAACAAATGTCAAAGCCTATTTATTCCAGTTTTCAAAGCATTTTTCCTTCCTTTTTTATTGAGCTGTAATTGACATACAACACTGTATAAATTTAAGGTATATAGGGTAATGATTTGATAATCACTTCATACATTTAGCAGATATCCATCATCTCATATAGACACAAAATTAAAACATACAAAAGAATATTTTTTCTTGTGATGAGCATGAAAGGAAAGTGAAAATGAAGTCGCTCAGTTGTGTCCAACTCTCTGGGACCCCGTGGACTATAGCCTTCCAGGCTCCTCCGTCCATGGGATTCTCCAGGCAAGAATACTGGAGTGGGTTGCCATTTCCTTCTCCAGGGGATCTTCCTGACCCAGGGATCGAACCCAGGTCTCCTGTGTTGCAGGCAGACGCTTTAACCTCTGAGTCACCAGGGAAGCCTGGTGATGAGCATGCTTAAGATTTATTCTCTTTACTTTTTCATATAAGATACAGCACTGTTAATTATATTTATCATGTGGTAAGTTACATCCCTACTGCTTATTTATCTTATAACTGGACGTTTAGACCTTTCGACCACCTACATCCTCTTCCTTCTCCCTCTACCCACGCCACTGGTAACCGCAAATCTGACCTGGTTTACTGTGGATTTGTTTTTGAAATATAATTGACCTACAACATATACATTTCAAAATGATCCAAGTCTACTTGTGATATGTCACCATAAAAGATATTACATAGTTTTTTACTCTATTCTGTACTTTTCATACCCATGACACATTTATTTTGCAACTAGATTCAAACTTTGGTTTTGATACAGACCAATGAGGCACATCCCTTGGCTCTTATCTGATTGCAGCCACAGTAATTGAATTATGTTCACTTTGCATCTCTCCTCGGTGCTCTTACTGGGTTCCATTTCCCATTTTGTCTATGGCTTTGTCCCGTTTGAATATACCATCTACTTGATCTATTAATGATGTGTTAGTTTTTTGTCTGTTTCCCAGCCCGAGGGCAGAAATCCTCCTTCCCTTTGTGGCTGTATCCCACAGGCTCCTGGAAGGGCACCTGAAATGCAGCAGGTGTTCACTGCTGAGTGAGTGCGATGCCAGCCTCCTCCACTGGCCTCTGCCCCCTTCTCCCCTCTCTGCATTCTCATGTGGAAGGATAAAGCACAGCGCTTATTCTTAAAACAAACAAAGGCCTAAAGTTAAAGGAAAAAAAATGGATATCGTAGTTCGAGAATTTTTGAATCAGATGGTATGCTCTGTATCAATATTTATAACACCATATAATCTCATGTGTAATTCACTAAGGGTTAGATTCTTTTCAGTGTTTTATGAGTTACTAAAAAAGAGAAATATCTCTCAAAACTTTCATCTAACATACAAGTGTCCTCTTTAATATTAGGAGTTGAATTGGGTTTATGGGAGGTGCAGGGGGGAGCCTTTGGTCACTTTTGGATATTCAGGGTAGGTGGTCTCAGTGGGGCAGATGTAGGGTGGGAGCTAGGTCTGCTCAGAGCAGTCCCAACCAGCTTGCCAAAAATGTTTCAGGAAATCCTTGTTCTGTAATGTTGAAACCGACAGTCCGTTCTTCTCTCCCTCAGTTCCACCCAGTAATGCACAACAGACTAAGGGGTACAGAGAAGCCTTTCCAGTGAGATCAGAAGAAGAAGAATCCAAGACCTGGGGGGCCTGGATCCCCCTCTTCTACCTCCCTACCTCCGCCTGATGGGCTTAGAGACCTGAGCACGCTGGAAGAAGCAGCTGGAATAGGAATTTGCATTGCCAACTGTCAAAGGGAATAAATTCATCTGGAGACTTAGCTAAATTAGTATTGTAGGAACCCAGGTTCATGTTTGGTAAGAAGAAAAAGAATTAAACGAGGCTGTTAAACATGTGAAATGATCCTCTGAGATTTTTGAGTAATGTTAATACTGGAAGTGAGATGGTGGAATAATATTTGGAAGGTTATAAATCTCGGGTTAGTTGTTCAGATGGTCCTGTTCTCAGACACAGAGAGGGATCTGTGGGTTTATTGAACTGTTATTTTTATAAGTTGGCCTTTGCTTTAATATGAATTTATACAGGATGAATTTGGTATTTAAAGAAAGAAGGGACTCAAGGAAAATAGGCTCATGTACTAATCCAGAGCACATCATGTTGTACAGTTGGGCCAAGGAATTCTGGTTGTCTGAGAAATCAGTGGTTTAGAAGTAAGGGATCTTGTGTAAAAACCCTAATTGTGTCAGTAGCTATAAGGAACATTTATTGAATGCCCATTTAAGAGCAAAGTGCTGTCCTGGCCACATGAAGAAGTTCATTCATGATTTGTCCTTAGAGATTTTCCTGTGTGTTTGGGAAGCTGGCCTACATATATTTTAAAATAATGTAAAATTGAAAACAGTGGTTATGTTGAGAGGAAGGGCCTGTAAAATCAGGTCAACAGGGGATGTAGACTCCAGAGAGTGACTGCTGTGGATTATAGGGAAGCTCTGGAGATGGGATCCAGGGAAGATCTGAGGATGGGGATCAAGGGAAGATATGGGAATGGGATCCAGGGAAGATCTGGGGATGGGGATCCAGGGAAGATCTCAGGATGGGATCAAGGGGAAAACCTGGGAATCAGTTGAGCTCAGTGTATAGGCCTGACAGGGACCAGAAGAGGCTTGACTGCAAATTCTTCCCAGTTTGTTCTTTCAACTTTGTTCATCTGTAATGAAAGCAGCTTCTGCTATATTCAAGTAAACCTGTTAGATTTGACCACAAATTATGTGCTCAGGACATTTTCTGGCATTTCTTGCCCCTTTTATTTTAATGACAGAATTATTGGGATAGAGTACACATACCATAAAATTCCTGTTCTGGATGGGAAGTCACTGTTTTTTGGAGTTACAATATCATCCAGCCATCACAACTATTGGACTGAGGAGCAGCCCATCACGTGTGCCTGTTTTGACAAGACAGGAGGTTGTACCACATAAGACTGACTGTCCCTGGTCATTTCACCCTGCAAACATGGCAGTGTTCTATGTTCTAGCTTTCAAATAATGTTTTAAAAGAGCTTCTCCTGAAAGCTAGTAGAAGATTTTTTTCCTGCATCTTATCTTAAACCATCTGAAAAGTGTTTGGAGGTCAGGAACCCCATGTATGGAGAAGAATTAAAGGAGATTTATGGACAGCCCACTCTTGGCCCCTGAAATCTGTCACATGTGAGAACTTGGCCATTTCTCCTTGTCCTTTGGCCTCTGAGGGAAACAGTAGGAAGTGAACAGTGAGGTAGCTTCGAGAAAGTATTGAGGAACAGATTTCAGTTTGATACAGCACTGAGATTTCTAGATGTAAAGCTGCCTGACCAACAAGCTCTGTGCTGTTTCCAGCTATCACTGGGTGAATTTGAGGGACCCCTGGGCTGGGGCACAATTGGGAGGTGCCTTCCACTGGCCTCTCTGGCTTCTTCTCACCTGACCAGATGCTTTCTTGAGCGCCCCACGTGAGGATTGCCCTCAACATCCTTATCTTCATCCTCATCCTTGTCTGTCTGAGAAGTCCCCCACATTTGCCTGGTCAGTGCTGCTCCCAGAAGATGCCAGTTTCAGTGTGTCTGTATCCTTGTTTGGGGTCTCCCAGGCCAAGGCTAGTGTGACCTCTCTCTGGGCCCTGGCTCCCCTTCTGAATCAGAAGCTCCTTGAGGACAGGACTGTGACCCAGCTTGCTCATTAGTGCCACCTGGGAATTAGGCATTGGTTAAAACTCCTATAACTTTCTATTAATAACACAAAGAATGAACCCTAATGTAACTATGGACTTTAGGTAATTATATTGTATCAAGATGGTTTCATTAATTGTAACAAGTATAACACAGCAATGCAAGATGTTAATAATACAGGAATCAGTTGAGGGGGTCCAGTGGGAGGGGAACTACATGCAAATATGGTACTTGCTGCTCCTTTTTTCTGCAAACTTAAACTACTCCAAAAAAATAAGGTCCATTCGTTTATAAAAAGGTTAAATAAGAGCAGTTTTGTATGATTCATCTTTCCCTTTGTTAGATTCTTTTTAATGGCTTTATGTGAGTCACATATCATAAAAATTTTAAGTATACAATTCAGTGGTTTTTAGTAAATTCACTGAATTGTATATTCATCACCACAGCCAATTTTAGAACATTTTCATTACCCTAAAAAGAAACCCTGCATCTCAGGTCCTGGCAACCAGTCATCTGCTTTCTGTCTCTATGGATTTACCTGTTTGGGATATTTAATATAAATGGAATAGTAGAGTAGGTGGCCTTTTCTGACGTCTGCTTTCATTCGGCATTATGTTTTCAAGGCTTGCCCATGTCATACATTGTATCAGTACTTGGTTCCTTTTTTAAATGAAAGTAAAGTTTTTATTTAAGAGCAATTTTAAATTTATAGAAAAAAATGCAAATATAGTCCAGAGAGTTTTCAAATACTGCACACGCCATTTCCCTAATTATTAACATCTTGTGTGAGAACAGTGCATTTCTCAAAACTAGTGAATCAGACTGAAGATCATGCTGTATTCATATTTCTTAGTTTGTACTTAATAACCTTTTTCTGTTCCAGGATATCCCACATTCCTTTTAGTTGTCAGATCTCCTTAGGCTCCTCTTGACTGTGGCAGTTTCTCAGATTTGTTTTGGATGACCATGAGTTTTGAGGAGTAGTGGTCATGTAGTGTCCCTCAATTAGGATGTGTCCAGTGTTTTTCTTATAATTAGTCTGGGCTTGTGGGTTTGGGGAGGGAGACCATAGAGGTTAGGGGCACACATCCTATTGAGGGACCATGGTACCATCCTGACTCATCACTGATGCTGTTCCACCTGGGTCACCACTCATTCCTTGTTACTGCCAGATGTATTCCATTGTTTGGAAATACCATGTTTTATTTATTTATCAGCTGATGGACATTTGATGTATTTCCACTTTTTGGCTATGGGGAATCATGCCACTATGAACATTTATGTACCCGTTTTTGTGTGAACACACATTTTCCATTCTTTTGGGTATCTCCCTGGGGGTGGAATTACAGGGTCATATAGTTATTCTGTGTTGAACATTTTGAGGAACTTCCAGATTTTATGCACTGTCCACAGCATTTTACATCCCCCCTCCCAGCAGTGTCTGAGGGTCCAATTTCCCCACATCCTCATCAGCACTTGTTATTTCCTATCTTTTGGCTAGATACTCTTGTTGTTTAAGAGACCCAGTCCAACTTTTTGAAACTACCTCTGGGCATTTTCTGAGGACTCATTTCACATGAGTCCTTTGTGGTGCAGAGGTTAGCTGGCCCATCTATCTTGCAGTTCAGTGGGGTCTGCCTGCTGTGGAGGAAGATGGGATTGGGGGTGGGGCGAGTGGGCAGGTGTTGGGTATCCAGGCCCTCTTGGGCAGTTTTCTAGTGTTTCTAGCTCATCTGTCTCTTTCAGCACAGAGGGCTCTTTTAATCAGAGGTTCAGGAGCTTGGCACAGTACTACCTCTAACAGTGAGGGCACAGGGCTTTGCCACCTGGCAATAAGGAGCAGTGTCCCGAGCCGTGGCATTAATTATACTTCCTCACAACACATCTTGTTTTATTTAAAGAAATAAAATTGATGCAGATGGAAGATATTGGGGTACATTGCACACAGTCAGGAAAATTTTGTCTTTGCTAAACTTTGTTTTAAGTACATACGTGTAAATATATACTGGGCGGGAGTAAAATGTATTTATTAATGTGAATCAGTCGAAATACTTTGAGGTCAGCAAACCATGGCTCAGAAACCAAATTTGGCATTACACCTCTGTCTTAGTCCATACAAGCTTCTATAAAAGAATACCGTGAAGTCAGGCCACTCATAAACAACACATATTTAGTTCTCACAATTCTGGAGCACAGCTCATCTTTCTTGATAGCTTCTCCCCAGATGTCTTCCCCCCACCCCCAAGTATCTGGGTTTTGGAGTCTTTTTCCTGAGTTGATTTTTAGATCATAGTGGCTCAAGAGTTTAGAAGCCTATACAGACCAGTGGCGGGGGCGGGGGGGGGGGGCGGGGGAGGTGGGGGACGTGACAGCATGAAAGGCAGCACACAGATCCCCATTTTCAGAGAGAATTTGAAATCCACGGCAGACCTACAATGGCTGAGCTGAAGTGTTGCTCTTAACTGTTCAAGAAAGTGGGAGGCATGCAGTGGGGTCAGGAGGAAATTAATGACCGTCAACGGATGGTTGGTGATGAAACAGATAAGCAACAGTTGAATAAACACTGGAATTAATTTTGGAGCCACTGGGAAGGAGTAAAAAACTAAAGAATTATGGGAGACACAGTGTCTTCTGGTTTTATTTGTTTGCTGAGACTCAGAGGCGGCAGTTATTTTCCATCTGAGAATGGGAAAACTTGGAACCAAGTGAAGCTTGTTCTTTTTAAAGAACTTGAGAGGGTCTTCCTACCATGCTGGTGGCCACCTATGGTTTTTTTCTCCTTTGTTTCTTCAGAGAAAGCAATAGTTCTCTGTCATTTATGTAATGAGGTTTTGCATTCTAAACAGTGTTGCTAAATTTCTCTTCTTAAAAATGTTTATTAAAGACTTTATGAAATACCTGTTATCAGGGCTTGGGAAAGGCCCTCAATCACAGTGATTATCATTTATTTGGCTCTTTGCTCGAGATCTGAAGTATTATGGTGGTGGTGGTTTAGTCGCTCAGTCGTGTCTGATTCTTGCAGCCCCATGGACTGTAGCCCACCAAGCTCCTCTGTCTGTGGGGTTTCCCAGGCAAGAATACTGGGATGGGTCGTCATTTCCTTCTCCAGGGGATCTTCCGGAGCCGGGAATAGAACCCACGTCTCCAGCATCACAGGCAGTTTCTTGCGTTGCAGGGGGATTCTTTACTGACTGAGGCATCTGAACTGTAAGGAAAATCATGACTGTGCATTTTAATGCAGACAGATGAGATAGGATGGCCGATGGTTACAAGTCTGAATTTAAAGGTGGGTTTTTGGTTTTGAAGTCTAGAAGATGTTGGCAGTTGCGTGAAAGAGGGCTTGTGCAGTGAGGGGCAGGAGTGGCTGGAGGCCAGAGTTCCTCAGAGTTACTCTGCAGGAGGGAGGTGCCCAGCTGAGGCTTTGGGGAAGGAGCAGGGGAGCGGTGAGATGGGCTGGTTGCTGACCGAGCATTCACAGGCTGGGCATTGCACACAGGAAATACTTGGCTGGATGACAGGATTCACCGACAGAAAAGTCATGGAAGCTTCCTCTGAGCAAAAATAATGGGACTTAAAAATCATGTGAGATTATTCATGACTTCAAGTTTCTAATTTCATTCCAGAGTTATGGACATCTGGCAAGACCATGGAAGAGTTCCAGGTGCCGAGATGATTACTGGCTGAGGAAACAACTTTCCATGATTTTATCAAATCAGCAGATTTATCAAATCTTCCCTCCTTCTCGTTGCTGTCCTGAGTGGAGCCAGTTGTAGCCAAGACATGACTTCAGGCCCCCTGGACACAGTCCATTGTGAGACTGAGCTCTTAGAGCCTCTGTTAACAGATGCTGTGATATGACTGAGGAAGAGTTGTGAAGAGTTGCCAGACACTAAGTTCTAGGCTAGCAGCCTGCCCTTTGCATCCCCTGCCTCACTTCCCCAAAGGGAGAGAAATGTATTGACCTTCTCCCCAAGGGTGCCGGAGAGAGAGAACAGATTCCAATTAGAAGGAACCACTTTTGGCAGGCCACGTGTACAGGATGTCAGTTGGGGGCCACAAGTGGTGGTCAGAGTCTTGGACCAACTTCATGACCCTGTGTGAGGAGGAGGCCGGGAAACCTTGGATTCGTCTTTCTCTGTCACAAAGGGGCTGACACAGGCTGGTTGCTGAGCTGGCATTGAGGTGTCAGAGCCTGGAAATACCAGGTGTGGAAAGCCACTGCCGCCGTTCCCAGGATGATGGCCCCTGTGTTTGAATGGCCAGTTGTTTATCCTAGAAGCAGTCCTGAGGTCAGATGCTACTGTAGGGGGATGGGGATGTTCTGACATGGGTGATGGAGCCTCCTGTGGATATAAAATATGGTGGCCGATTGGCTCTTAAGTGGGGGTGTTGAATAGACTTGTGATGTTTTAATCCAGAAACCAACGATAGAAATAGGAGGATTAAGTCCTGTGGGAGGGCTTCCCCTGCCTTTTCTTGCCTGCCTTATCCTCCTTCTTGCAGCCAGTGTTCAGGTGTCCTGGAGCTGCGTGGGGCTCTGGCTTCAACCACAGCCTTTGGCCCACCTAACCACTAGTCGTGCTTGGCCAGGACCTGTCACGGCAAGCACATTCGTCTGTGCTTGGTTGGGGACAGAAACAGTGATTGGTTGGGGACCAGTCCATCTTCTGGTTCTGGCCAATGAGATGTGAGGGAAGGAGGGGCTTCTTACAGGAATAAGGAGAGACTATTAGAAAAGGCCTTTGGCCACTGTCCCTCCTTTACTACTGGTAGCTGGTGTGATCCCTAGAGCTACCATCTATGACTGTGAAGTGACCAACAGGAGGATAGAAAGCTCATTGCTAAACATGATGGGATGAACAGATAGAACCTTAGGCTTCGATGATGTCACTGGACCCCTCCCTTAGGCAGACCTCTTCCTAAAGTCCCTTATGGTTAAGATTTTATTTTTTGTCATATTTAGAGCCCTAAACATCCTAACTGTGGGATAAGAATAGAGTTGTACTGTATGCACATCTCTCAGGAATTTAGACTCATTCTAGTGACAGATTTGCTGAACAAAATTGAACTTTATTGGAGCCTTAACCTCTGTGTAGATACTCTGAGATATTGTTGTATTATGTTTGTTAGGAAAAATAAATTTTATCAAGCTACAAGTAGACCTAATGAGTTACAATGAGGCTAGTTTGTGCCTGAGTTCTTAGCTTTTGAACTTGAAGTTGACTTAATTTTACAGAGCTCTATGTCTGCAGCTTCCCTCTTTCCTAGGCCAGGTTGTGGTAAACACACAGGTAGGCACCTGGGTGGTGGCAGCTGTGGTGTTAAGTATAGTCACATTGTTGTGCCAGCGTCACCATTGTCCATCTCAAGAGCTCTTTTCAGTTTGTAAACTGAAACTCTATGAATTAAACACTAATTTCCCATTCCCCTCACCCCGCCTAGCTCCTGGCACCCATTATTCTACCTTCTGTCTTGTAATGTTTATGTTATCTAATGTATGAAAGCTTTACAAAATTCAGATTTCTTAAACTCTCAAGGCTTGTGAAAGCATTGACTGGCCAGGACAGAGTAGGGTTTGGAAATAGCTTAGAAAAGAAATCCATGGCAGTTAGCTTCCTGGGAAGCAGAGTTCATGCCCTTGGAGGAGTTCTTTATAGAGCAGGAAGTTGGCATTGTGTTTGCCTGATACAGTCATTCTGAGTTGAATCTCTGCCCCTCACTGTTATTCAGAACCGTCCTTGGACGTTTTAATTCTTGCCTGGCCATTGCCAACTGGAGGTAACTAGCTTCCTCTCAATTGATGTCATCTTTCTAATTAATGGTGGGTCCTGGGGTGACTGTTGGTAATTGTCTTCCCCTTGGTCAGCTTTGGCCATTGAGTCTCTAGGGGGCAGCTGAAACGTTCTAGTGAATTCTCTCAGCTCACGCAACAGAGAATTCCATGCCCTTTTCATTGACTCCCAAGGCTGGGATCTTTTTGTAGACAGAAAAGGGACTAATCCTTTCAGTATGATTCATTCCAAAGGATAAAAGTCTGATCGGCCTGTATCAAGTGTGGATCCTTGTTAACAATGTATTTGAAGGCTTTCTATCATATATTGTCAACTGATGGATTTTTGTGGTCACTTTAACTTTTAATAAATATTATCAGTTTTTCCCTTTAAAAAGATGTACCATTTTATACTCTTTGCTGCCTTTTTGCTTAATTATTTCTATCTCAAGAAAATATTAACCAAAGATCTAATTACTCTATTAATGATAATGCGGTATTAGAAATAGAATATTAATATATGTAAACATTGGTTAAAGAATAGAGTTATAAATCAAAACAAAACATCAAAAAGATCCTAAATTTTAACCTATTGCATGTTTGATGGATTTAATAATCACTTTCTGAAAAATTTATTCTTTAGGTTCTTTCAAATATATTGATTTTTGTTTGACTTCAAAAAAATTCATCTTGGCAGAAGAATGTACGTGTACGCAGGCATGCACGTGCACGCGCACACAAACACTTTACTTTTGAAATAGGTCTAGATGTATAGCAAAGTCGCAAAAATAGGGTAGTTCCCTTCACCTTTTACCCAGCTTTCCCCAATACTAATATCATATGTTGAGGTGCACATTTATCAAAACTGGGAAATTTAGGAACTTCTGTGGTGGTCTAGTGGTTAAGAATTGCCTTCCAATGCAGGGTGTGAGGGTTTGATTCCTGGTGGGGGAACTAACATCCCACGTGCCGCTGGACAACTGAGCCCATGAGCCGCAACTAGAGAAAGCCCTCGTGCCTCAACAAAGACTCACAAACGCCCCAAATGCCCCAAACAGGAAATTAACTTGGCGTACAACTGTAATTGAGCCATAGGCCTTAATAAATCTTGCCAGTTTTTTCATGAATATCTGCTTTTCCTCTGGGATCCAACCCAGGATTCCCCATTTCATTTGATTCACACATTTCCTTCTTCTTTTAAAATCTGTGACAGTTCCTTGGTACTGCCTTGTTTTTGTTGACCTTAACACCTTTGAAGAGCACTGGTCAGTACTTTTGTGCAATGTCTTTCAATTTGGGTTTGTTTGTTTTCTTATGCTTAGATTCAGGTGATGTATTTTTGGCAGGGAGAGAACAGAAGTGATGAGGTGCTATATATCCGTAGGTGCATTATGTCCACATGTCCCTCTGCTGGAGAGGTTAGTGGGGTCACTTGCTTAAGGTCATATCGGCCAGATCTCTCCACTGGACAGTTTCTAATTTTTTTCCTTTTTGGTTGGTACCTTAGTCTCTCTTTCTCTTGCAGGGAGATACTTTGTGAGTACAATAAAATCCTGTTTCTTGTCTTGGTTTGTCCAGTGATCTTACCAACCAAAGTAATTCCATGATTTTTGATCAAGTGGCTTTGTACTTCCATCATCCTGTCTACATTTAGCAATTGGAATATGTACTTTCCAAGAGAGTCTGTGTTTAGAACACTGAGTTTTATCTATTTTTAAAAGGGGCAGGTGACAGAGTTGGTTGGAGTCATAGTGAGGAGACCAGCAAGGGCTTGTTCCCTCCTTTGTCCCAGATATTTATTTGAAGAAACGTTATAGTGAATGCATGGTGCTGGTTGGTGGTTTAGTTGCTCAGTCATGTCTGATTCTTTGTGACCCTATGGACTGTGAGCCTGCCAAGCTCCTCTGTTCATGGTATTTTCCCAAGCAAGAATACTGAAGTGGTTTGCCATTTCCTCCTCTAGGGAGACTTGCTGAACCAGGGATTAAAACCAGGTCTCCTGTATTGCAGGCAGTCTCCTGTTTTGCAGGCAGATTCTTTACTCACTGAGCCACCAGGGAAGCCCCATAGTGAATGCATAACAGTGTTCTTAAATATTAACGAAAGTGAAGGATTAAAAAAATCATATGATCATCTCAATGGATACAGAAAAAGGTTTGAAAAAATTCAATATTTGGTTATGATAAGAACTTTTAATAAAGTGAGTATAAAGGGAGCATATATCAACATTATAAAGGCCATGTATGACAAACCCACAGGTAGCATACATGCTTGACAGTGAAAAACTGAAAGCATTTCCTTTAAGATCAGGAACAAGAAAAGGATGCCCACTCTTTCCGCTTTTATTCAGTATAGTATGGGAAGATATAGAGCAGTTAAGCAAGAAAAAGAAATAAAAAGCATCCACATTGGAAAGGAAGAAGTAAAGCTCACTGTTTGCAGATGACACGATATTATATGTAGAAGACTCTACCAAAGAAGACTCTACCAAAAACTGTTAGAACTGATACATTCAGTAAAGTTGCAGGATGCAAAATCAGCATCTAAAAATTGGTTACCTTTCTATACGCTACTAACAAACTCTCAGAAAGAGAAATTAAGGAAACAATTCCATTTACAATTGGATCAAAAGAATAAAATCCCTAGAAAAAACTTTAACCAAGGAGGTGAAAGATCTATTTATTGGAAATGTTAATGAAGAAGAAGACACAAATAGTCCATAGTCCATGTTCATGGATTGAAGAAGTAATATTGTTAAAATGTCCATACTACTAAAAGTGACCTACAGATTCAAGTCAATTACTGTCAAAATTTAAATGACATTTTTCACAGAAATAGAACAAACAGTTATAAAATTTGTATGGAATCATAAAAGGCCTTGAATAGTCAAAGAAATTTTGATAAGGAAAAATAAAGCATGAATACCTGCCTTCATTTCACACCATATTACAAAGCTATAGTAATTAAAATAGTGTGGTATTGGCATAAAAACACAAACATAGATCAGTGGAACACAATAGAGAGCCAGAAATAAACCCATGCATATATCATCAATTAACTGACAGCAAAGGAGCCAAGAATATACAACAGGGAAAAGACAGTCTTATTAGTAAATGGTATTAGGAAAATTGTACAGCCTCAGTCAAAAGAATAAATTTGGGCCTCTAACTTACACCATACTCCCAAATTAACAGAAAATGGAATAAATACTTGAATGTAAAACCTAGACAAAGACAAAAGTGGTAAACTTTTGACACAAACCTTGGCAATGATGTTTTTGAATCTGATATCAAAAGCAGAAGCAACAAAACCAAAATAAACAATAAGGCTACATGAGACTGTCAGCAAAATGAAAAGGAAACCCACTGAATAGAAAAAAATATTTCCAAATCATATATCTGATAGGGGGCTAATGCCTAAAATATATAAAGAACCCATATGACTCAATAACAAAAAACCAAACAGTTCTATCAAAAAATGAACAGAAGATCTGAGTAGACATTTGTCCAAAGAAGATATAAGATGGCCAACAGGCACATGAGAAGATGCTCTACATCATTAATCATGAGGAGACTGCAAATCACAATGGGATATATCATCTCACACATTTCAGGATAGCTGTTATCAAAGAGCAAATAACAAGTCAAAGTGAAGTGAAGTCGCTCAGTCGTGTCCAACTCTTTGCGACCCCATGGACTATAGCCCACCAGGCTCCTCCATCCATGGAGTTTTCCAGGCAAGAGTACTGGAGTGGGTTGCCATTGGCGGGGATTTGGAGAAAAGGGAACCATGTGCATTGTTGGTGGGAATGTAAATTGGTACAGCCACTATGGAAAACAATATGGAGATTCCTCAAAAAATTAAACTAGAACTACCATATGGTTCATAATTCCACATCTGGGTATTTATCCAAAGATGAAAACACTGATTTGAAGAGATATATGCACCCCCATTATCCTTGCAGTATTATTTATGATAGCCAAGATATGGAGACAACCTAAATATCCGCTGATGGGTGAATGGATAAAGACAAATGTTTATACACACACACATACATGTATATGTACATATTTGTGTGTTAGTCACTCAATTGTGTCAAACACTATGACCCCATGGACAGTCAGTCCATCAGGCTCCTCTGCCCATGGAATTCTCCAGGCAAGAATACTGGAGTGGGTAGCCATTCCCTTCTCCAGGGGATCTTCCCAACCGAGGAATTGAACCTGAGTCTCTTGCATCTCCTGCACTGGCAGAAGGATTCTTTACCAGTGTGCCACCTAGGGTTTGTAGTTTCAGTGGGAATACCACTTAAGTTTCTTTTCCACCAAGTTTACAGGTCAAAAATAATAAGAATCATAAAGTGTAAAAAAGGCAGATGATTTGAAGTGAAAACACAGTATTTATTTTCTTTTGAAAGAATTAAAGTTTTTCAAGGGATCAAAATCCACAGATGGAACCAGGAGGGGAAATCCAGATCTGAAGTACAGTTAATCATGTGTGTCTGAGCAACAGAAGTAGGTGGGGCTGCCTGTCGAGGGTTTGGTCTTCATTCTTGGTTTCCCAATCAGTGGGGATAAACCTCTTCATTCTCCAAAGAAGAGGAGCTTTCCTGGTTTTGGAACCGGGAACCAGCGTGCACAGCCTCTTGCGTACTGTTGTCATCTGCTTGTCTCAATCACTGCCCTGGGAGCCCTGGTCAAGGAAACAGCAGCTGTGTGGAGGGGCTGGACCCCACCCCTGGGGCTGAGGGTGCGCAACTCGACTCTACCCTGGTGGCTGAAGTGCACCCAGGCTGAGAGATTTGAAGACAGATCGCTGGATGGGAAAAGCAATTAAAAGCAATTTAAATTTCCTCATCTGAGCGAAATTCTATAGGTTGTTTTTGGCAAAGTGGTGTGTTGCGTTAGGCTCCATGGACTCCGGTGCTCTGTAAATTAAAGAGGTTTGGGGTCATTGTGGTTTCTTCTTAAATTCCTCTTGTTGGCTTGATGCCTCTAGCAGCCGGATCCACCATGATGTGCTAATTTGGAGGGATGGAAGGGAAATTTTCCCTCCTGGTCAGCAGACTTCAACTGCCCAAGGTGTCAGCTTTATGGGTTCCCATAATGAAATTGTAAAGGGTTTGATTTCTAGGAATTTGAGTCATTTTTCTTAATTGGCACCTTCCACTTGAACACTCAGTGCTGTTTCTTTTGGCTCTATTGAGTGTTTTAAAATCTCGGTGGGGCTAATTTTGGATAATCTCTTAATGACATTAATTTTATTTGCTATTCATATCAATTAATAATCAATTTTGAAGAAACAGTGGAGGGATGTTGAATTTACTTTAATCGTCTTTCATTGGGACTAATGTTTATTATGATGTCCTCTGGCTTCATAAACATCCCTTCCATAGCTTAAGTACCAGTGCCCACCTACCTCACGAGGTCCTTGTTTTGGGGATTAAATGATTTAATAGTTATAAAGTCCTTGGGACCATACTTGGCTTGTAGAGAGTGTGAGACTGATGTTTGCTAAGATAACTTCTATAGAGCCTGTCTGTGTTCCTTGTTAAAAAGTCCTTAAAACTTACATTTTCCCTAGCTAAATATTCTATTGGAAAAATCTCCCATAGTTGGGAGATGTTTTGGTGGGTATTTTCCATAGATCAGTTGCTACCGCGGATCTTGCACTGGATGTGCTGATAGTGCCTCAGAGGCTACAGCTCCAAAAGCCAATTTGTCATCAGCCTCCTTTGGGGTCTGCCAGCCTGTCTTTTGAGGCACAGAGTGTCCCCTCCCCTCCTCTTGTGATCAAGACAGAAGCCAGGGAATTGCTCCTGACTCATCCCTCTCCTTACATCAATCCTCTTCCTCTCCAGCAGATAATACAGCCCTGTGTTGGTTTCAGCTATAGACTAGTTTTAGATTCCCCTCTTTTTCTCTCTCACCCAGTCTGTCCCCTGCCTGCCAGCTCTGCTGTGGGTCCCACTAAAATCTGTGTAGGATCCTCAGATTTATCTCATTATGTTCTTGCTGTAAGCTGTAAGATACCCTTCAAGCTCTGCCTGGGATGTTGGGGTGCCTCACATGGCTGCAAAGATGTGGGCAGAGATGCTGCCCCCTCCACAGACACTTTGAGATGTCTTTCAACAGAACCTCAGTGACACTCAAGCTGCTGCAGAATTCAGGAGTGGCTTCTAGAAGCCGTGAAGGTAACCAGGCTCCTTTATCATGCCCTCTCTTCCAGGCTGCAGTTCTGGCAGCTGGTCTCATCTCCTTCTACCTGCAATGCCTCAGAAGCAGTGCACAGGAGCTTTTCAAATGGTGGCTGGCTTTGTTTCGGGATGGATGACTCTCTGTGCTTGCTTCTGCTCTCTTCAGCTTGGTGATCTCTTCATTCTGAACCCCCCTCTTCACTTTGTGTTCACTGCATGCATTTGGAGGCAGCCCTCTGAGACTGGCATTGATCAGAAGAGGCAAGTTTCTGGGAAAACAACAAATTTAGGGGTGGAAATCAGAAACTTCCCAAGGGAACAAAACTAAGGCCACCCATGAATCCTGGTACTTCTGACACCTAGAGTCTGTGTTTTTCATGTACGTTACCTGGCACGTGTCTGTGGTAATGAACAACTTGATTCCCAGTTTGAACAACCTGATTCCCAGTTTAGTAACCTGGAGTGGGGAGGAGACCTTGGACCTACTTCACCAGAGTATCACAAATGCTTATATGCATGGAAGACAATAACTCTTCTTGGGTTTTTAAAAAAATTTTAAATTGTGGTAAATTATATGTAACATAACATTGACCATTTTCACCATTTAGTTCAAGCAGTTAAACAGTTCAGTGGTATTGAGTACACTCATGTACTTTTGTAGCTGTCACCACCATCCACCCATAGAACTTTTTGCATCTTCCCAAATTGAAACACTGCACCCATTAAACAATTCCCCAATCCCCCTCTTCTCCGCCCCTTGGCAACCACCATCCTACTTTGAATTTGTCTCCTCTCTATACTTCATTTTAAAAAATTAAAGTATAGTTGATTTGGGCTTCTCTGGTGGCTCAGCCGTAGAGAATCTGCCTGCAATGCAGGAGTCGTGGGTTTGATCCCTTGATCAGGAAGATCCTCTGGAGAAGGGCATGGCAACCCACTCCAGTATTCTTGCCTGGAGAATCCCATGGACTGAGGAGCTTGGCGGGCTACAGTCCATGAGGGGCAGTGAGTCCAACATGACTGAAAGACTGAGTACACACACACAGTTGATCTGCAGTGTTGTGTTTATATTTCATATGAATGAAATCAGGTAGTATTTGTCCATTAAAGATGGCTTATTTCACTCAGCATAATATTTTCAAAACCATCCATGATGTAGTGTATGTCAGACTTCCTTTCCTTCTTAAGCCTTGGTGTTCCACTATATGCATAAACCTCATTTCGTTTTTTCATTCATCTGTCCATGGACACCTGGGTTGCTTCCAGCTTTTGACTGTTGTAAATAATGTGCCTGTGGACAAGGGTGTGCAAATGATTCTCTGAGACTCGGCTTTCAGTTCTTTTGCTCTGAATTCTTTTCAATACCCAGAAGTGGAATTGCTGCATTGTTGGCTAATCCTATTTTTAATTTTTCATTATGGAGTTATTGCATCATGGCATTTGCAATCTCTAAGGAAGTTATTTTCCATTACAGTTCATTGCGTCACAAGCCCCAGTTGTTTCCCGAAAACCAGACTCTCTTTCCCTTTACTCTGAGCCTATGCTGCACCCCCACTGGAGGCAGCATATGTGGGGCGTGGAGGGCTCCCGGATGCATCCTGAGCCTGGGGACGGGGTGGCCCCCTGATCCTGTACTGAAGAGGCTGGTAGGAGGTAGGAGGCTCACAGTTCATTTCACTCCATATGCAGGTCCATTTAGAACATGAGAAGATGACTTCTATTTAAGGAATGGAAGCTGACCCTTTAGACATTAAAGTGAGTGGAAACACGTGGTGTGTTGGCTGAGGAGGCTTTTAGTATAGCTGTTCAGAGTGTGGTTTTCTCAAAGATTTCTTAATTGATTCATTTTTTATCTCTTCTGTTTTCACATCCCCTTTCCCAGTCCTGTGTTTTTTTGTTTTTTCCATCTGCAGAATCTCAGCTCACTTAGGGCTTAACAAGTTGATGCCCTGAAAGAACTTGGGCTGGGTGGCCGCCTAAATCTTTGTGCCCAAGGAGTGCAGGAGTCTGTTCTTCCCTTCCTTTCCTTGTGGATTTTGGAGAAATTCTTTGCATCTATTTGTGTTTGGGATGGGCCTTCCTATGTGTGTCATCTTCCATGACATCGGCACCAGGAGCCTGGGCTCTCAGTTGGGAGAAAAAAATGCATGCTGGCTCCTGGGAATGTAGGCTTGACCCCCTTGTAAGGGAGTTTGTAAATAAATGGCTTCCTGTCTTGGGTTTTAAGATAATTATGCAGATTTCTCCCTTAATGAGGTTTTATTTGCTGCTGTGATTCAGTCCCTGCAGTTTTATCTCCTTGATTTTAAAAATGGATGAGATCCAATGGGGAGTTGTGAGTGGGACAGTTTTGGTTCTGCAAGACGCAAAACTTCTGGAGATGGATGATTGTAATAGCTGCACACTTATGTTAAGGCACTTAATGCCACTGAACTATGCACTGAGAAATGGTTGAGATGGTGCATTTTATGCTATGTGTTTTCCACAATTAAAAAAAAATCTCTTCAAAAAAAAGCCTGGAGGCTTGAATGCCCTGGGCTGGATGGAAAATGTGTACAACTGAAGCCTGGACAGTTTGTTAACATTCCTCTATACTTCTCAGACTATCAGGGAAAGAACTGGTCAGGGTTTTTTCCCCAATCATGGCAAATCAGTGCTTTTCTAAAGTATAGCAAAAAGAATTAATAGAAAAAGAAAGACAAAACAATTAGATGAAGTCCATTTAATAATGCGAAGATCGTATGACCTTAACTGAAAGAATAAAAACAGTAAACTAAACAAAATCTAAGAGATTTTTCTTAAACTCTGTGAAGGAAGGGCTCATGCACAGTGGGAGTGATTGTCAGGAGCTCCACTCCACTGACTCTCGGGAGGTCAGACACCAAGGGGGCAGCTCTGGCTGCAGTGAGAGGGCCCCTTGGCCAGAGCTGGGACTGTACATGTGATCTTGACTTGGTGAGTTCCTTGGCATCTTGCCACCTTGTGCCAGTGGGAAGGCTGCTTAGAGTTTGGTGCATGTGCAGATGTTGAGCCATCCTTGAGGGGTTCTTTTCCTCCAGATGCCCAGACTCTTAAAGGTTGCAATGCATAGACCGTGTTCTGTTGGTCAAGGAAGAATTTACCTTATACACTGCAAATTTGCTGTGGCTGACATTCCAGTACTTGGAATATCAGTCTGTGCCCCCCTCCTAAGAGCCACTTTCCGCCTGGGGACATACAGCTCCCCTGAACTCAGCCCCTGCAGGCCAGACTGGAGGGGCCCACAGGGAGGCTGCCATCTGTGTGCATAGCACCAATCAATCGGTCCCTGGGCCCTGCCCTCACCTCCTGCAGCCAGGGCTGAGGTCACTGCTGGGACAGCAGGAGCTTCGGGAACAGTCGACGCCTCTCAGGGGTTGGTGTGGTTTAAAACCCTCCGAGTTTAGCTTCATTATGCCTGCTCAGCAGTTATTACTTTTTTTTTTTTTTAAGAATTCTCTTCAAATGAGCAGTGTTTTTGCCTCTTCATTAATAATAGTTTCTCAAAACCAGCAATTCAGTGTTTTACATAAGTCTAGCCTGTAATTTTCTACATTTTCTTTAATATGCAATCTTCTACTGGGATCTAGAGTTTCCCAGGAATGGTTGTACTCTTGTGTTTTTTTGTTTTGTTTTGTTTTTGTTCTTTTTTTCTTTAAACAAAAAGAAGAATATACTGATTGGCTCCCTTTCTTAGTTCTGGGACTGTCTTCCCCCATTTCTTCATATTCACTTTCGTTTCCATGTTCTCTTCTGAAAAATGTGCTGTTTTGCTCCCTCCTTGTCTCTCCTGTCCATTGACCGTATGGAACAAGGACTTGTCATCTTTTAATAAAGAAAAATATTGGACAAGTGTGTGTCCACACACACATGTGCATGTGTGTATCTGCATATGCGGACGTGCATTCTGTGGTCGTGAGCTCAGTGCAGTCCCAGGCAGCAGGTGGTACTGAAGGCATTGAGCAGTGAGCAGTTCGAGTTTTCCCTCTCGGGGGCTCTGCCTTCTTAGCTTGGAAGCAGGGGCTCCTAACACCACTTGTTATTGTTCAGTTGCTCAGTCCTGTCTGACTTTGAGACCCCATGGACGTCTGCATGCCAGGCTTTCCTGTCCTTCACCATCTCCTGGAGCTTGCTCAGACTCATGTCTACGTGATGGATGATGCCATCCAACCATCTCGTCCTCTCTCACCCCGTTCTCCTCCTGCCCTCAGTCTTTCCCAACATCAAGGTCTTTTCCAATGAGCTGGCTCTTTGGCAACAAAGGAAGCCATCACATCACAATGGGAAGCCTGTACACTGCAACTAGAGAGTAACCCTGCTCTCCACAGCTAGGGAAGAGCAGGCACAGCAACAAGGACCCAGCATAGCCCAAAATAAATAAACGAAATTATTAAAAAAACAGAGAAAATAGATAAACAACAAGGTTCTATTGTACAGCAGAGGGAACTATGTTCAGTATCTTGTAATAAACTATAATGGAAAAGAACGTGAAAAAGAATACCTCTATCTATATCTGAATCATTTTGTTGTACACCAGGAACTAGGAACACCATTGCAAATCAACTATAATTCAATAAAAAGAAATTCGATAAAATAAATTTTTATTGTGCCAGACTGTATCTTAAGACCTGGGGTATAGCAGCGGACAAAATAAGCCAAGTTCTTGCCCTCGTGATGCGTTCACGACAGTGCCAGGCCCTTCAAGGATCAGCCAACACTGCCTGCCCACCCCTTGCCCTGCCCAGCTGCCCTGCTGATGGCCTCACCTTGGTCCTACCAGGCAGTGCTTGCAGACACTGGGCCATGTTCAGAAGAGAATAGATGGTCACCTTCCTCTTGGGACCCTTGTCAAGCCCCATGGTCAACTGAAGAAGGGACCCAAGATGGAAGGAAGTTAGGTCTGGTGGCCGCCACACAACTCACCAGCCCAGGTGTTTCCATGCTTAACCCTCTTGACGCTCTCATATTTGCCCCAACCCTCATTTCCTGCCCATCATCCCCTCTTTGGGGCAAAGGGATACTGTAGCAGTATCCCTTTAAATGCATAAAACAAGTGTGGGCTTTTATTGCCATATAATTCCTAGTCACCCTGAGTCTCAGGTATTTTTATGAGCTCCTGGTGAGCCTTCTCTGGAGGCAGCCTGCTCTGGAAGAGTCTGTTGTGAGTCCCCTTTGTCTGCAGGGCTCCTTGCATTCTCACTGAGCCCAGGGGGTCTGGCTGACCAGGGCACCGGGCGACTATGCCAGGTAGATGTGTGCTCCCTTCCTGGACACTGAGAGTGTGAGAGGGAAAACCCGCTTCCAAGGAAGGAGCCAATTTGCTGGCTGCAGGGAGAAAGCTGTCATCCTTATGGAGGACACTTATGTTGATATTGTTTGTTCTGACCTATGCCAGGGATGGATGAAGCACAAGTTGGAATCAAGATTACCAGGATAAATATCAACAACCTCAGATACGCAGGTGACACCGTCCTTATGGCAGAAATTGAAGAACTAAAGAGCCTTTTGATGAAAGTGAAAATTTGGCTTAAATCTCAACTTTCAGAAGACTAAGATCATGGCATCTGGTCCCATCACTTCATGGCAAATAGATAGGGAAACAATGGAAATAGTGACAGACTTTATAGTTTTGGGCTCCAAAATCACTGCAGATGGTGACTACAGCCATGAAATTGAAAGACACTTGCTCCTTGGAAGAAAAGTTATGACCAACCTAGACTGCATATTAAAAAGCAGACATTACTTTGCCAACAAATGTCCATCTAGTCAAAGATGTGGTTTTTCCAGTGGTCATGTATGGATGGGAGAGTTGGACTACAAAGAAAGCTGAGTGCCAAAGAATTGATGCTTTTGAACTGTGGTGTTGGAGAAGACTCTTGAGAGTCCCATGGACTGCAAGGAGATCCAACCAGTCCATCCTAAAGGAAATCAGTCCTGAATATTCATTGGAAGGACTGATGCTGAGGCTGAAACTCCAATGCTTTGGCCACCTGATGTGAAGAACTGACTCATTGGAAAAGACCCTGATGCTGGGAGGGATTGGGGGCAGGGGGAGAAGGGGATGACAGAGGATGAGATAGTTGGATGATATCACTGACTCAATGGACGTGAGTTTGAGTAAGCTCCAGGAGCTGGTGATGGACAGGGAAGCCTGGTGTGCTACAGTCCATGGGGTCGCAAAGAGTCGGACATGGACTGAGTGACTGAACTGAACTGACTAATGCCAGGGAAGAATTTGGAGGTGTGGAACTGGGCTTCATTTCTGACTTGATATGTTTGGATTGACCCCGTGGGGTGTGTTTATTTGGGGGCTTGTATTGCAGAAGTAAGAGGGTACATGGTGGTGGCGTTTCCTTGGCTTTCCGGGCTGGGGTAGGATCCACACAGCCTGGCGTCCATGCAGGCTCTTCCCAGCCAGCGGGGGTCAGGCCTGCTCGTGGGTCCTTCCAGGCAGGAGCACAGAAAGATCCGATTGTTCTTTGAAGTGGCAGTTTTTCTGTTCTTCCAACTCACAGTTTAGGGGAGATTTTTTTTTTTTCATTTTTGAGCATATGGCCTTAAAAAAAAAGTTACAGTAAAATGACACACCGCATAGCTAACCATTTAAATCATGTTAACTGTCCACTGTGGTGGCATTAAGTACATTCACATTTTGCATGGTCATTGAATGAAATTGAAATTGCTCAGTCATGTCCGACTCTTTGCAACCCCATGGACAGTAGCCTACCAGGCTCTGCCGTCCATGGGATTTTCTAGGCAAGAACACTGGAGTGGGCTGCCATTTCCTTCTCCAGGGGATCTTCCCAACCCAGGGATTGAACTTGGGTCTCCTGCATTGCAGACAGACACTTTACCATCTGAGCCACCAGGGAAGCTCTCCAGAACACTTGTCATCTTGCAAAACTGAAAAACTGTACCCATTAAACACCAGCTCCCTGTTCCCACTGCCCAGTCCCTGCCCCCCACCATCCTGCTTTCTGTCTCTATGAATTTGCCTGTTTGAGTCCCCCGGTGAATGGACTCAAACAGTCTGTGTCTCTTTGTGACTGGCTTATTTCATTCAAGCATAATGTCTACTGGGCTCATCTATGTTGTAGCCTGTGTCAGAATTTCATTCCTGATAATGCAGTTTTACAATGGTTATTTTGTTTTGCCAGTGCAGATAAATGTTCATATATTAATTCTGCTCTGAAGAACCAGAAACTCATATTAAAAGGAGTTCCAACATGTTCTTTTGTTGTTACCAATGGGCTGGTGTGTTAGTGAGGGCCACCACCCTGGGGTCTGGTGGGGGAGAGGCCTGGGCCTCATGGCCTGACCTACAAGCAGTTAGGAAGCTCTCCCACATGTGGCATCCATCAGGAACTGCTTTTTGAGATCTGCTTTTAGTCGGGAGGGGCGGGGGGGGGGCGGTGCGCTGCTGTAGGCTGAGGGAGAAGCTAGGGGCTTGGTAAGGCCTGGCTTTGTGGCTGGGGTCAATTCGATGAGCCCCCTGGATGGTTGATTCTGGAAAGAAGGAAAGCAGGGAAGTGAAGGGCTCTGAGAGGGAGTGAGAGGTTTACTTCCCTTAGGGATAAGTAAGGATAGAACACTGAACATTCTGCTTTGGCTTAGAAGTGCTTTTTCCCATGTAGGAAAGAATTAGATAAAGAAAACACTAGGAAAACTTTTGGAAAGATTGCTTCTCCACCATTCTCTGTATTTTTGTACATCCCAGTCTCTTGGTTATTTCAGAGTACACAGAATGCCAGTCAACCATTTTGGGATTGTTTTCTGCCATGACCGTTGGACGTAGCCTCGCCAGTTTGGAGAAGATCCTGTTCTGTTCAGGCCTTGGCATTATCATTTGTTGTGGAGGAGAAAGTGCAGATGGCCCTGGAGCTGGCATCTTGAGCTGGGTGGAGCCTTGTGAGTTAGTTCATCTCCCTGAGCCTCAGATTCTTTGTCTGCAAAATGGGCATGACAACCCCGTCATGTGGGATAAAGTGTTGGGACTTGAAGGAATTGAGGGAGGGACTCTGTGCAGAAGGCCTCTTTTCAGGTGCCTTTAGCACTCCTGGCCTGGTATTCTAGACTCAGCTGGTGGCACCTAGCACAGGTACAGATGGCCTCTTTCACACAGGAGCAGTGGAAGAATCAAGCTCTTCCTATGCCTCAGGTTGAGAAATGTCAGAGCGCTTTTATTTTTAACTCTTTGCACACGTAGATAATATACTCAGCCAACATTTTGAAATCACACAGAGCTTTTCTGCCTGTTGGAAAACCTAGAATGTAGTTCTAAGTTGGAGGGAAATTAAGCCAATGAGGTCATTGTAGGTTTGGTTATATTTGAAGCAACTTGTAAACTGTCTCTCCTTAGTTGCATGATTTTTTTTGACTTTCAGGAGGTATCTGAAACACTCCCACAAACAGCATGCAGAGTTACATTTCCAATGGGTATAGTTTAATTTATACTGGATAAACCATGTAATTTATCTATTTATATATACCATGTAATTTATACCATCCCTATTTATAGTATAGTCTGCATTTCAGATGGGTTTAGTTTGGCTCAAGAAAAACAATTAGATGTGACAGTTCTTGTTTCTTTAATTGAATAAGAGAAAAATTAGAGAAGTCACAGGTGATGCCTTGAGAGCCTTTGTGCCCCTATGATTAGCCAGTGTGTGATCAGTAAAGCAAAAGGGCTTGTGCATGGTACAGTCTCCTAACTTATACAGGACCCATAGTTTTTCTTTTTCATCTGCCTGGAAAATGGATTTACAGTACAGTACTTGATTAAATGGTGTGTTTTTTAATTTCAAGAGACTTGCTTCTTAGTTGCTCTTTAATTAATAATGGATTCCCTCCTTTAAAAATACATGTGCGTTCTTGACTTGAAAGGTTTTTTTTTTTTTTTTTCTTTTGCCTCCAAGAACGTCCCTCTGTTTTTATAGGATCGAGGTGCAAAGTGGGTGTAATTGTAGTGACTCTTTGGGGACCATGATTTTATGATAGAGGTGAGGGGTGACAAGAGGGATCTCTCCATCTCTGCCCCTCCCCAGCCCCTCAAGCTCTGAGGGCAAAATGGACCCCAGATCTCAAAGCAGCTGTGCCTTCTGGCCGCAGGGTGCCCCAGCCTGCGTGTAGCTGGAAGTCCGCAGGGAAGTGGAGTGCAGCAGGGCTACACGAGCTCTTCAGGGGTCTGCGGCCAGGCCCGATGGCAGCGCTCCGTCTTTCCAACTTACCGTCTTCTAGGGGACACAGGTGTCTCAGGGACCTATTGGTTGCTGCGGCCGCCTTACGCACTTCTTTCTTATTGTGGTACGGGGCACTCTAGACCCTGTACCCCTGTCACACACGTGTCCTCATCTCAGCTCCGTGTCTCTGGCTTATCTGGAGCCCTGGCCGATAAAGTGCTGGGGCTGATTCCCTCCTCTCCAGCTGTCGCTCAGGCTGACTAATCTCCCTGGTGGGAGAACCACCGGCTTAGGGGCTGGATGCTTCTGGTCTCTAGGTACTTAGAGATTAATGTTTCACTAAGTTATCAAGGCTGCATTCACAGGTCACCATAGATTTTATACTTCTATAAGCTTAATTCTCTTGCTGTTGGCTTCCTGGTGTGTGTGTGTACTGCGTGCCTGTATTGTATGTCTGTGTGCACGAGTGTTCGTGTGGTTTCCTGGTGTGTGTGTGGCATATGTGTGGCTGTGAGTGTATGTGTGTAGTTTCCTGGAGTGTGTATGTTTGTAGTTTCCTGGAATGTGTGTGTTTGTGGGTATAGTTTCCTGGAGAATGTGTGTGTGTGTGTGTGTGTGGTGTGTGTGTGTTTAGGTAGTTTTCCTGGAGTTTGTGAGTGTGTCCATGGGGGTGTGTGTAGTTTCCTGGCATGTAAGTATGTTGGGGTCAAGGTGTCAGTGGTTAAAGGCAGAGTTTGGGGGGCCTTTGGGGGCCCTGGTCTCAGATGGATACCTCAGCCCCCGCGCCCTTCTATCCATGAACGGGGGAGGGTCTTCCCAGCTGCCCCACCCCCTCAGCCCTGCTGACTTCTTTGCTTCTAAGCAGGCCCATTTCCCAGGCGTAACCTATTCGCTGTGTACACTCATGTGCCCCTGACCAGTTGCACCTGGGCACGTGGAGGAGGAAGCGTCCCAGCCTCCGGTCACAGGTCACACGTGCAGTGAACACCTCATCCCGAGACCCTGCTCTTCCCCCCGCACCCAGATGTTTACAGACCCCCAGGTCCGTCTCCCCCTGCGGTGCCTGCAGCCCCCTAGCAGAGGCTGTCAGCACACGTGCCCACTTATCTCCCTGATTAATTCTCGTGGATCCTTCCCCGCCATCGCTGCACCCAGGCCTTTCTGGTGGGATTTATCGCTCGGGTCCTCTCTCACAGCAGTGTGCTCCCATGGGCTGATTTTTGGGGGGCTGTGAGTATCCTGCCCACAAATCCCTGAGGGAGCCGTAAGGGACTTGGCCTCACGATGCGGGTAGCTCCTGGTGACTGTGTGGCCTGGACGCTTGGAGAGTGAGGGGCAGCTCTGCCTTCTCAGTTGCCCTCCTTGTTCAGAAAGCTACTCCTGCTATTGCTTCTTGAGCAGGACAGAGTGACTGGGGGCAAGACTAGGGAGAAGAGCCTTGGGGCACATGGCCTGCAGGGGTCCCAGGTCTCCCCCAGCCTTTCCAGAGGCCTCAGGTGGAGGCAGGGTCCCACGGGGGGCCGAGTAGGTACCACTCCCCGTGTGGCTTGGCACTTGGTCTCTGCTAGTCGGCTGTGGAGGTAGATGCTGTTTCCTGAAAGGGGAGATAAATTCAGCTTTGTAAACAGGACTGTGTCCTTGGAAACTGCTGCAAGAATTCATGAGTTAAGCGCACCTGAGTAAACGGCCCTCTTGCTGGTAGGTCCCTGGCCCAGGCCCCCTGGTGAAAGGGGGCTCTCTTACACAGGTGAGCAGGTTTGCCACATCCAGCCAGGGGTCCACATTGTCACATGTAATTTACACTTTAGGAAAGTTGAAGTGAACTTAAGCGTGGGCTCTTTGGGACCTTTCGGGCTTTGGATCCTAGTTCTTCCTTCATGTTTTGTATAATGTTGAATCATTCAGGTTTAATATCCTGGGTCTCACTGTCCATCTGTGAAAGGTAAACCACTTTTTCCCTGAAAGGATAGTGACTGGGTCGAGTCCCAGCACACTGCCAGCTCCTTGGTGTTGACTGCTGTCAACACTGGGGTCTTTGAGTGGGCCATGGTCACTTTTCCTCTGAGGGCAGTTTGTAATGGGCCATTTATAGAGAAGAAACTGACACGGGATACATCACCATATGCGCATAGACAGCCATTTGGGACATCCTTTCCAGAAGTAGTGAGCATGATGGTGAGGCCTAAGGGATCCAAGGGTCTTGGGGCCCAGCTGCGGTAGGGTGTCCATGTGGCCTGTCTGTCGTGTTCCCTCCATCTTCAAGCATCTCCACCTTGCCCTTTGTGGCCTCCAGGCATCAGAGCTGCTCCCTCTGTAACCACAGATGCACGTGTGGATACGGTGATGCAGACCAGGACACGTGGCGTCTCCAGGGTGGAAACTCTCGGTGTGTCAGCTGGGTCCACCTCTAGGCTTCCTCCTGATCCCTGTCTTGGAGCCTTGGAGTGGAAGTCCTAGGCCTTGAGAGTTCTCATCTAGAAAGAGTCATAAGGTTCTGAGTGAGCTGATCCTCCCAGAGTTGCTCCCAGGCAGGACCCAACAACTGTCCAGCCCAAATGCTCCTATCTCTGGGCTCTGGGGAAGCCTGTTGTCTACCCACAGTGGGCTCCTCAAGCTCACCCCACATCCGGGACTCTGCACTGTTGACAAGGTAGTTCCCTCTACCTGGAATTCGTCCAAAATCCTGCTTGTGGGTCTGAGTACTGCTCCACATGGCTTCCTGCATTTATCTCTTGAAAATTTCCTGAAGTGATGGAATTTTGCACTACTTTTTAGTGGAGGTGGGGAGGTCCAGCCATGGGACTATTTATACCATTTATTAGCCCTAAGACCTCTGCAGTGCCTTAGGGTAGGGCATGCCAGGAGATCTCGACTACCTTCTTCCTCTTTAAATGAGCTGTGTTACCTCAAGAGAGGGTCTGAAGAGAGCAGTGGAGGGTGGTGGAGCCCAGCGGTGTTTGCTGGGGGCTGGCCAAGCGGAAAGCAGGCCTGTCAGGAGTGATTAAAGAGCCCAGTGTTAGAAAAGAACAAGCCTTTATGTTAGGGGTAAAATGATTAGGAAGTAATAAGAAAAATGCAGGTTTGGACAGAACATTGTTTTGTTTAATCAGTTCTAAGTCGAAAAGGAAAAAGAAAAAGAACCCTTAGAAGTCATTTAAAAAGAGATTACAACATGCACGTGAATGTTTTTCCACCTAGCTTACAGGTTTAAACTTTCGAGGGAAGGGGCCAGACAAGTCTCTGTTCTTGGTTGTGTTCCTCTTTCTTCAGTCAGAGGAGGCCGTTTCTATAACAGGAACTGGAAGCAGAGGGTGAGTGAGAGACAGACTGGTGTGAGCAGAAAATGTCGCCTGGTGTGAGCAGTTTTGTCTGCTGCACATAATCCACTTGGGTCAGGTCATCCCGGAAGGTGAAGGCAGAAACCTGGAGTTTGATCACCTTGCAAGGAGAAATGAGAACTGAAGGAGAGTGAATCCTGTTGGTTTTAAAGCAGTGTTGTTCCTGAAGATAAACCTGATGGAGATAGAATAGTGGAGGAACAGGGGGTCCAAGGTTCGGTCTGAAAGTCGAGGACTACGAATATGCCTGATGGAGCAGCACTGTCGGAGCCCAACAGAGTGGCCTGAGGCTGCTTTTTCGTATAGACTGTAGGATATAGACTGCTCGAAGGGCCTTTCTGGAGGGAGGAAGGCAGAGAGATTTAGGGAAACCTCTTTAATAATGAGTCCTAATTTCACTTGGACCCTTTGACTTTTACTGTTGTTTGCAACACTATGACATTTGTGAAAAATGGGAGCTTGCTTGAATATTCTTAAATGACTTGTGCTGTGTGTACTTAGTCGCTCAGTCGTGTCTGACTTTTTGCAACCCCGTGGACTGTAGCCCACCAGTTTCCTCTGTCCATGAGGATTCTCCAAGCAAGATTACTAGAGTGGGTTGTCATGCCCTCCTCCAGGGTATCTTCCCAACTCAGGGATCAAACCCAGGGCTCCTGCATTACAGGCAAATTCTTTACTGTCTGAGCCACCAGGGAAGCCCAAGAATACTGGAGTGGGCAGCCTATCCCTTCTGCAGGGGATCTTCCCGACCCAGGAATCAAAACGGTCTCCTGCATTGCAGACGGATTCTTTACCAGCTGAGCTACCAGGAAAGCCCAAATGATTTGAAAAGGGTTGATGCTTGACTGATATGCTAGCAGTCTCAGCGCTTCCCTGATAAGAAGTACTGGCACAGTGCTGTTGTTGATGGACAGGGCTTCTCTGCATCACCATGTTCTCGAATGATCGATTGTTTGTTTATTTTGTTAAGGTGGTTTTATATTTTAGAGCAGTTTTAGGTTCACAGCAAAACTGAAGGGAAGATACAGAGACTTCTCATATTCCTCCTGCCTCCCTTATGCATAGCCTCTTGCCTTATCAGAGTGGTGTATTTGTTACATTTGATGAACCTTCAATGATACATGACAAAGTCCATTGTTTATATTAGGGTTTGCTCTTGGTGTCGCATATTCTATAGTTTAGGAAGATGAATAATGATAGGTAACCATTATTATAGTATCATATAGAATCAGTTCAGTTCAGTTCAGTCACTCAGTCGTGTCCGACTCTTTGCGACCCCATGAATCGCAGCACGCCAGGCCTCCCTGTTCATCACCAACTCCCGGAGTTCACTCAGACTCACGTCCATCGAGTCCGTGATGCCATCTAGCCATCTCATCCTCAGTTGTCCGCTTCTCCTCCGGCCCCCAATCCCTCCCAGCATCAGAGTCTTTTCCAATGAGTCAACTCTTTGCATGAGGTGGCCAAAGTACTGGAGTTTCAGCTTTAGCATCATTCCTTCCAAAGAAATCCCAGGGCTGATCTCCTTCAGAATGGACTGGTTGGATCTCCTTTGCAGTCCAAGGGACTCTCAAGAATCTTATCCAACACCACAGTTCAAAAACATCAATTCTTTGGTGCTGAGCCTTCTTCACAGTCCAACTCTCACATCCATACATGACTACTGGAAAAACCATAGCCTTGACTAGACGGACCTTAGTCGGCAAAGTAAAGTCTCTGCTTTTGAAAATACTGTCTAGGTTGGTCATAACTTTTCTTCCAAGGAGTAAGTGTCTTTTCATTTCATGGCTGCAGTCACCATCTGCAGTGATTTTGGAGCCCGAAAAAATAAAGTCTGACACTGTTTCCACTGTTTCCCCATCTATTTCCCATGAAGTGATGGGACCAGATGCCATGATCTTCGTTTTCTGAATGTTGAGCTTTAAGCCAACTATTTCGCTCTCCTCTTTCACTTTCATCAAGAGGCTTTTTAGTTTCTCTTCACTTTCTGCCATAAGGGTGGTGTCATCTGCATATCTGAGGTTATTGATATTTCTCCCGGCAATCTTGATTCCAGCTTGTGTTTCTTCCAGCCCAGCGTTTCTCATGATGTACTCTGCGTAGAAGTTAAATAAGCAGGGTGACAATATACGGCCTTGACGCACTCCTTTTCCTATTGGGAATCAGTCTGTTGTTCCATGTCCAGTTGCTTCCTGACCTGCATACAGATTTCTCAAGAGGCAGGTCAGGTGGTCTGGTATTCCCATCTCTTTGAGAATTTTCCACAGTTTATTGTGATCCACACAGTCAAAGGCTTTGGCATAGTCAATAAAGCAGAAGTAGATGTTTTTCTGGAACTCTCTTGCTTTTTCGATGATCCAGCAGATGTTGGCAATTTGATCTCTGGTTCCTCTGCCTTTTCTAAAACCAGCTTGAACATCAGGGAGTTGACGGTTCACGTATTGCTTGGAGAATTTTGAGCATTACTTTACTAGTGTGTGAGATGAGTGCAATTGTGTGGTAGTTTGAGCATTCTTTGGCATTGCCCTTCTTTGGGATTGGAATGAAAACTGACCTTTTCCAGTCCTGTGGCCACTGCTGAGTTTTCCAAATTTGCTGGCATATTGAGTGCAGCACTTTCACAACATCATCTTTCAGGATTTGAAAGAGCTCAACTGGAATTCCATCACCTCCACTAGCTTTGTTCGTAGTGATGCTTTCTAAGGCCCACTTGACTTCACATTCCAGGATGTCTGGCTCTAGATGAGTGATCACACCATCGTGATTATCCGGGTTGTGAAGATCTTTTTTGTACAGTTCTGTGTATTCTTGCCACCTCTTCTTAATATCTTCTGCTTCTGTTAGGTCCATACCATTTCTGTCCTTTATCAAGCCCATCTTTGCATGAAATGTTCCCTTGGTATCTCTAATATTCTTGAAGAGATCTCTAGTCTTTCCCATTCTGTTGTTTTCCTCTATTTCTTTGCATTGATCGCTGAAGAAGGCTTTCTTATCTCTTCTTGCTATTCTTTGGAACTCTGCATTCAGATTCTTATATCTTTCCTTTTCTCCTTGGCTTTTCACTTCTCTTCTTTTCACAGCTATTTGTAAGGCCTCCCTAGACAGCCATTTTGCTTTTTTGCATTTCTTTTCCATGGGAATGGTCTTGATCCCTGTCTCCTGTACAATGTCACGAACCTCATTCCACAGTTCACCAGGCACTCTATCAGATCTAGGCCCTTAAATCTATTTCTCACTTCCACTGTATAATCATAAGGGATTTGATTTACGTCATATCTGAATGGTCTAGCGGTTTTCCCTACTTTCTTCAATTTGAGTCTGAATTTGGCAATAAAGAGGTCATGATATGAGCCACCATTAGCTCCTGGTCTTGTTTTTGTCGACTATATAGAGCTTCTCCATCTTTGGCTGCAAAGAATATAATCAATCTGATTTCGGTGTTGACCATCTGGTGATGTCCATGTGTAGAGTCTTCTCTTGTGTTGTTGGAAGAGGATGTTTGCTATGACCAGTGCATTTTCTTGGCAAAACACTATTAGTTTTTGCCCTGCTTCATTCCGTATTCCAAGGCCAAATTTGCCTGTTACTCCAGGTGTTTCTTGACTTCCTACTTTTGCATTGCAGTCCCCTATGATGAAAAGCACATCTTTGTTGGGTGTTAGTTCTAAAAAGTCTTGTAGGTCTTCATAGAACTGTTCAACTTCAACTTCTTCAGCGTTACTGGTTGGGGCATAGACTTGGATTACCGTGATGTTGAATGGTTTGCCTTGGAGACGAACAGAGATCATTCTGTTGTTTTGGAGATTGCATCCAAGTACTGCATTTTGGACTCTTTTGTTGACCATGATGGCTACTCCATTTCTTCTGAGGTATTCCTGCCTGCAGTAGTGGATATAATGGTCATCTGAGTTAAATTTACCCATTCCATTCCATTTTAGTTTGCTGATTCCTAGAATGTCGACATTCACTCTTGCCATCTCTTTTTTGACCACTTCCAATTTGTCTTGATTCATGGACCTGACATTCCAGGTTCCTATGCAACATTGCTCTTTACAGCATTGGATCTTGCTTCTATCACTGGTCACATCCACAGCTGGGTATTGTTTTTGCTTTGGCTCCATCCCTTCATTCTTTCTAGAGTTATTTCTCCACTGATATCCAGTAGCATATTGGGCACCTACTGACATGGGGAGTTCCTCTTTCAGTATCCTATCATTTTGCCTTTTCATACTGTTCATGGGGTTCTCAAGGCAAGGATACTGAAGGGGCTTGCCATTCCCTTCTTCAGTGGACCACATTCTGTCAGACCTCTCCACCATGACCCATCCATCTTGGGTTACCCCACGGGCATGGTTTGGTTTCATTGAGTTAGACAAGGCTGTGGTCCTAGTGTGATTAGATTGGCCAGTTTTCTGTGAGTATGGTTTCAGTGTGTCTGCCCTCTGATGCTCTCTTGCAACACCTACCGTCTTACTTGGGTTTCTCTTACCTTGGGCGTGGGGTATCTCTTCACGGCTGCTCCAGCAAAGCGCAGCCGCTGCTCCTTACCTTGGATGAGGGGTGTTTCCTCATTGCCGCCCTTCCTGACCTTCAACGTGGGATGGCTCCTCTAGGCCCACCTGCGCCACCCCATGTGTGGACATGTTTTCACTTCATTTGGTAAGATGTCAAGGAACATGATTGCAGGATCAAATGGTAAGAGTACGTTTATAAAAAAACTGTCAGACTGCAGTGGGGCACCATTTTGCATTCCCACCAGCAATGAGTGCCTGTTCCTACTGTACCACAGCATTGCAGCATTTGCTGCTGTCAGTGTTTTTCAGATGCCGTATGCCTGAGCTATACCTCCTGCCACAGTGTTCTGAACAGGAGGAATTTTCAGTGAAGGCTGAGTATCCTTAACGGGAATGGAAAGGACAGACTTTCCTTTCACCCCCCAGGAATAACATTGGAAATGCCCAGGACATCCAGTGTTTCTAACCAAGGTCTTGGGCATATTTTGGGCCCCTATAAATTCTCTATGAGAATTTTCAAGTTTTGTGCTTTTCTCTTCAGTGACAATCTTATCTAAAATCAGTGTCAGGCAGTTAGTAAGTGTACATGTTATGATGTGAGTGAAGATCAGATTAGCCTGAGGCACATTGTGCAAATGAAATGAAGATAGGAAATGAGAGACAGATCACTGGAATGTGTAAGGAAGAACTTTGTGGTAGAGGGAGGAATGGTGCAAAGGCCCTGCAGCTGGAACAAGTGTGGCGTATCTGAGGAGTAAGCAGTGTGGCTGGAGGTGGGTGTCAGAGGAGTAGGGCTGGAGTTCATAGGGCCTTGCAGGCCATAGTGGGAATTTACATTTTATTCTGTGTGCACTGGGAAGCTTTGAGCAGAGGAAAGTTGTTATCTGGTTTTATATTTAAAAAAACACCCTGCCCAAGGTCAGAGTGAGAAGGAACAGGAGATGGAACTCAGTTCTGCCTTTCTGCAGGTGGTGGGCAGATGCTTAGGTACCCCCAAGCTTCCTGCTCCAGCTTCCAGCCTGTGACTGTGATGAGCTCTCTTTCATCATTAGGTTATCTGTCTGGCCTGACCATGTCACGTGAGACCCACTAAGTCTAGAGGACAGAGAGGAAATCAGGATTCAGACTGTGAGGAGAACTTGGTGTGTGTGTCTGGCTTTGAAGATAGAAGGAGCCACGTGGCGAGGAATGTGGACAGCTTCTAGAAGCTGAGAGCGACCCCAGCCCACAACCAGCAAGGGAATGGATGCTTCTGTTCTACAGATGCAAGGAATGAAGCCAGAGGACAACTCAAGTAGCCCAGAGTCACTAGAAAGGAACACAGATCTTGTTAGCAACTTGTTTTCAGCTTTGTAAGACCCTGAGCTGAGAACCTGCCACGCTGTGCTTGGACCTCTCATGTACCAAACTGTAAGCTCATCAGAGAGTGGTGTTTTAAGCCTCTAAATTTATGGAAAATTTGTTGTGCAAGCAGGAGAGAGATCCTGAATCCAGATACCTTCTCAGCATTTGAAAGCAAAAATGCAAAAATCCTATGTAGAATTTAGCAAATAAGACCTGGCATTATGTTAAATGAGCAATAATAAAAATAGTTTTTCCTAGGAATTCTAGGATGATTTGTCATTTAAAAAATCCACGTTTACAGAGGGGCTAAGTTAAGCTAAGTGGAAGTCACTCAGTCGTGTTCAAACTGTATAGTCCATGGAATTCTCTAGCCCAGAATACTGGGGTGGGTAGCCTTTCCCTTCTCCAGGGGATCTTCCCAACCCAGGGATTGAACCCAGGTCTCCCACATTGCAGGCGGATTCTTTACCAGCTGAGCCACAAGGGAAGCCAAAGAATACTGGAGTGCATAGCCTGTCCCTTCTGCAGTGGATCTTCCCGACCCAGGGATCAAACTGGGATCTCCTGCATTGCAGGTGGATTCTTTACCAACTGAGCTCTCAGGGGAGCCCTTTACAGAATAGAGGGGGAAGGTAATCTCAGTCAATGCTACAAATGCTTGTGCTAAATTTCAGAATTCTTTGCTGATGAAACAATGAAAAAAGTAGGCTTAGATAACTCAATAAAAGGAATCTTTTAGAAACCATACATGAGTATTATATTTCGAGTACAACATTTGAAAGTCAGGCACAAGAAATGGATGCTGCAGTGCTGTTCAGGAAATCCCAACCAACATGATGACTGAGAGAAAAATGGGAGGAAGCTGTCATTTGTAGGTTATATACATGTTTATCTGGAAAATTCAAGAGAATCTACTGACAAGTATTAATACCAAGGAGACAAGCTAAGAAAGGGACTTCCCCTGGTGGTCCAGTGGTTAAGACTCCTTGCTTCCAATGCAAGGGGTCAAGGTTTGATGCCTGATTGAGGAACCAAGATTGTACATGTCACTTGGTATGGCCGAAAAAAAGGACATTAAAAAATTAAAGCATTAAAGTATTTTGGGACTTCCCAAGTGGTCCAGTGGCTAGGACTCTGCACTCCCAATGCAGGGAGCCTGGGTTCAATCCTTGGTCAAGGAAGTAGGTCCCACATGATGAAGCTAAGAGTTCACATACTGCAACTAAAAGATCCTGCTGCTGCTGCTAAGTCACTTCAGTCGTGTCCGACTCTGTGCAACCCCATAGACGGCCACAGCAAAGATCAAAATTTTCGCGAGCTACAATTAAGACCTGTGCAGCCGAATAGATAAGTAAATATTAAAAAATAGTAACTCTGTTATGAAAACCAGAAAAAAAAAAAACTAAGGAAAACAAGATGACTGAATGAGTTAACATAGAAACTCATCCACTTCCTGATACATCATGAATGACCCTATTAGAACAAAACCAAAAACTGTAAAACACCTAGAAATACATCAGGTAAAAAATGTGCGACATCCATGAAAGGGAAACCATAAACGTTCTTAACAGATCCCCAAAGAAGATCCAAATGAAAGGAAAAACTGTTATCATCTAGGAAATCTCAGTTCTGTTCAAATGTCAGTCCCCACCCCCAGCCCTGCCCAAATACTGTCTCAATTCAGTGCATTGCCTCCCCCAAAGGCTTTTTCATCAAACACAACAAGCTGATTCTAAAATTCACGTGGACGTGCAAAACCTAAAAGCGATTGTGACTACTGAAAGTTAGCAATGCAAGTGGGGAGGTTGTCTTACTAGATACCAAAACCTAGTCCAAGGCTCTAATAATTGGAGTTGGGTGATATTGACACAGGAATAGACAAGTGCTGTGAGCTGAATTATGTTCCCTCTGAAGTTTGTATGCTGAAGTTCTAACCCCCAGGACCTGAGTGTGACTGTATTTGGAGGCAGGGTCTTCAAAGAGGTGACGCAGTTAAAATGAGGTCGTTAGGGTTGAGCCCTAAACCAGGTCGACTGATGTCCTTATAAGGAGAGGAAATCAGGACATGGGCAAAGAGAAGCCATGTGAAGACATAGGGAGAAGACTAAGCCAAGGAGACGGGCCTCAGGAGAAATCAACCCTGCTCACACCTTCAGCTCAGACTTCTGGCCTCCAGAACTGTGAAAAAATGCGTTCCTGTTATTGAAGCCCACCAGACTCTGGGACTTCGTTACAATAGTCCTGGAGTACTAATACAATAACCTCGTAAGAACACTGAAGATCCAGAAAACTGAGCCGTATCTGTGTGAACTAAATTTAATATAAAGATGCTAGGCTGCTGGGTATTCATTTGGGCAGAATAGCTCTACCCTCACCATTCACAAAAATGAATTTAAGATGGAGTATTGACCCAAAAGATTAAAGAAGGGCATATAAGAGGTTAACTTTGTAACCTTGCCCTGAAACATCTTCTCGGTGGGGAAAAAAAAAAGCTGCGTGGGAGAAGATTCCTACATTCTTTATGTGTAGCATTGTCATTCCACAGTGTAGATATCTTTAAGTGAGTGATTTCTTCTATTTTTCTGAGAAAATCTTGCACTTTGAAGTCTGTCGTGTTGGGTGCTTGTTGTGGGGAAAGGAATCCAGGCTAAGGAGGAGGGGACTGGTAAGACCCTGTTCCGGAGGGTCGAGGGCTCACGCAGTGCTGTGAGGGGTGAGGTGCTTTGTTTGAGAACTACTGAGATCCCGGTACGTTCTGCCAGGTCACAGTCATGGCACAGCCAGCGTCAGCGTTTCTTCATAAGCCCTCACTGTAAACCGTGCGTGTCAGGCATAGAATCGTGGTGTTTACCCCAAAACATACAAGAAAAATGGCTCTTTGGATAGAGGGGATCCTGTTTCTTTTGGAAGAGCTGTGGCATCATATTAATGGACTCAACGTGTGTGAGCATCCGTCTCTGACCGACATTCACTTGTGGTCAGTGTCTTTTTCGGTTTGTGAAGCTCAACTGTGTTCTGTGAGTTGTAGTTACAAAGTCGGTGCAGAAGATCTGGACCGAGGATGAGCACAGGTAGGGCTTCCAGGGAACCCCTGATGGAACCCTGGGAGGCTGGAGCACTTGGGTTTGCTCTCTGGATGGAGGTGTGGAGAAACCAGTGCTGGTTCTAACGGCTTGTCATGAGAGAAGTCTGAAAGGGTGGGAGGCACACTGCCCCTAAGAGTGATGCGGCTCTGTTGGCCCAAAGGACAGAGTCCCTGCTTGAGCCCGAGCACAGCTCCCAGGGGGAGAGGGTCTCTGCTCACAGATGTGGCCTTGCCCATCCTGTCCTCATCCCCAGAAGTGGCCTTTGAATTGTTCTCTGGCCCCTGATTTTTCTTTTCTGGCTTTTCTTCCAGGATACTGAGGAAAAGAGTTTATTTTGATTCTCTAAGAAAAGAACAATCTGAGAAAAGACTGACACACTCACCCTGGGCTTTTATTGCTCACGCAGCTGAAGTCACTGCCCCCCCGGGGTGTAGCCATGTAGGAAGCAGAGCCAGCCAGTCCTGTCTGCTCTGCCTGGGGCTGGCTGGCCTGGAGCCTTGGCCGCAGTAACGGTGACTCCCACCCCAGCATCCATCCAGTATTCTCAGGGGCTCAGGCCAGACTGATTCTGGAACGTGTCCGGTACACGGGGGTTTCCTGTGTGGGTCAGCCATAAAACACCCATTTCTCACTCTGACAGCCCCTTAAAGAGGCGAGGTGCATGAAAGTAGAGTTTAAATTTCAGTGCTAAGTTTTCAGACTTCAAGAAACTTCTGAGTCAGTGCCGGGGTCCAGCCCCGGTGGATCTAGGGAATTCGAAGGGTGGACGGAGTCGGCGAGGCTGATCCAGGGAAAGTCAGCCTTTCTGAAGACAGTCTTTGGGCCCAGTTTCAGGGAATCAGCGTGTTTCGTACAGTTTTCAAATCTGACGTTGGCCTTGATGTATTTAGTAAGCCTGTCTTCTGGTCAGAGAGGCAGGATGTCTGTCCAAAATTCTCGGAGCCGCAGATCCACTGCTCAGGTCCCCTGACCTGGCCACAGCAAGCACATCAGCTGCATATTAGAATTTTCTTAAGCTCTCTATGGGGTGACTTGCATGATGTGACCTTCACAATGTGTCCTCTTGTGGGCCTGATGTGCTGGGTGGTCCCGTAGTTGTCTGGCCTCCTAAGGCTTGGGCTTGGGCTTGGGCCTACCATTGCCAGCCTCAACTCTGCAGGCTGGGGCTGCGTATTCAGCCTCAAGTGTTAACAGGCTCAGGAAGGGCCCTGGGCCTATTGAGGCATTCCACCAGTCTGGCTGGAGAGGGTTCAAAGTTTAGTATTAGCCAGGTGTGGGGCAGTGAAGTGCCAATCTCTCTTTTGTTACATGATCTCTTTTCCAAATAGTTATCCTGTGATGGGTTGTTTTTCCAAGAGGTCGTTCAGACTCGGTGAAGAGCAAAGAAAAATGGACAGCTAATGTAAAATGTTGAAAAGTGGCCAAAGAAACCCAGCAAGCCACTTGGTGACGGCCTGTGGGCCGGAGATAGTGGGGAGGGTCTCTACCCTGTCAATGCTGGGAGCCAGAGAGTCGCTGGCCTCGAGGAGGCCCTTCTCTGTCTTTGGTCTGCAGCAACTCCTCTCCTGGTGGTCACTGGGTTCTCCTTGCTAATTTAGCCTTTATTTTCATGGCCAGAGACTGCTGTTGTCTTGCTACTTCTGACCAGTGGCCTTGGGCTTAACCCGCATCAGAGAGCAGTCTAGGATGTCTGGGTAGGAAGCGAGAAACATTTATTTCTGTTCCACTCCATCTAGCACCCCACTTCAGTACTCTTGCCTGGAGAATCCCATGGATGGAGGAGCCTGGTGGGCTGCAGTCCATGGCGTCACTAAGAGTCGGACACAACTGAGCAGCTTCACTTTCACTTTTCACTTTCATGCATTGGAGAAGGAAATGGCAACCCACTCCAGTGTTCTTGCCTGGAGGATCCCAGGGACGGGGGAGCCTGGTGGGCTGCCGTCTATGGGGTCGCACAGAGTCGGACATGACTGAAGCGACTTAGCAGCAGCCGCAGCAGCACTCCATCCCAACACCACCACCCTTATGACCCCATAGACAGAGACGTTAAACAAAGAAGGAGCCTTAGAAGTGTCTGTGGTTAGATGGCTACAGAGCTAGTGTGAACTGGTGTTTCATCACGTCTCATCTCCTGAAGGAAAGTCAGCATGACAGAGGAGGGAGGTGGGTGGTGGGAGGAGAAGGAGATAGATTACTGCTCAGGTATTTCCCTGGATATGATGCGCTTCCTCCCCATGGGTCAGTGTGGTTTGTGGTCCACTGTTTGTATCTTTAAATCTTCATAAATATCCATATTGCCCTCTAGCTAAATAAATGGAACTAAAAAGTATAAATAGGCAACTTACCTATAAGGAAGCCTTTTAAAGACTCATGAATCTGAAAATACAAGTTAAAACCGCAGAGGGACCACTTTGCCTCTGTCAGGGACCCCAAAATTTTAAAGTCTGACAATTCCAAGTGTAGGCAAAAATATGCTGAGAGAAGAAACTGGCAGAAGGAGATTATTGACTAGAGGATATTTTTTATTTAAAATAGTATGCAGTATATTCTGATGTTAAGATCTCTGTTGATTTAGTGTTACCCTTGACCTAATCTGGTGTAGGTAAAATGTTTATGTCTGTATTCTTTTCTTTTACTGATTCCTTGTGTAAGATGAGTGTTCTTGATTTTAAGCTTCTAAATAAACAGAATTGGTAACTTAATAACAATCTGTAAATACAAAGTATTTTCTGTTCAGATCAAACCCTCCCATTTTCTGTATTATATTGTTATTGAATTATGTGAATATGTGGATAAATTACAAATTATAATTGGGTTATTTTACTCACTTCTTTAAATGAATGTGCATATTTGATTAGTGTATCTTATTCTCAATCTCCCTTTAGTTTTAATTGTCCTGATTTTAACCCTCTGCTTTTTAATTTTTATTATTTGTATTAAAAATTATTGACGTATAGTTGATTTACACATGGTTGTGTTAGTTCCAGGTATACAGCAAAGTGATTCAGTTATACATACATATATATATACTCTTTCTTTCATATAAATATACTTTTTAAATATTCTTTTCCACTATAGGTTATTACAAGCTATTGAGTATAATTCTCTATGCTATACAGTAGGTCCTTGTTGTCTATTTTATATCCAGAGTTGAGACTGATATACCTGCATTACTGGGTAGCTAAGCCCCAGCTGGAGAAGTTGGATCCTGCCACAATGAGGAAGGTACCAGAGAAACCATCACCCAGGTCAGAAGGGAACCACAGTGGGGGTGTTCACAGAAATTGCAGACAACCCAGATGTCCACAGGATACAACCCAGATGGTGATGAACTGTGATCTTCTTACTGAGTGGAGCCACAGGTTCTAACACGCACGGCTCTCACAACAACAGGAAAAGCTAGCTGCAGGAGGATGCACATGACCTGATTCTGTTTACGTAAAGGTTAAATCTGTACAGTGCAATCTTATATGTTGCCTTGGGATAAAGATGTATGTGGCAGAAGCTGGAAGCTATTTATGGGAATACTAAATTAATATAAATTCAGGATAGGATAGTGGGGGCCTTTGCAGTGGGACCAAGAGAGTAATAGGGCTGTAATTTTGGCTATTGTATTATTCACTCACTTTTCCGGGATATATCTGAAAGATAAATTATTTCCAAACCTGAAAAACAAATGAATTTGAAGTCTTTGAACAGTTGAAGGTTAGGAATGGAACCCTGGAAGGCTTTTTTCTTCCTATAATGTGCCCTGTTGCCTAGGATAGAAGATTGTCCCCTGAAGCAAAACGCTCACGTGGCACATCCTGCCTGGCCTTGCCCTGCCATTGTGGGTCCCTTCTGGGGAGCCAGATACGTTAAAAACTGTTTTGCTCCAGATGCTTGAAGAGTTTGCAGTTTCTTAAGATCCTGGGATCCTGGACAAAAGAAAGGCGGGCTGTCTCTCCTTCTGTCAGGGGAGCCCCTCTTGGGTCTGTATTTATATATTCATAGGACCCTCTCCTGCAGGGCTTTTAAATGGTGAGTAATGGGTTCATGACCCTTGGTGCGAAGAAAGATAACCCCAGCAGGTAATATTATCTTTTCCTTTCATCTGCTAATCTCCTTGCTGCCGGCCAAACACCCCAGAGCACTGGGTCTGTGTGCTTGCCAGCCAGAACCCTGCAATTACACCCTTTGACGCCCCCCATCCCCCACCCCCGCCCCCTGCCTGAGCTGGAAAACCTGATTTTCTTAAGGAGAAAAGAAAAGAAACCTCATCCGGGGAACGGAATTTGGTTTGTGTTTCCAGAGAAGTATGGGGTGGTCAGGGATTACTTCCTGACCCGCAGACCCAGAGCGGGAAGCGTCAGGCCTTTGTCTCAGTGCAGGGGGCCAGCTGCTCCCAATCCTGGCTCCTCTGCTCAGATGCTGCAGTGTAGACAGTCTGAGGTGTAGACTGAATCAACGTTCCAGCCCAGGTGTGCTTGTCGCACCCTCAAAACGGGAAGGGGGAGGGGTTGATAAGAGTAATCAGAGTTTTCATTACAAGAAAATTTCTGACTCCTACAGAAGAAGAGGGAGTAGCATCAGCCCCTTCCCCCTGTGGACCCCACCCTCCCCACTGGCCCATCAGTAATCATCTAGTCACACCTCTATTCTCTCCCCTTTGTACATAAACATCTTATTATGTGTCCCCAAAAGATAAGGTCTCTATGACAAAGGAGCCACATTCTGCCATCATCACACTTAAAACAGTGGACAATTATTTCATAATATAAAATATGCAGTTGGTGTCCGCCTTTCACTGTTTCATGATTATCATATTTTTCATCCTTCAACTAGGATTGAAATAAGGTCTTACACACTGCAAATGGTTGATTGACTTAAGCACATGAATTTAAATTAAATCTCACGACTGGAGATGATCACAAGCTAGTGGTAGCGGGGGTTGTTGGAGGTTTCATGTTGGAATTACATTATGGTACCTCTCCCGTTTAGGGTCCAAGCTTCACTGAGACATCTAGCCCTGTGCTTTCAGTCCATTCTATGTCGTATTCACCTGGTGGAGCAATCTAGGCGTGGGGGTCACACTTCTGGCCACCGTGAAGCCCCACCCCTGCCACCGCAAAGGTGGGATGAAGGGATCGTGAAGCACTTTAAGGAGGACAGGTGGTCCCCCTGACATGACAGCTGTTGCTGGGCCCGATGACACAGGGAGTCTGTGGAAGCTGGTTCATTCCTGTGGAGGAGGTCTGGGAATGGGCCTCCAGAACCATAGACAAATCACGCCCACCACCACCACCCACCCCCCGAAAAAAAAACACAACTTTTACAGAGGCTGTCTTTTTTTGTTTTGTTTTTAATCTCTCCAAGACCCTCCGCTGCTTCCCCCCAGCCCCTTTGTGTTCCGGCCAGCTGCAGGCCATGCCGCCATTTGGAAGCCAGGCTGTCTCCCTGGGTCTGTCTAACAAATGGGAGAGAGCTGGGGTGCAGAGACTCCCGCCTTTCACTGACCGATTTGGAGGAAAGTTGGGGTGGAGAGGGCTGCCTGTTCAGTCATCCCAGGTTCAGGGAACTGCCAGGTCTCCACTGACTGCTGAGCTCGAAGGCTTGTTAGCATTCTCCGTAGAAGGCTTAGTGAGCTCTGCTGGGTAACAGAAAATGCTGAGTTAAGGCAACAAAGTGCTTTCTACATCATCTCCCCCACCAATTAATCACCTTCTCAGCACAGGAAATCGATGACTTCATTTAGAAAATATGATTTAGAAAAGTTGGTCCAAAGACTCTTTGGATTTAGTGCATGTTAATATCTCTCCAGATTATATCCTAACATTCATTTAATTAAAAAAAAAAAAGACTTAAAAGTTTTGCCAAACTGGAAGTGGAATCACGCTCTATGGATGGAACAGTCTTGGATGTGCTTGGCAGCCTGAGGGATGCTCCAGTAGAGGAGCGAGTTTGTTAGATAATTATCAGATCGGTGAGAGGATTGAGATAGAGCCCTGCACCATTAATATTCTGATAGTGTTAAAAACTGTCAGGAAAATAGTCATGACGAACGGAGAATGTAGAATGCAGAAATTGTGTGTATCTAGAAGGCCTGGTTTTTTTTTTTTTTTTTTTCCTCCCCTTAAAGGTGATCAAGAATAAATGGAGAGTGAGTAATCCTCTTTGTAGATCAATTAGGTAAATTGCACCTGAGTTCTGCCCCATGATTCCCGGAGTGGTGACTGTCATACACACATCACTGCAAAGCAGAATCCAGAATGCTAGTGCAGTGGATTTAGTTGGGCAGAAACTGACATGTGGACAGGTGAGGTGAGCTTTATTGGATGGTGTTGAATGAAGAACGATGGAACTGAATTGAACAGGACTGACAGACAGAGCAGTGAAAGGAAGGATGAAAGAAGAAAGAGATTACAACTCAAGTACCTTGACTTCCCAGACCAAGATTCGGCTGGAGACTCCTCTAGCTTCCTTTGGGTTCAGTGGCTTGGTGGTTCTATGTACAAGTCTTCCTCAGTGATCAGTGCAAAGAAATAGGAGAAAACAATAGAATGGGAAAGACTAGAAATCTCTTCAAGAACATTGGAGATACCAAAGGAACATTTCATGCAAAGATGGGCACAGTTAAGGACAGAAATGGTATGGACCTAACAGAAGCAGAAGATATTAAGAAGAGGTGGCAAGAATACACAGAAGAGCTGTGGAAAAAAGATCTTCATGACCTAGATCATCTAGAGCCAGACATCCTGGAATGTGAAGTCAAGTGGGCTTTAGGAATCATCACTACAAACAAAGCTAGTGGAGGTGATGGAATTCCAGTGGAGCTTTTTCAAATTCTAAAAGATGATGCTGTGAAAGTGCTGCACTCAGTATGCCAGCAAATTTGGAAAAGTCAGCAGTGGCCACAGGACTGGAAAAGGTCAGTTTTCATTCCAATTCTAAAGAAAGGCAAGGCCAAAGAATGCTCAAACTACCGCACAATTGCACTCATCTCACACACTAGTCAAGTAATGCTCAAAATTCTCCAAGCCAGGCTTCAACAGTACGTGAACCGTGAACTTCCAGATGTTCAAGTTGGACTTATAAAAGGCAGAGGAACCAGAGATCAAATTGCCAACATCTGTTGGATCATTGAAAAAGCATGAGAGTTCCAGAAAAATGTCTACTGCGTTATTGACTACCCCTAAGCCTTTGACTGTATGGATCACAACAAACTATGGAAAATTCTGAAAGGGATGGGAACACCAAACCACCTTACCTGTCTCCTGAGAAATCTGTATATAGGTCAGGAAGCAGCCGTTAGAACTGGATATGGAACAAGAGACTGGTTCCAAATAGGAAAAGGAGTATGTCAAGGCTGTACATTGTCACCCTGCTTATTTAATTTATATGCAGAGTACATCATGTGAAATGCCAAGCTGGATGAAGCACAAGCTGAAATCAAGATTGCTGGGAGAAATATCAATAACTTAGATATGCAGATGACACCACCTTTATGGCAGAAAATGAAGAAGAAATAAAGAGCCTCTTGATGATGGTGAAAGAGGTGAGTGAAAAAGTTGACTTAAAGCTCAACATTCAGAAAACTAAGATCATGGCATCTGGTCTTATCACTTCATGGCAAATAGATGGGGAAATAATGGAAACAGTGACAGACTTTATAGTTTTGGACTCCAAAATCACTGCAGATGGTGACTGTTGCCATGAAGTTGAAAGACACTTGCTCCTTGGATGAAAAGTTATGACTAACCTAGACAGCATATTAAAAAGCAGAGGCATTACTTTGCCAACAAAAGTCCATCTAATCAAAGCTATGGTTTTTCCAGTAGTCATGTATGGATGTGAGAGTAGGAGTATAAAGAAAGCTGAGCACCAAAGAATGATGCTTTTGAACTGTGGTGTTGGAGAAGACTCTTGAGAGTCCCTTGGACTGCAAGGATATCCAACAAGTCCATCCTAAAGAAAATCAGTCCTGGATATTCTTTGGAAGGACTGATGTAGATAGGACGCTGAAGCTCTAATATTTTGGCCACCTGATTCGAAGCTCTGACTCATTAGCAAAGACCCTGATGCTGGGATAGATTGAAGGCAGGAGGAGAAGGGGACGACAGAGGATGAGATGGTTGGATGGCATCACTGACTCGATGGACATGAGTTTGAGTAAGCTCTGGGAGTTGGTAATGGACAGGGAAGCCTGGTGTGCTGCAGTTCATGGGGCTGCAAAGCGTTGGACACAACTGAGTGACAGAACTGAACTGAACAGGAGCTTGTGAATTATTGGGTCTGACCTATTAATAATGCTCAAAATTCTCCAAGCCAGGCTTCAGCAATACGTGAACCATGAACTCCCTGATGTTCAAGCTGGTTTTAGAAAAGGCAGAGGAACCAGAGATCAAATTGCCAACATCTGCTGGATCATTGAAAAAGCAAGAGAGTTCCAGAAAAACATCTATTTCTGCTTTATTGACTATGCCAAAGCCTTTGACTGTGTGGATCACAATAAACTGTGGAAAATTCTCAAAGAGATGGGAATACCAGACCACCTGACCTGCCTCTTGAGAAATCTGTATGCAGGTCAGGAAGCAACAGTTAGAACTGGACATGGAACAACAGACTGGTTCCAAATAGGAAAAGGAGTATGGCAAGGCTGTATATTGTCACTCTGCTTTAACTTCTATGCAGAGTACATCATGAGAAACGCTGGACTGGAAGAAACACAAGCTGGAATCAAGATTGCCGGGAGCAATATCAATAACCTCAGATATGCAGATGACACCACTCTTATGGCAGAAAGTGAAGAGGAACTAAAAAGCCTCTTGATGAAAGTGAAAGAAGAGAGTGAAAAAGTTGGCTTAAAGCTCAACATTCAGAAAACGAAGATCATGGCATCTGGTCCCATCACTTCATGGGAAATAGATGGGGAAACAGTGGAAACAGTGTCAGACTTTATTTTTGGGGGGCTCCAAAATCACTGCAGATGGTGACTGCAGCCATGAAATTAAAAGACGCTTACTCCTTGGAAGAAAAGTTATGACCAACCTAGATAGTATATTCAAAAGCAGAGACGTTACTTTGCCGACTAAGGTCCGTCTAGTCAAGGCTATGGTTTTTCCTGTGGTCATGTATGGATGTGAGAGTTGGACGGTGAAGAAGGCTGAGTGCCGAAGAACTGATGCTTTTGAACTGTGGTGTTGGATAAGACTCTTGAGAGTCCCTTGGACTGCAAGGAGATCCAACCAGTCCATTCTGAAGGAGATCAACCTGGGATTTCTTTGGAAGGAATTTTGCTAAAGTTGAAGCTCCAGTACTTTGGCCACCTCATGCAAAGAGTTGACTCATTGGAAAGGACTCTGATGCTGGGAGGGATTGGGGGCAGGAGGAGAAGGGGACGACCCAGGATGAGATGGCTGGATGGCATTACGGACTTGATGGCCGTGAGTCTGAGTGAACTCCGGGAGATGGTCATGGACAGGGAGGCCTGGCATGCTCGATTCATGGGGTCGCAAAGAGTCGGACACGACTGAGCGACTGAAGTGAACTGAACTGAAACACACTTTAACTATATTTGTTATTGTGTTAGCTTGCTATGGCCACTATTACAAAGAACCACACATAGGGTGGCCTAGACACTGGAAATTTATTTCCTCACAGATCTGGAGGCTGGAAGTTTAAGATCAAGTTGTTGGCCGGGTGATTTTTCTGAGGTTCTCTCCTTGGCTTGTAGACAGCCACCTTCTATTACAGGTGTTGTTGCTGTTCGGTTGCTAAGTTGTGCCTGATTCTTTGTGTCTCTGTGACTTTAACTCACCAGGCTCCCCTGTCCTTCAGTCTCTTCCGGAGTTTGCTCAAACTCAAGTCATTGATGGTATCTAACCATCTCATCCTCTGCCTCCCCCTTCTCCTTTTGCCTTCAGTCTTTTTCAGCATCATGGTCATTTCCAATGAGTTAGCTCTTTGCATCAGGTGGCCAAAGTATTGGAGTTTTCAGCTTCTTATCAGTCCTTCCAATGAATATTCAGGGTTGATTTTCCTTTAGGATTGATTGGTTTGATCACCTTGAAGTCCAAGGGACTCTCAAGAGTTTTCTCCAGCACCACAGTTCAGAAGCATCAGTTTTTCTGTGCTCAGCCTTCTTTATTTTATAGGTCTGTCTGTGTCCAAAATTTCCTTTTTATAAGGACACCAGCTGGATTGAATTAGGATCTCCCTGGTGGCTCAGAGGTTAAAGCGTCTACCTCTAATGCGGAGACCTGGGTTCGATCCCTGGGTCGGGAAGATCCCCTAGAGAAGGAAATGGCAACCCACTCCAGGATTCTTGCCTGGAGAATCCCATGGACGGAGGAGCCTGGTGGGCTACAGTCCATGGGGTTGCAAAGAGTTGGACACGACCAAGCAGCTTAACTTCTAACTTCTTCTAATGACATCATTTTATTTTAACCATCTCTTTAAAGGCTCTTTCTCCAAATACAGTCACATTCAGGAGTACTGGGAGTTAGGGGTTTAGCATATAGATTTTGTGGATAGCACTTAACCCAAAGCAGCTACTAACTGGGCTTTTTTGCTTTGACATTCTACCTGGCCAACATTTGCTGTGATGGAATACTCAGTTTGTCCTCCTTAACTTTGCTAAGAATCTTTTCACATGATGCCAGCACAAGCCGAGGCAAAGGTTCCATGTTTAAGAGGAGGCATGGGCAGGGCAGGGTTTGGAACTAAACCTTCCATAGTCTTTATGTAAGTTAGCCAGCTCTCTCTTGATACTTGCTGAGGTCTTCACTTAGTCTTTAGGGCCAGGCTTCTGTCAGAACCAAGAGTTTTCCTAGGATTTGTTTCTTGGTAGGCATGTTCTGACCATCATATATGCCTGACTGCACATCAGAAGAGATTAAGGATTTGTGGATATTTAAAGAATGCAGGAGTTGTTGCCTCTGCAGAGTAGGGAGATGGGTGGCTGGGGAACAAGAGTAGAAGAAAACCTTACTTGCCATTTCTTTAAAACTTTAGAATTTGTTCCATTCTTGTGTGTGTATGTGTACATATATCTCTTATTTAGAAAATAAAAAAAAATAAATAAAATTATCCTTGAAAATAAAGTAGAGAGGAAAGAGTGTCAGTGTATCTTTCCATGGCTTTGTCCTTTGTTCTTTATTATTTATTTTAATAATTTAATTTTAGTTTGTTATTTTGACTTCACTGGGTCTTCATTGCTGTGTAGACTCTTCTTCAGATGTGGCCAGAGGGAACTATTCTCTGATTGTAATGCATGGGCTTCTTATTGTAGTGGCTTCTCTTATTGTGGAGTTTGGGCTTTAGGGCGCACAGGCTTCAGTGGTTGCAGTAATTGTGGTACATGGGGTTAGTTGCCTTACAGCATATGGGATCTTCCTGGACCAGGGATCAAACCCATGTCCCCTGCATTTCAAGATGGACTCTTAATCAGTGGACCATTAGAGAAGCCCCATCCTTAAATTCAGAAGGATGTCATCACCATCTTTGCTGCCCCAGTGGTATAGAATGCTGGGCTTCCCTATCTTGTTTCCTGGAATGAGCCCAAGTCCCATTTGCTGGTGATTTGAGTGAATGTATGCCAAAGAATGCTCAAACTACCGCACGGTTGCACTCATCTCACACACTAGTAAAGTAATGCTCAAAATTCTCTGAGCCAGGCTTCAGCAATATGTGAACCGTGAACTTCCAAATGTTCAAGCTGGCTTTAGAAAAGGCAGAGGAACCAGAGATCAAATTGCCAACATCCGCTGGATGATCGAAAAAGCAAGAGAGTTCCAGAACAACATCAAATTCTGCTTTATTGACTATGCCAAAGCCTTTGACTGTGTGGATCACAATAAACTGTGGAAATTTCTGAAGGAGATGAGAATACCAGACCACCTGACCTGCCTCTTGAGAAACCTGTATGCAGGTCAAAAAGCAACAGTTAGAACTGGACATGGAACAACAGACTGGTTCCAAATAGGAAAAGGAGTATGGCAAGGCTGTATACTGTCACCCTGCTTATTTAACTTCTATGCAGAGTACATCATGAGAAATGCTGGGACGGAAGAAGCACAAGCTGGAATCAAGATTGCCGAGAGAAATATCAATAACCTCAGATATGCAGATGACACCACCCTTATGGCAGAAAGTGAAGAGGAACTAAAAAGCCTCTTGATGAAAGTGAAAGAGGAGAGTGAAAAAGTTGGCTTAAAGCTCAACATTCAGAAAACGAAGATCATGGCATCTGGTCCCATCACTTCATGGGAAATAGATGGGGAAACAGTGGAAACAGTGTCAGACTTTATTTTTGGGGGCTCCAAAATCACTGCAGATGGTGATTGCAGCCATGAAATTAAAAGACGCTTACTCCTTGGAAGAAAAGTTATGACCAACCTAGATAGTATATTCAAAAGCAGAGACGTTACTTTGCCAACAAAGGTCCATCTAGTCAAGGCTATGGTTTTTCCTGTGGTCATGTATGGATGTGAGAGTTGGACTGTGAAGAAAGCTGAGTGCCGAAGAATTGAGGCTTTTGAACTGTGGTGTTGGAGAGGACGCTCGAGAGTCCCTTGGACTGCAAGGAGATCCAACCAGTGCATCCTAAAGGAGATCAGTCCTGGGTGTTCATTGGAAGGACCGATGCTAAAGCTGAAACTGCAATACTTTGGCCACCTCATGTGAACAGTTGACTCATTGGAAAAGACCCTGTTGCTGGGAGGGATTGGGGGCAGGGGGAGAAGGGGACAACAGAGGATAAGATGGCTGGATGACATCACCGGCTCGATGGATATGAGTTTGAGTGAACTCCAGGAGTTGGTGATGGACAGGGAGGCCTGGCATGCTGTGATTCATGGGGTCGCAAAGAGTTGGACACGACTGAGCGACTGAACTGAACTGAAGTGATGCTATGTATTGAGAGTTCCTTTCATGGAAATCAAAACTGCAATGAATTATCATTTCACGCTGGTCAGAATGGTCATCATCAAAAAATCTACAAACAATAAGTGCTGAAGAGGGTATGGAGAAAAGGGGACCCTCTCACACTGCTGGTGGGAATGTTAATTGATATAGTCACTATGGAGAACAGTATGGAGATTTCCTGAAAAACTAGGAATAAATCTACCATATGACCCCACAGCCCCACTACTGGGCATATACCTTGAGGAAACCAGAATTGAAAAAGACCTGTGTACCTCACTGATCACTGTGGCACTATTTACAATTGCCAGGACATGGAAGCAACCTAGACATCCATTGACAGATGAATGGGTGAAGAAGCTCTGGTACATATATATACAATGGAGTATTACTCAGCCACAAAAGGAATGCATTTGAGTCAGTTCTAATGAGTTGGATGAACTTAGGCCTATTATGCAGAATGAAGTAAGTCAGAAAGAGAAAAAGAAATATTGTGTATTAACACATATATATGAAATCTAGAAAGATGGTGCCAATGAACCTCTATGTAGGTCAGCAGCAGAGACACGGGCATAGGGAACAGACTTGTGGACATGGGTGGGGGTTGGGAGGAAGGAGAGTGTAGGACAAATGGAGAAAGTAGCATGGAAACGTATACACTATCATATGTAAAGTAGATAGCCATTGGGAATTTGCTATATGACTGAGGGAGCTCAAACCAGTGCTCTGAGACAGCCTAGAGGGATCTGATAGGGAGGCAGGTGGGAGGGAGGTCCAAGAGGGAGAAGACATATGTATAACTATGGCTGATTCTTGTTGATGTATGGCAGAAATCAATACAATAGTGTAAAGCAATTATCCATCAATTAAAAATAAATAAAATTAAAAGAAGAGCTCCTTTATGGTCAATTTGCAAGGCTTTTTGGGATGCCTTTCTTTTGGATTTGTCTTTTTAAAAAACTGGAATTTTTTGTACTGAGTTCTTTGCAGAATTTCTTTCTAGAAATATGGTTGGCTTTTAATTTTGGCCTCTAGAGAATGAAGGAGAAGGCAATGGCACCCCACTCCAGTACTCTTGCCTGGAAAATCCCATGGATGGAGGAGCCTGGTAGTCCATGGGGTCGCTAAGAGTCAGATACGACTGAGTGACTTCACTTTCACTTTTCACTTTCATGCATTGGAGAAGAAAATGGCAACCCACTCCAGTGTTCTTGCCTGGAGAATCCCAGGGACGGGGGAGCCTGGTGGGCTGCCATCTATGGGGTCGCACAGAGTCTGACACGACCGAAGCAACTTAGCAGCAGAGAATGAAGGCCCTTCTCACATTCATGCTTCTAAGAAGATGATGGGCCACAGTTTGCTTGAAGCCTTTGAGTGATGTTGCAAAGAGGCTAAGCCTCTGAGTAGTGATGCAAAGAGTCTAATTTGTCACATTCATCCAAAAAAATGTGTTGAGCCCAAGAGAGTTCTGACAATGAATAAATACAGAGTCTGTCCTTATGTTTGATATGAGGAGCTGAACAAGGGAATAATCATTCATCTTGATAGATACTGAGATAGATAGTTCTGTATGAAATACCAATAGATGACCCTATGCTGGTGAGGCCAAGAAAGCTTTGTGGAGAAGATGTGGCCTCTGGAGCTGACCTTGAGGGACAAGTCATCTTCACAGGTGGAGGATAAGAAGAGCTATGGAGGTGTGAACACAGGACCTTGCACCCTGGGAGTGGAAGGAACTACCATGGTCTGTTGAGGCAAGTTCTATTCATTCTTACTGCTGCCCACCTGGCCCTGTCCTCCATTGGTATGGAGTGAATTGGATGAGTGGGCACAGTTACAGTGCTACTGTGATATTTTTCAAGCAAGAAAGGGATTTCTCAGATACCATAAATATTCCATTTGTTGGAGGAAGCCAGAGTTGGTACTGGGCCCTAGGAAGTTCTAAACACTCTGGAAATCTTGTTAAAGCTAGAGGCTTAAACAAATTAAGGGGTCCCTGTCCTTAAAGTCTTTCTTTGTTAGCCTCCTTTTGATGAGAAAATAATTGATTATCTTTTATAGTCCTTCTCCCCGGGGAGCATTGAAATAGTTTGAAAATGCAATCTAATTATAAATCTTGAAACCTCCTACAGTGGTAGGAGGCAAGTATTATTACCCTTTTGGTCCCTTTCTCCTCCTGTTTTTAGCTTAAATCTGACCCTGGGAGATGAAGAGACTTGCTTAAATATAATGTAGTCTGTCAATGGACATAACAAAAATAACTGTTATGTAAAAACTCTGGCTGCGAAATAACTTGATAACATCATTTGCTATGGTTCTTCAGAACTATTAGCTACTGAACAAGAATTGAGTGAATATAGTAGTAACTTGGCAACCCTTAATCTGTTTCCTGGAAATCCAGGGTTTTTGGCGCTTCTGAATGATAATTTTGCCCTTATGGTATCCCTCTTCTTTTTCTGACACTGTAGTCTTTGACCTTCTTGGTCCTTTCTGGCCACAAAACCCATCAGTCAATTCCCTGGGAAGCTTGTTCTGTTTTGTCCCGCCTCCCATCCGTCTAGGCTGGATACCTGTCTTAGGGATGGGCATGCTCCCTACACCAGGTATCCATGGGACTTCCTGATATTCTCCTTTCAGGAAGGGTGGATGAAACCTTGAGTGTGGTGAGTGAGGTTGGAAGGAGAGTGAAGGGAGTCATGGGAAGTAAGATAGGTACTTTCTAAGAAATGTTGTATAAATAAATGGTAAGTTTTCTGAATCTTTGTAAATCACACACACACACACACACACACACACACACACACACACACACGATAGTTTGGCTGGGTATCATTCTCAGTTGGATGTTATGTTCCCTGGAACATCACCCCACAGTTGCCTGGCACCCTGTGCTGCCTTCTGAGAGGTCCACTGCCACTTGCAGCCTCATTTCTTCTCTGGTCACTCACTTTCCCTTGCAGAGATTTGACGATCTTCTATTTATCGTTAGCATTCTAAAATTTCCTGATGGTATATTAGATGTACGTGTTTTTTGGTTTGTTGTTCTGAGTGCTGGCTTGGCTCCGTTAATAAAACACTTGAGTCTTTCAGCTTGGGAATGTTCTTTGTATCCTTTTTTAACCCTCTCCGTTTTTTTTTCTGTTACCTTTCTAAAACTTTCCTCTTCCTTTTTTTCCTCCTTGTGGAATTCCAGCTTTATCACTCTGCCCTTCTATTGAATTTTGTTTTTAATGTGGGCATCATATTTTAGTTTACAATAACTCCTCCTTCTCTATTTATATTTCATTACATTCTGGTAATGTTTAAAGAATTTGATACCATCTCTTGTGTCTCCAAAGGTTTAGTTTTCTTTCTTTTGACTTCTCTGGAGTAATTTGCTTGTGTTCTTATCTTGGTACCTCTTTGTCCTCTTTCACTTTCATCAAGAGGCTCTTTATTTCTTCTTCACTTTCTGCCATAAGGGTGGTGTCATCTGCATATCTGAGGTTATTGACATTTCTCCTGGCAATCTTGATTCCAGCTTGTGCTTCTTCCAGCCCAGCGTTTCTCAGGATGTACTCTGCATAGAAGTTAAATAAGCAGGGTGACAATATACAACCTTGACGTACTCCTTTTCTTATTTGGAACCAGTCTGTTGTTCCATGTCCGGTTCTAACTGTTGCTTCCTGACCTGCATACAGATTTCTCAAGAGGCAGGTCAGGTGGTCTGGTATTCTCATCTCTCTTAGAATTTTCCACAGTTCATTGGGATCCACACAGTCAAAGGCTTTGGCATAGTCAATAAAGCAGA